>NC_132906.1:59204034-59513247 GCF_047675955.1 Chlorocebus sabaeus
GCATGCAACATAGGAAGCACAGCATAAAAAGGCAGAATTTGCTCCTCATTAGCCTGGTATATGCACAGATTAAAAGAACACTTCTGCCTAGAGATATAAAAAAAATTTCAATCAACTTTTTTTTTTTTTTTTTTTTTTTTGAGACTGAGTCTGGTTGTGTTGCCCCGGCTGGAGTGCAGTGGCATGATCTCGGCTCACTGCAAGCTCCATCTCCCAGGTTCACGCCATTCTCCTGCTTCAGCCTCTCGAGTAGCTGGGACTACAGGCGCCCACCACCACGCCCAGCTAGTTTTTTTTTTTTTTTTGTATTTTTAGTAGAGACGGGGTTTCACTGTGTTAGCCAGGATTGTCTCGATCTCCTGACCTTGTGATCTGCCCGCCTTGGCCTCCCAAAGTGCTGAGATTACAGGCGTAAGCTACCGCGCCCAGCCTCAATCAACTGTTTATTTGACAAATATATTCCCCATGTTAATGTCTGGATACACTCAATACTTTAAAAGCTGAGGCAACCTGAATGGCTGGTGCTGCTGAGAGCGCTTCGGTGAAACATATCATACACATGTCATCGGCATCTTGCTTCAGGCTTGTGGCACTTTTGTCACAGCCGTGTAGACAGGGCAGACAGTGCTCTTCATTTTTAACACCCCCGCATGGATGGCCACAAGGATGCGTCTTACTACAGGCTATCTTGGCATATTCCTGTTAAAGATGAATTACAATGTTACACAAGTATTTAAAAAGGCACACATTCTGGTAATTTTCCTTATTATATAAATTTCCACAGATTATTTTCCCACAGGAAGTATCTATGCAGGCCAAGTAACAACAAAGCAAAGTTACTTCTAATCTTTGTTTGAATATAAATTAGGTTTCTTAACAAAGTCTGTTTTTTTGGATGCAATTTTTTTAAAATGCCACTCTCTATAAAGGGAATGCTGATAAGTGAATTATAATTTCATCTTCGGTATCATGCACAGATATGAAGCAAAAAGTTCCTGGCTGGGAGTCGTGGCTTACACCTGTAATCCCAGCACTTTGTGAGGCTGAGGTGGGCAGATCACGAGGTCAGGAGTTTGAGACCAGCCTGACCAACATGGTGAAACCCTGTCTCTACTAAAAATACAAAAATTAACCGGGCGTGGTGGTGCGCGCCTGTAATCCCAGCTACTCAGGAGGCTGAGGCAGGAGAATCACTTGAACCCGGGAGGCGGAGGTTGCAGTGAGCCGAGATCACGCCACTGTACTGCAGCCTGGGCGACAGAGCCAGACTCCGTCTCAAAAAAAAAAAAAAAGCTCCCCAATGTATAATTTCCCAGTCACCACTCCCTGCATCACCAAAACGTGTTTTTATTTTATTTTATTTTATTTTTAAAAAAGGTACCTCTCACTCTCTGAGCATATCCACATTCTTATTAAATGAATTGAGAAACCAAAAACATTTGGACAACATAGAATATGTTTATACATGTTCAGGACTAAAGAACTCTTAGATGTTGAAAA
The DNA here is from genome assembly GCF_047675955.1 of Chlorocebus sabaeus. Classification (NCBI taxonomy): domain Eukaryota; kingdom Metazoa; phylum Chordata; class Mammalia; order Primates; family Cercopithecidae; genus Chlorocebus; species Chlorocebus sabaeus. The sequence goes on from NC_132906.1 coordinate 59,205,535, forward strand.
TGTATTTTAAGGAAATAAGTGAATAATGTGTGTAAGGGATAAAGGAAATACAGTTCATAAATTTTTAACTGTTTCTAATACAAAAGTAGACATTAAATACATATGATCATGGTAACTGAGAAACACACAAAAAGAGTGTGGTTTGGGCTTGAGAGCTTTATTTGACCCATTCTCCAACTTTGGTAATGCATCTGATGCTTCACATAGGTAATACATTCATTTAGGACGCTGAAGTGATGCTGAGCTATAACTCTTATCTATATGAAGTAAAGGTGTCACAGGGGAACATGGACCATTGCTCAATGGGATAGCCTGTGTCACTATATACTCACCTGGCAATCTGCATCAGAACAAACACTGCCAACAGCAGATAACTCTGTTCCACTCCTGGAACCACAGAAGCGACATGCTTCTGAGCTACTCGTGGTGGGTTTGCCTAGGTTCAAGCAGAAAAATAAAAATCCTTCTGATGGATATGTTTTCCATATATTTTAACAGAACTAAATTTTAAAAAGCAAACTAGGTTTATATCAGTTGCTATCCTTGGTAAATCAGCCTGACAGTTTTAGAACGGAAGGTTTCTAAGTTGTCCTAATTATAAAGTAAATAATGACACGCACAAAAAAGAAATTAAAGACCTAGCTGAAGCCAAATACATTCTTGACTAACATATTTTTTTCAGTGAAAGAAACAGACTAGACTTCTAGTCAAGTTACCAGACTGAGAAGATGTGACAAGCCCCTGACTCCAAATGCATAATACCATAAAAAAAAAACACCAAAAATTACATAAAACTACACAGAAGTTAGGGAAATCTTTAAGTATCTTTATATAACAAAATTATAAGGCATAGTATAAAGCTTATCATCAGAGTATGAAACTTGAAAAACAATTCCTACCTCAGGAACTCTGCAATTTGAAAAGGAATTTAAATATGTTTGAAATACTTAAAAGAAGAAACAGAATCCATAAAACAAGAACAGAGCAATAAGAAAAAGAATGTGGAGATTTGAAAATTACAGACCAAGCTGATTTTTAAACACAGATATAAAAATCTAACTATAATTAATATAAATTATTGAATTCAGCAATATTTACAGAAAAATCTATTTAAAAAGGATAGTTTATATCATGACTACAAGGATGGTTTGACATTAGAACATTTATTAATGTAATATACAGCACTGACAGATTATAGGAGGAAGAAATCAGCTATAAGAAAAGAAGGTCATGCCTTTGCAGCATGAAAAGTCACCCTAGAATTCAATTGATTCAGATTTACAGCTAACTCCAACATTGGAAGTTTGTGTCAGTCAAATGACAGACTGCAGATGTGCTGAAAACTGAGAATTTGTAAGATTCAACATAACTTTGAACTAGGAATATACAAGATTTACTTTAGAAAAACAGCAAAATGAAAACTATGTTTTAGAGATAAAAATACAATTAACATACATAAGTTACTTTTTGTTTAATGTTTATTCTTTTTTGTTAATTACTTTATTGCTATCAATGGAAACAGTACCATTCACAAAACCTTCAGAAGCATTAGGTCTACAAAAATCTCTAAAATATCATAAAATCATACAACCTTATAATAAATAGAGATCTTAGTGATCAACAAGTACAGCAATTTTTATTGTGGGGCAACAACTAGCAGAACTAGAAGGGAATTATCAATAGAAATCTATTTTATCTATGGAGCCCCATTAGTTGTGACCCTCTCACTTTATAAATGAAGTCAATGAGTTCCAGAGAGGTTAAGTGACGTGCTCAAGGCCACACAGCTAGTTAGTGGCAAATCAGGTTTTTTGACTTTTGGTCTAATGCTCTCTCCACCATAGAACACTCTATAAATTTAGTAAATATAATAACGTAGACAGTGAACAATGATGTCATAATTAAACATCAGAATATCACTCAAAATTATTCACAGTTTAGTTATAATCAGTCAGCATGGTTTAATCTTTTTTGTGGGGTTTAAAGGCATGGCTTAATCTTTAAACCTTTTACCTGTGTGTTCTCGGAATTCCACCATTGCCTTCATTGTTTTAGAATCTGCTAGTGCCATCAACCAGAACAATTTGGTTCTACCACAACCTTCATGAAGGTCAACCTTTATAGCTTCTTCTTCTTCTTTGAAGACCTATTATTTCATTAAAGAACAGGGAAAAATATGCTTATTTATCACACTGAAAGGGGGAATATGAAATTTAATTATTCAATAATAATAATGGCTTTCATTTAAGCACCCTAAGAAGTTTTGAATATTTCCAATCTTCTCTTTAATCTTCACAGCAGTCTCTTTTTTACAAATGGAGAAATTAAGTATTTCTAAACATAAAACAACTTGCTATTTATAGATGGTAAGTGAGACAGCTGTGAACTCAACCAAGGTCTTTGATTCCAAAGTCCACTTTCTCCCCCTACAACACCAAGCCTCTTCAACACACATTTATTTCAAAATTCACTGAACATATTTTATGCTCCTGAGACAAAAATCTTCACCTGTCTTTGATGAGTTTTGGTTCTTCGATGAAGGTGAAGGAATCGGTCACAGTCTGTACATAAATTTCCACAGACATTGCATAAAATGATTGCTGCTGTTTCACCATCATCATGGTTATCACACATAGGCTAAAATAAGACATTTCCATATGTTACATTAGATTAACAAGAAAGTCCCAGACTCTCAGACAAATTGAATGTAATTTATTTACAAAAATAAATGATTATTCTAAAGTCTATTAAGAATTTAGAATCTGAATATTAGATAGAAATTATTGCAAATGTACTTAACTATAAAAATTATCTCTCAAAACTCCAAATTCAATGATTAATGCACTTTGCAGGTTCAATGATTAATACAATGAACAGGTATACTTTGTTACTTAGAGACTTAAGAAATATCTGCCCCATTATGTATCCAAACATTCTGTATGCCAAAGGAATAAACTGTTTATTTTTGAAACTTGAACATTAATAAGAAAATGGTGAAAGGGCCTATAGAAAGTTTTCCCTCCTAGTGAACTTAAAGATACCCATCAAACCTACTTAAGTATATATGTGAACAGGTGGTGTGTCATGTTGCCTGTGTTACTGCTTTATTTCCTTCCTACTATAAGACTGACTACATTTTAGGAAAATATCTAGCCACTGAATCAGACTCTGGCTAAAAATAAATTTTGATATGTTGCAAACATGACTCAGAGAAGAAGAAAGCTCTTTTATACACTTAAAAGCCCCTGAAGTTTCCATATACTATGAAGAAGGGATTCTCAGTGAAATAAGACTTGTGAGATGAACTTGGCCAAAGGGACACAGTCTTTCCAGAGATCCATTAACTGTGTACATTGATGTGTTTTTTGTTTGTTTGTTTGTTTTTAAGCTAAGCTAAAGCTTACTATAAAGGAAAGCAAGATAAATTTTTACAAAATTCTGATCTCACCATTTGTTTTTGTTGTCCATCTTTTCCCATCCATCTCCCCGAGGAGAGACGATCTACGTGGTCCTGATCAAGAACACATAGGGATGCGAGAGCAAGCCAGAGCTGTTGAAAGGGAAAGCTGTTACACTACTGCATTTTCAGGAAAGACTTATGAAATGCTGACTGTGACACATCACAACAGCTCAATAAATGCTGGTTGATTTTGAAATACATAGATACTCAGTGGCACTCAAGTCTTCCTGATGTGGTAGCAGGTATACACGATCACTGTCCTATGTGCCATGCATACAGTAGGCACTCAGATATCTACTGAACAAGTGACTTTTCTCTGATGAACCCTCCTGTCTTCTATCTGACAAATAAAATTATCCTTTATTGGTCTACTATGTAAACAACATATGAATAAATGAATTGGCATATTTAATATTTACTGTACTAATGCCTTCTGCATATTTTTCCATTTAGTATCATCTGACTGAAGCATTAAAGGCCAAAGAAGGAGGTACAGCAACTGCTAAATTGTGTACAGTCCCATGAGTATCAGGTACACATTAAATCCTTCTAGATAATAAAAGTTCCTCGGAAGTCTTTGTTGCCCCAGAAGGCCTAATACTATACTCAGTGCACTTTGTCAGAAATACATAAACATCTAACAAGCTTTAGAAAACGTTCTCAAAAATATGGCCGGGCACAGTGGCTCATGCCTGTAATCCCAGCACTTTGGCAGGCCAAGGTGGGTGGATCACCTGAGGTCAGGAGTTTGCGAGCAGCCTGACTAACATGGTGAAACCCCGTCTCTACCAAATACAAAAAAAATTAGCCGGGTGTGGTGGCACATGCCTGTAATCCGAGCTACTTGGGTGGCTGAGACATGAGAATCGCTTGTACCTGGGAGGCGGAAGTTGCAATGAGCCAAGATCGCACTATTTCACTCCAGCCTGGGCATCAAGAGCAAAACTACGTCTCAAAAAGACAACTGTTCTCAGAAATCGTTAAAAATTTCTGAGGTTTAAAGGGTAAGCTTCAGTTTTATATAGAATGATATATCCCCTCATTCATGAAGAATAGAAAATGACTTAACTAGCTCAACTCTAAGAAGCGCATGTGTCATTGGACACAGAGAGCAAGAGATGTTAAAATAGGGACAGAAAAATAGAAAAAGACAAATAATGCATGCAAGGAGGAAGGGGAATGCAGACTGAAAGAAAGCAATACATGAGTGGTGGGAAAGGATTACTGTCAAAAATACCTGCTTCAGGTGTCACAGTCAATAATAGTAAGATGGCATAAATTGACTCTTTCTGCCCTAGGGATATACAGTTTATCTTCTTTTTCAGATTTCTGAGGATTAACATAAGCAATTTTTACCAGCATTCACTTCTTCCTAATGTTGTCAGACTGCCCTGCTTCAAGGAAATCTCAAATCTTTTCTGGAAGCATACGGGACATGAAATCTAGTAGGTTAAAACTTACTATAAATGTGTCATCCGAAGAATGCAATCTCATTTCCTCAGAGATTTCCACCCTGACCCTGCCCTGGGACAAGCACTTTTTGCTTTTTAGAAATAAGACCTATAAACCCTCTAAGTAAGTTATAAGGCTCTACATTAGAACAACCAGGTATAGGCAGGGGTCTTGTCTCCAAAGGACCTTTGGTCTATCACAGCATAATGCCATAATGCCGACATGAAACTTACTGTGGTAAACTACAGTAAACAGATCATTAGAAAGACAACACACAAACAATGTACAATGAAATTAGCCTTTTCTAACCAGTGTATCCTTGGCTTCCTAAACAATAACAAAAACAAGTGACACAAAACACATAACAGTGAGAAGTAATGACTAGTTCATAATATAAAAGCTCTTTATACTTTTTCAATAAATACAGTATTTGGTCAAAAAATAATTACATTGACTTAGTGATTAAAATTTGTTTAAATCTATTACTGAAAAAGAACATGCAATGATACAGACCAAATTTAAAACAAAACAAAATAAAGCAAAACCTACTCTAGTTGTTGCAATACATCTCACTGGAGACCTAAATTCTTCTTCCATCTTGGTCAAGGCAATGATGGTTTCTGCAATAGCATTTTTTGTCACTCGGGACCAAGCTTCTGACAGATGACCCTGTTGAGTAGAACAGAATATTTTAATAAGTAACCAGAAATATATTACCATAGTAAATTCTTTCTTCTTAAATAACATCTCCTATCAAAAGGAAGTATTTGTTTTCAGTGAGACCATGGAATTTTAGATCACGGGCACAGACTTTCGAACTAAAATTTCTTTGCGATCCTATGCAAAATTCAACTTCTAATCATCATTTTGATATTTAAAAATACATAAATAAATAAATAAGTGCTCAATACTCTTTTCCTGGAAAGTCAAGGGTAATTCCTCTCACATCTGATAAAAACATAACAGAAATACTAAGGTTATTTATGTTTGAGCATAAAATTTACACAGTGAAGCTAACTGCTTTAGATGAGCATTACTGGAACCTAAAATATAAACAGGTTCAAACTGCAACTATCTTTATTTGCTACCTTGATTTGTAATGAACAAACATTTAGCTGTCATATAATTTAGGTGTTCCTAAATACTACTCCTAAATATTTTAATCCAATGAACACCCTGAGAAAGTCTGCTTGCCACAGAGGTTGAGAAAATGTCCATGCTATTGGGAAAAGTGATAGAATCTCATTTTTCCCCCAGAAAATCCTCCCACTTCTTATATCCACATGATTTAAGGGGCGGTTCAATTCCTCCTCCTTCTCCAAGCTGCCTTCTATTCCCTCTGACTCTACATTCCACACTATCTTGTCCTTCTCAGGCTGGTCTCCTAGAAATACAATAGAATGTATGGAAAATGTCAAGGAGCAACTCATCAGAGCCAGGCATGCTGTAAAGTAACTCCCTGACCTCCACACTTCCAGATCTCCTTTGGAAGCCACCATCTTAAGACAGAGGGCACAGGACATTAATAAAGAAGAATAAAGAGTTTAAAAACCATGAAGACTGAGGAGAATGAGAAACTTCCACTTCCGAGAGCTCTCTTCTCCCTTTTTTCCTTTAGGTTTTTGGAATCAAGTTCTTTCTTAGGGTCTGAAAGGGCATATTTTATTTTACTAGATTTTAAAGTCACGTAACAATTCTCACACAAATTAACTGGAAAATTGGAAATGAACATGGTTTACATAAATGACAAATTTATCACTCACTGAAAAGACAAACAGCATGATAATTAACATACTAAAAATAGTCTTTAAGTAAAGTTACAGTAATCTACATCTCCTATCAATTCAGCAGAGTAAGCTGTTTTGTCAGTCAGATTCCTGCTGCACTTCCCTGCCAAAACAGTCAGAAGAATGGGAACTTACCGCTGCCATATCCTTGATAAGTTTAATGATGATCTCTGAGATCTGGGTAGGGGTTGAGCCCTTCATCCACCAATGACTTTCACCTCGTCGGAGATAACTACAAGAAAAATTAGCATTTACAAAGCCAATAAATTATCAGTAGCACTTACAAATGAAAAAGATAAAAATGTTATTTCAGAATGCAGCATTTTAGATTTTTAAGTGACAATCAATTAAAACATTTAAAAAGAAAATTCATCAAACCATTACCCCAAATCCCAAGACAGCAGTTAAAGCAATTGGAGTTTCCAAGTATTTCTCTGTTTGCACATTATTTCTGTGTGTATCTTTTAGAAGTACAGTCCAGGGACCACACGCGACTTATTTCTAGTGCATATGCAGATAATGGGGAGCTTGTGCCAGAACATAAATTCACTATATCACTAAGCACACTACTATTTAGTTCAGCTGACCTTTTTTCCTAGCAAGACTACAGGAAGAAGTGATACAATTATTAACATTCTGATGTTGTCTGCATATTGTCATGGATTGACTCCACAAGTAGCACTGTTCCAGATGTCTCTAATTCTCTACTGTTACACACAATTACAGAACATCCTTGTATATATATCTTGGTGCAAATGTATAAAAGTTTTAGAAGTAGAATTGGTAGGTCAAAAGATATGCATGTTTAAAATATAGATATTATTAAACAGATATCCAAAAAGGCTGCAGCAATTTATATGAGATGAAAATGCCTATTTCCTCATAATGTTGCCAAAGCATCAAAGACACTTTGCAATTATTTTAATCTACATTTATCTGATTAGTAGTGAGGTATTCTCATTTGTTTACTGGCATTTATAAGTTTTTTTTCTGTGAACTGACTGTTTTTGTCATTTATTATTCTTATCAGTTGTTTGCCTTTTTAAAATTGATTTGTAGTCATTCTCCTCTATTATGCTAATAAGTCATTGTCTATTATATAGGTTTAAATATTTTTCTAAGTTAGTTGCTTATATTTTAAAACATTTAAATATTATCACTTACCAAGTAATTTTCATTTTTATAAAGTCAAATCTATAAATTTCTTCCTATATGACTTTGGGTTCTGTGTTTTGTTTAAGAAGGTCTTACCAAATTGAAGATTACAAAAATATTTTTCTATAATTTGTCCTAGTACAGTTTTAAAAAGAAATGTACATAAAGCTTTAACTAACCTGAACTTTATTCCCCCATGTTTATTTCTTTTTATTGTGGCAAAAAAAAAATATTACCTAAAACTGAAGTTTAATTTTGTGTATGATGAGAGGTGGGTATCTAGAATTTTTTTAACATGGATATCCAAATATTCTGACATCACATATTCAGCTTACTTTCTAATCCCCACTAATTGTAATTGATACTTTTATTATATACATGACATTCTTTTTATATATGAGCCAGTTGTTTATGGATTTTATTTCGTGAGTAACCTAACAAGGTAAAATTTGAAATTATGTCTTAAATTTCTGAACAGTAGCTCATTCTATTCTGTTTTGGTACTAAAATAGAGGCAATAACTAACCTGGAATTGAAAATCATTGGAAGAGTAACTGTTGTAACTCCTTTGCCCACAGTGGTACCAGCTGTTCCTGTGATGGTGGTTCCTTTGGCTTTTAGCTGTACAGTGAGTGCTTTGGCAATGCATCCTAGAAACATGTCCAAGATACCCAGCTTATTCCAGTCTCCTTTCTCTGTTGAGTGAATGATATCACTGATATCTGCTGGGGGGAGGGATTTCACTCCTATGATGCTGGCCAGACGATTAGGGGTTACTTCAGGCAAAACTCTTCTTAGTAAAGAGGTTACCTGGTAAGAAAAATAAAATGAGAGAATTCCATGTAAAGACTGATATTTTAAGGTTTTCTTTTCTTTTTCATTTTTTTTTAAGACAGGGTCTTGCTTTGTTGCCCATGTTGGAGTGCAGTGGAGCGACCACAGCTCACTGCAGCCTTGAACTCCCAGGCTCAAGGGATCCTCTCAGCTTTGCCTCCCTAAGTGCTGGGATTACAGGCATAAGTCACTGCACACTGTCCCAGGCTTCATTTTTTAATGTACCTAACTACCATTCTGTAACTTCAAAATCTTTAAGAAAAGAAATATGATTTAAACACTATTTTACATTTTGTGAAGGAAGGAAATGAGATATACATAATATTCAAATGGTAATAGTAGTGGTAATTACTAACCCAAGGCAGCAAGAAAAAAAAATACCTTTTCTTTCTGGTCAGGGCTAAATGACATTATATATTTCATGGTAATATGGTAATCAGTAGCCAGAATATTCTTTTATCACAACACATTAAAAATGGAACATATTTTAGTATTCTATACTCTCATAATAAACAGTAAAAAAAAAGAGTAAAATACAGGCCCCAAACAAAATAAACTACAAAATAAAAATCTATATTTAGGGTCCTTAGATAATTATCTTTGCATTGCAACTTTTAACAATGGTCAAGTAACAAAAGCAATGGCAAGGCTGTGGTGTGATCAGTCACCTGTCTCTGGACTCTAGGAGAGGCTGTGTGAAGCAGCGAGAAGAGATCCTGAAGCAGAGTTAGCTGCTGAGCCAGATACTGCCGGCCAACGTTAGAGCCACTCAGTGCTAAAACCATAGAGAGCAGCTCAAAGCAGTAGGCATCAGAGGAGGCATCTTCATCATTTGGCTGAGAATTGGCATTTTCTTTGCTTGATATAGCATGTTCCCATTCTTCACGGACTCTGGTAGCTTCCATGCGAATAGCTTGGACAATATGAGCACACACCTATTTAAAGTTAACATAGAACATGTAAAAATATAAGTTTGATTTACTACTCCTAGCAAAACAAGCAAACAAAAGAATAAGACAAGAATGTAAATTGACACCCAATTTTAATACTATTCTCCCAGTTAATTCTCCATCATATGTCATTCTCTTAACTCATCTGAAAAACAGGTAAAGCTAGGGGAGCCACAATAAAAATGAAAATATTTAAATCAACTACTATGTGTAAACTAATTATATGCAAGTTATTAATGCCTATGCTTGCAGTTTAGCACATCAAAAACCAATCATCAATTTTATCAACGAAGACACTTTTTCTCATGGTTTACCATTATGTTCATAAGGTGCTTTATAGCTGATAAGATTCACAATACTGAAATTATACATGACATTTTACAACTGAAAGCATCTAAGATTAAATGAAACATTGCTAAAAAGATAAAGCAAAAATAAATTCATGTTGTAATTTATTGAAAAGAATAATAGTGTAGAAAGTTAGAATAGGGCCGGGCGCCATGGCTCACGCCTGTAATCCCAGCACTTTGGGAGGCCAAGGCGGGCGGATCATGAGGTCAGGAGATTGAGACCATCCTAACACAGTGAAACCCCGTCTCTACCAAAAATACAAAAAAATTAGCCGGGCGTTGTGGTGGGCATCTGTAGTCCCAGCTACTTGGGAGGCTGAGGCAGGAGAATGGTGTGAACCCAGGAGGTGGAGCTTACAGTGAGCCGAGATCGCGCCACTGCACTCCAGCCTAGGCGACAGAGCGAGACGCCATCTCAAAAAAGTTAGAATAATAGGTTAATTTAAAATCTATACTTTATTTGAGTTTTGAAGTGATATTTTTATGTTATGAGCACCCCATTATATGAACAATATAGTGCTATTTCCTCACCTGGTTATATTTAAAAATATTAACACTGGTATAGTTAACACTGTTAATTGCTCAGCCAACATACAAAAGAATGGGGGAAAAGAAATATGGGAAATACAAATCAAATCTGATATAACTGGGTATTTGACACCAAATAAAAAATCTACCCAAAACAAACAGCAGCAAGGTAAGCAAGTTTTCACAATTAAAATCTTTAAAATGATGAAGGTATGCCAAAATACTCATTCCTCTCTAAAAAACGGCAGGCACATTCTGCAGGACCTATAAAAGGGTGACCATAAAAAAGCCTTCATAAATTTTTCAAAATACTTTATACCAAGCTCATCCAACCTGCAGCTGGGGGACTGCATGTGGCCCAGGATGGCTTTGAATGTGGCCCAACACAAATTCATAAACTTTCTTAAAGTATTAGGAGAGTTTTTTTTCTTGCAAATTTTTTTGTAAGTTCATCAGTTATTGTTAGTGTTAGTGTATTTTATGTGTAGCCTAAGACAATTCTCTTTCTTCAGATGTGGGCCAGGGAAGCCAAAATATTGGACACCCCTGCTTTATACCCAACACACACACACACACACACACACACACACACACACACGCACAAAACAAACAAAAAAAACTAATGAAGACAACGAAATAGCTCTTAACCAACCTGTTTTTGTAAGTTAGTCAGCTTACTCCTGCTAAATATGATTCCAACCATATGTTCTTTCAGGTCAGCATCTGATGTTGCCTTTTCGTAGAAAAAGAAGAAAAAGAAAGAATGAAGCGGTCTCTTTAAATAAAATTTGTGTATTTGATATTTCAAAGTATCTTGAGAAATAATTTTGTGTATATATTTTTAAAGCAAATTTATTTTAAATTGAGGCTTATAATGCTAAGACAAAGGATAAAGTCTGAAGAAATCACTATTGGCCAAAGTGACCATAAAAAGAACAAAATTTCAGAACTTAAGAAATCCAGAGAAGTATATTATCTTTTCACAAATTTCTTCAATGTAGTCAATTTGAGTTGCTCTGATTAAACCTATTTCTAAATTATAAACATTATTAGTTCACATCCCACACTTAATTGCTTGAAGAACAATCCAGGAAAATAACATTTGTTTAAAAGGAAAGTGTCCTAACAAACCTCTGTGATGATGGTGGTCTTAAATTAAGCTATTGGAACACTAACAGTCATCAAAGAAATGTATCATAAGGAAAAAAATAAAGACTAAAATTTTATAGGCTTATTATTATTATAGTGCACGTTATTCTTCTAAGTGACAGATATGTGTGTATATATACACATACATGCACACATGTACGTGCGTGCACACACACACACACAAAATCTTATTTAATCTTCACAACAACCCCAGAAGGTAAACTGTAATATTGTGCCTACTTTACAGGTAAGAAAACTGAAGAAACTCTTTTGTTTAAGAATCAAAAATGATGCTTGGTTTCACATTTCTTAGGATAGAGAGCCAGCCACAAGAGAATGTCCCTTTCGTCCTAACAATGAGGAAAAAGCTGATCGTCTACAAAACCAAAACTTTTTTTTGGAGTCCATCAGAATGTTGAGATCAGCTACCAGGTAGAATGAATTCCAAATAAACAAATCCAGTTAGTTGGATACTTCAAAACTCTTCTTACAGTACCGAATAGAACAAGTAAATAAGCAAAAAACCAAAAACCAGTAAGGCTCTTAAAGACCTGAATATTAAGGCTCTTAAAGACTTGAATACTATTGATCGGCTTGAACTAACTGGTATTTATAGAACCCCTCAAAGAACAACAGCGGAGTTCACATTCTTTTGAAGTGCACATGGACATTCACTAAAACAGACTATATTATAGGCCAGAATCCAAATCTTAACAATTTTAAAAGGACTGAAATTATACGAAGTATATAGTTTGACCACAATGAAACTGAACCAGAAATTAATAATATAGAAAGCTAACAGGAAAATTCCCAAATATTTGGGAATTAAACAAGGTACTTCTAAATTACCCAAGGGTCAAAGAAGAAATAAAAATGGGGCCGGGTGCAGTGGCTCATGCCTGTAATCCCAGCACTTTGGGAGGCCGAGGCAGGCAGATCAGGAGGTCAGGAGATCGAGACCATCCTGGCTGACGTGGTGAAACCCTGTCTCTACTAAAAAAATACAAAAAAATACAAAAAATTAGCTGGGTGTGGTGGCGGGCGCCTGTACTCCCAGCTACTTGGGAGGCTGGGGCAGGAGAATGGCGTGAACCCCGGAGGTGGAGCTTGCAGTGGGCCAAGCTCACCACTGCACTCCAGCCTAGGCAACAGAGCAAGGCTCTGTCTCAAAAAAAAAAAAAAAAAAAAAAAAAAAAAGAAAGAAATCAAAATGGGAATAAGAAAACATTGTGAATTGAAAGAAAATAAAAACAGAATACCCCAAATTTGTGAAATGCAGCTAACGTAGTGCTTAGAAGAAAATAATAGCATTAAATATACTTAGATGAGAAAACAAAGGTCTTGGAGTCTGTGATAATCTTGGACATTAAGGAGTCAGAAAAAGATGAACAAACGAGTACAAGGCAAACACAGGGTAAGAAATAAAGATGTGAGCTGAAATCATTTAAAAAAGCAAAAATAGAGGAAAATCAATGAAACAAAAAGTTCTCTGAAGAGATCAAGCGGATGAATCTTTAGCGAAACTATTTCAGAAAAAAAGAATGAAGACACAAATCACCAAGAGACATCACTACAGGTTCTACAGATATTAAAAGGACATAAGGTTATATTATGAACAACTTATGCCAATAAATCCAGAAACTTAGATGAAATGGACAAATTGCTTGAGTGTCAGAACTACTAAAGCTTACCCAAAAAGAAACAGATGACTGAAACAGTCCTGTTATCTATTAAAGAAAGTGAATTTTTAGAATAGAGCATTTATTTTGCTACTTAAGTACTAGCTAGATTATATATGAATCTTTTAGATAGTTCTTTCATCTTACTCTTGTTTACTTCTTTCATCATTTATTTTTGCTTTTTAAAAAAATCTTTATTGAGATATAGTTCACATACCATGCTATTCACCTATTTAAAACATACAATTCAATGGTTTTTAGTACATTCAGATATGTGCAACTATCATCAGTCAATATTAAGGCATTTTTATTACCTCTAAAAGAAGCACTATGTCATGTAGCTACTATCACTTAGTTTTTTTGTTCATTTAAGGAAAATGAACTGCATATAAGCTAATATCACATGTTGACTAAAATGCATAGCAATATATGGATTATCTTACTGAATAAAAGAAATGGAGAAAGAGAAACATATAAAGGTACCACTGTGCTCTTGTCTGGGTGACAGAGTAAAATCAGATCACTTAAAAAAAAAATCCATTCTGATAGAAATTATCAGCAAACTAGGAATAGAAGAAAACATTCTTCAATCTTATTAAAAACATTTACCCCCCAAAAATCTATAGTTCACATCACATTTAATAATGAATGGTTTGGGGGGGCGGAGCAAGATGGCCGAATAGGAACAGCTCCAGTCTCCAACTCCCAGCGCAAGCAACACAGAAGACCGGTGATTTCTGCATTTTCAACTGAGGTACTGGGTTCATCTCACTAGGGAGTGCCGGACAATCGGTGCTGGTCAGCTGCTGCAGCCCGACCAGCAAGAGCTGAAGCAGGGTGAGGCATCGCCTCACCTGGGAAGCGCAAGGGGGAAGGGAATCCCTTTTCCTAGCCAGGGGAACTGAGACACACAACACCTGGAAAATCGGGTAACTCCCACCCCAATACTGCGCTTTAAGCAAACAGGCACACCAGGAGATTATATCCCACACCTGGCCGGGAGGGTCCCACGCCCACGGAGTGTCCCTCATTGCTAGCACAGCAGTCTGTGATCTACCGGCAAGGCAGCAGTGAGGCTGGGGGAGGGGCGCCCGCCATTGCTGAGGCTTAAGTAGGTAAACAAAGCTGCTGGGAAGCTCGAACTGGGTGGAGCTCACAGCAGCTCAAGGAAACCTGCCTGTCTCTGTAGACTCCACCTCTGGGGACAGGGCACAGTAAACAATAACAAACGCAGCAGAAACCTCTGCAGACGCAAACGACTCTGTCTGACAGCTTTGAAGAGAGCAGTGGATCTCCCAACACCGAGGTTGAGATCTGAGAAGGGACAGACTGCCTGCTCAAGTGGGTCCCTGACCCCTGAGTAGCCTAACTGGGAGACATTTCCCACTAGGGGCAGTCTGACACCCCACACCTCACAGGGTGGAGTACACCCCTGAGAGGAAGCTTCCAAAGCAAGAATCAGACAGGTACACTCGCTGTTCAGCAATATTCTATCTTCTGCAGCCTCTGCTGCTGATACCCAGGCAAACAGGGTCTGGAGTGGACCTCAAGCAATCTCCAACAGACCTACAGCTGAGGGTCCTGACTGTTAGAAGGAAAACTATCAAACAGGAAGGACACCTACACCAAAACCCCATCAGTACGTCACCATCATCAAAGACCAGAGGCCGATAAAACCACAAAGATGGGGAAAAAGCGGGGCAGAAAACCTGGAAACTCAAAAAATAAGAGCACATCTGCCCTGGCAAAGGAGCGCAGCTCATCGCCAGCAACGGATCAAAGCTGGACGGAGAATGACTTTGACGAAATGAGAGAAGAAGGCTTCAGTCCATCAAACTTCTCAGAGCTAAAGGAGGAATTACGTACCCAGCGCAAAGAAACTAAAAATCTTGAAAAAAAAGTGGAAGAATTGATGACTAGAGTAATTAATGCAGAGAAGCTCATAAACGAAATGAAAGAGATGAAAACCATGACACGAGAAATACCTGACAAATGCACAAGCTTCAGTAACCGACTCGATCAACTGGAAGAAAGAGTATCAGCGATTGA
Source organism: Chlorocebus sabaeus (assembly GCF_047675955.1). NCBI lineage: Eukaryota > Metazoa > Chordata > Mammalia > Primates > Cercopithecidae > Chlorocebus > Chlorocebus sabaeus. Next base: position 59,220,928 of record NC_132906.1, read on the forward strand.
GGATCAAATGAATGAAATGAAGCGAGAAGAGAAACCAAAAGAAAAAAGAAGAAAAAGAAATGAACAAAGCCTGCAAGAAGTATGGGATTATGTAAAAAGACCAAATCTACGTCTGATTGGGGTGCCTGAAAGTGAGGGGGAAAATGGATCCAAGCTGGAAAACACTCTTCAGGATATCATCCAGGAGAACTTCCCCAACCCAGTAGGGCAGGACAACATTCAAATCCAGGAAATACAGAGAACGCCACAAAGATACTCCTCGAGAAGAGCAACTCCAAGACACATAATTGCCAGATTCACCAAAGCTGAAATGAAGGAAAAAATCTTAAGGGCAGCCAGAGAGAAAGGTCGGGTTACCCACAAAGGGAAGCCCATCAGACTAACAGCAGATCTCTTGGCAGAAACTCTACAAGCCAGAAGAGAGTGGGGGCCAATATTCAACATTCTTAAAGAAAAGAATTTTCAACCCAGAATTTCATATCCAGCCAAACTAAGTTTCATAAGTGAAGGAGAAATAAAATCCTTTACAGATAAGCAAATGCTTAGAGATTTTGTCACCACTAGGCCTGCCTTACAAGAGATCCTGAAGGATGCACTAAACATGGAAAGGAACAACTGGTACCAGCCATGGCGAAAACATGCCAAAATGTAAAGACCATCAAGGCTAGGAAGAAACTGCATCAACTAACGAGCAAAATAACCAGTTAATATCATAATGGCAGGATCAAGTTCACACATAACAATATTAACCTTAAATGTAAATGGACTAAATGCTCCAATTAAAAGACACAGACTGGCAAACTGGATAAAGAGTCAAGACCCATCAGGCTGCTGTATTCAGGAGACCCATCTCACATGCAGAGACATACATAGGCTTAAAATAAAGGGATGGAGGAAGATTTACCAAGCAAATGGAGAACAAAAAAAAAGCAGGGGTAGCAATACTAGTCTCTGATTAAACAGACTTTAAACCATCAAAGATCAAAAGAGACAAAGAAGGCCATTACATAATGGTAAAGGGATCAATTCAACAGGAAGAGCTAACTATCCTAAATATATATGCACCCAATACAGGAGCACCCAGATTCATAAAGCAAGTCCTTAGAGATTTACAAAGAGACTTAGACTCCCATACAATAATAATGGGAGACTTCAACACTCCACTGTCAACATTAGACAGATCAACGAGACAGAAAGTTAACAAGGATATCCAGGAATTGAACTCATCTCTGCAGCAAGCAGACCTAATAGACATCTATAGAACTCTCCACCCCAAATCAACACAATATACATTCTTCTCAGCACCACATCGCACTTACTCCAAAATTGACCACATAATTGGAAGTAAAGCACTCCTCAGCAAATGTACAAGAACAGAAATTATAACAAACTATCTCTCAGACCACAGTGCAATCAAACTAGAACTCAGGACTAAGAAACTCAATCAAAACCGCTCAACTACATGGAAACTGAACAACCTGCTCCTGAATGACTACTGGGTACATAACGAAATGAAGGCAGAAATAAAGATGTTCTTTGAAACCAATGAGAACAAAGATACAACATACCAGAATCTCTGGGACACATTTAAAGCAGTGTGTAGAGGGAAATTTATAGCACTAAAAGCCCACAAGAGAAAGCAGGAAAGATCTAAAATTGACACTCTAACATCGCAGTTAAAAGAACTAGAGAAGCAAGAGCAAACACATTCGAAAGCTAGCAGAAGGCAAGAAATAACTAAGATCAGAGCAGAACTGAAGGAGATAGAGACACAAAAAACCCTCCAAAAAATCAATGAATCCAGGAGTTGGTTTTTTGAAAAGATCAACAAAATTGACAGACCGCTAGCAACACTAATAAAGAAGAAAAGAGAGAAGAATCAAATTGATGCAATAAAAAATGGTAAAGGGGATATCACCACCGACCCCACAGAAATACAAACTACCATCAGAAAATACTATAAACACCTCTATGCAAATAAACTGGAAAATCTAGAAGAAATGGATAATTTCCTGGACACTTATACTCTTCCAAGACTAAACCAGGAAGAAGTTGAATCCCTGAATAGACCAATAGCAGGCTCTGAAATTGAGGCAATAATTAATAGCCTACCAACCAAAAAAAGTCCAGGACCAGATGGATTCACAGCCAAATTCTACCAGAGGTACAAGGAGGAGCTGGTACCATTCCTTCTGAAACTATTCCAATCAATAGAAAAAGAGGGAATCCTCCCTAACTCATTTTATGAGGCCAACATCATCCTGATACCAAAGCCTGGCAGAGACACAACAAAAAAAGAGAATTTTAGACCAATATCCCTGATGAACATCGATGCAAAAATCCTCAATAAAATACTGGCAAACCGGATTCAGCAACACATCAAAAAGCTTATCCACCATGATCAAGTGGGCTTCATCCCTGGGGTGCAAGGCTGGTTCAACATTCGCAAATCAATAAACATAATCCAGCATATAAACAGAAACAAAGACAAGAACCACATGATTATCTCAATAGATGCAGAAAAGGCTTTTGACAAAATTCAACAGCCCTTCATGCTAAAAACGCTCAATAAATTCGGTATTGATGGAACGTACCTCAAAATAATAAGAGCTATTTATGACAAACCCACAGCCAATATCATACTGAATGGGCAAAAACTGGAAAAATTCCCTTTGAAAACTGGCACAAGACAGGGATGCCCTCTCTCACCACTCCTGTTCAACATAGTGTTGGAAGTTCTGGCTAGGGCAATCAGGCAAGAGAAAGAAATCAAGGGGATTCAGTTAGGAAAAGAAGAAGTCAAATTGTCCCTGTTTGCAGATGACATGATTGTATATTTAGAAAACCCCATTGTCTCAGCCCAAAATCTCCTTAAGCTGATAAGCAACTTCAGCAAAGTCTCAGGATACAAAATTAATGTGCAAAAATCACAAGCATTCTTATACACCAGTAACAGACAAACAGAGAGCCAAATCATGAATGAACTCCCATTCACAATTGCTTCAAAGAGAATAAAATACCTAGGAATCCAACTTACAAGGGATGTAAAGGACCTCTTCAAGGAGAACTACAAACCACTGCTCAGTGAAATAAAAGAGGACACAAACAAATGGAAGAACATACCATGCTCATGGATAGGAAGAATCAATATTGTGAAAATGGCCATACTGCCCAAGGTTATTTATAGATTCAATGCCATCCCCATCAAGCTACCAATGAGTTTCTTCACAGAATTGGAAAAAACTGCTTTAAAGTTCATATGGAACCAAAAAAGACCCCGCATCTCCAAGACAATCCTAAGTCAAAAGAACAAAGCTGGAGGCATCACGCTACCTGACTTCAAACTATACCAAAACAGTATGGTACTGGTACCAAAACAGAGATATAGACCAATGGAACAGAACAGAGTCCTCAGAAATAATACCACACATCTACAGTCATCTGATCTTTGACAAACCTGAGAGAAACAAGAAATGGGGAAAGGATTCCCTATTTAATAAATGGTGCTGGGAAAATTGGCTAGCCATAAGTAGAAAGCTGAAACTGGATCCTTTCGTTACTCCTTATACGAAAATTAATTCAAGATGGATTAGAGACTTAAATGTTAGACCTAATACCATAAAAATCCTAGAGGAAAACCTAGGTAGTACCATTCAGGACATAGGCATGGGCAAAGACTTCATGTCTAAAACACCAAAAGCAACGGCAGCAAAAGCCAAAATTGACAAATGGGATCTCATTAAACTAAAGAGCTTCTGCACAGCAAAAGAAACTACCATCAGAGTGAACAGGCAACCTACAGAATGGGAAAAAATTTTTGCAATCTACTCATCTGACAAAGGGCTAATACCCAAAACCTACAAAGAACTCCAACAAATTTACAAGAAAAAAACAAACAACCCCATCAAAAAGTGGGCAAAGGATATGAACAGACATTTCTCAAAAGAAGACATTCATACAGCCAACAGACACATGAAAAAATGCTCATCATCACTGGCCATCAGAGAAATGCAAATCAAAACCACAATGAGATACCATCTCACACCAGTTAGAATGGCGATCATTAAAAAGTCAGGAAACAACAGGTGCTGGAGAGGATGTGGAGAAATAGGAACACTTTTACACTGTTGGTGGGATTGTAAACTAGTTCAACCACTATGGAAAACAGTATGGCGATTCCTCAAGGATCTAGAACTAGATGTACCATATGACCCAGCCATCCCATTACTGGGTATATACCCAAAGGATTATAAATCATGCTGCTATAAAGACACATGCACACGCATGTTTATTGCGGCACTATTCACAATAGCAAAGACTTGGAATCAACCCAAATGTCCACCAGTGACAGACTGGATTAAGAAAATGTGGCACATACACACCATGGAATACTATGCAGCCATAAAAAAGGATGAGTTTGTGTCCTTTGTAGGGACATGGATGCAGCTGGAAACCATCATTCTTAGCAAACTATCACAAGAACAGAAAACCAAACACCGCATGTTCTCACTCATAGGTGGGAACTGAACAATGAGATCACCTGGACTCGGGAAGGGGAACATCACACACCGGGGCCTATTATGGGGAGGGGGGAGGGGGGAGGGATTGCACTGGGAGTTATACCTGATGTAAATGACGAGTTGATGGGTGCTGACGAGTTGATGGGTGCAGCACACCAACATGGCACAAGTATACATATGTAACAAACCTGCACGTTATGCACATGTACCCTAGAACTCAAAGTATAATAAAAAAAATAATAATAATAATGAATGGTTTATACTTTCAAGATTCAGAGCAAGTCAGAGCTATCTGTTCTCACTACTTCTATTCAACATGGTGCTTAAGGGCTTAATCAATGCAATAACACAGTAATATAAGAAAAGAAGTTTAAGTCACAGAGTTTAGAAAGGAAAAAACTCAAATTTATTGAAGACTACAGGATTATCTGAGGAAACCCCAAAGAGTCTATAAAAAGTTTCTGAAATTAGTAAGTAAATTTAAGATCACAGGGTAGAAATCTAATATACAAAAATCAATTCTATTTTTATATACTAGAAATGAACAATTGGAAAGTGAAATAAAAAATACCATTTATAATAGCTTTACAAACGTTAAATGTTTAGGAATACATTTAATAAAATATGTACTAGATGTGTACATTGAATTACAAAACACTGCTGAGAGAAACTTTAAAAAGAGGTAAAAAAAAAAGCCCCTGATATATATCATGTTCACAGATACGAAGACTCAATATTATTGACATGGCGATTCTCCCTAAATTATCAATTTGGTGTTAATTCCAGTCAAAATTCCATCCTTTTTTTTTTATTTAAAATAAACGGACAAGTTGATTCTAAGCTTTATATGGAAAAGCAAGAGATCTAGAGTAGCCAAAATAACTTGGATAAAGAACAAAGTTAGAACCTGATATCAAGACTTTTTATAAAGCTACAGTAATTAAGACAGTTTGATGGATCAATGGAGCAAAATAGAGTCCAGAAACAGATCTACGCATTTATGGTAAATTCACTATTGATAAATGATAGTCTTCTCAACAAATCGTAATAGAACAATTGAACATCTATATGCAAAAGATAAACCTCAATTCCTGCACAGAGGGTTCATAGGGAATGCAGAGGGTTAGTAAAAATTAAAATGTATACAGTTCTAAACAAAATAACCGAAACTATAACATTTCTAAAGGAAAAGAAGAGAATATCTGTGTGACCTTGGGTTCTAGACCACACACAAAAATCACGAATCAAAAAACCCAGAAAAACTGTACTTTATCAAAATTGAAAACTTCTGCTCTCTGAAAGATAAGCCACAGACTAGGAGAAAATATTTGAAAACACATAATTGGTAAAAGACCTGCAAAGATCTGTATGTAAGTGTTCACAGCAGCTTTACTAATAGTAGCCACAGAGCAGAAACAACCCAAATATCCATCAAAAAATGAAAGGGTAAACGAATTATGGCAAATTCATATAATGGAAAACTCCTCAGCAACCAAAAGAACGAACCATGGATACATGCTACAACATGGATAAATCTCAAAAGCATTACACTACAGTGAAAAGAAACAAGACAAAAAGACTACATTCTGTGTGGTTCCATTTATATAATATGCAGGAAAAGGCAACACACCACTGACAGAATATAGTTCAGTAGTTGCTAGGTTCTAAGTGTGAGGCTGGGGGATTGCCTGCCAAGGAACATGAGAGAAATTTGGGGAGTGATGTGTTTTAAAGCTTGGTTGTGGGCTGGGCATGGTGGCTCATATCTGTGATCTCAGCATTTTGGGAGGCCAATGCTGGCAGGCTGCTTGAGCCCAGGAGTTTGAGACCAGCCTGGGCAACATGGCAAAACCACATCTCTACAAATATATTAAAATCAGATGGGCACGGTGACGTGCACCTGTAATTTCAGCTACTTGGGAGGCTGAGGCAGGAGGATCCATTGAGCCTGGGAGGTTGAGGTTGCAGTGAGCCATGATCACACCACTGCATTCCATCCTGGGTCACAGAGAGAGACCCTGTCTCAAGCAAAACAAAACAAAACAAACTTGATTGTGATAATGATTTCATTAGTGTACATGAGTAAAAATTCATTGAATGATACAGTTTAAAATGAGGAATTTCTGTATGTAAATTATGCTTTAATAATCTAACTTAAAAAAAAGATTATCTTAAAAATCATGTTATTTCATGGGCACCCAAGTGACAGTATAACCTTTCCTATTCAGCCTTAACTCCTCAACGTACACTCTCCTACTGTTAGGCGAGTCTTTCCGATCAGTCCTTGCTCCCATTCTCTCTACTAATCTCATTCGAATCCCTTCATTCTCTTTCAGATCTAACTCAAGTCCAACATCCCCTAAGAAGCCTTCTCTGACCACTCCAAGGCACAATGATCTCAAGGTACTCTGAAAGCCTATGTCATCTGCAATTTTTTCACACATTTAATAACTTGCTTATATACTATGTAGCATCTTTGTTGATTTCTTTTTTGGGGGTGAGGGGAATGCAGAGGGTTCATAACCAAGAGCAGAATGCAGGCTTTTTGAGGGCTTGCCATTCTCACAATTGTTTAGTACAGAGTTGACATTTGCTAAAATTCAATTGATTTAATGGATAGTTACACAGTCTTGTAGTCATTCAAATGAGATCTCCAAAAGATGCTGAAAGAAGTTACCAGCATTTAAGAAATCTTATTTTTTCAGACCTCAAACAAAAATAGGACAATGATTTAGCTACTACTGTATTAGGAAACACAGGATGAGACAAGGGAAATCCTTGAAATTTATCTTTCAAAGGGCTGCCAAGGTGATTATTTGCAGCATTTAAAGACACTAGAATATTGAGACTAGTCAGAATTGACTTCTCTTTTTGGAAATGGATAAGGTACAAAAGTCTTAGGTATAGTGTTTTAGTGAGGACCGAAAAAGTAAAGCAACTTTATTTTGAGAAGAAATTTCAAGAGCAGTAATAAAGAGTAGTTATTCTAATAAAAATTTACTGAACATGTATGTGATTATACCATGATGGATACAAGACAAATTAGGCATGGACTTGGTCTTTAAGAAGCTATGGTTCAGTAGAAGAGGTAAAGCAGCCATGTAGATAAACATAAGAGAAAAATGAAGAAGAGACATATACAGATTATTATGAACTCCAGCAGAGAGAAAACTGCTTTTGTTTGAGGAAATCATAAACAAGTTTCAAGAAGAAGATAAATCATAAAAAAGTTCATGAAGAAGACAGTACTTTTGAGCTGAACTGTGAAGGACAGGGACAATGGAGGAGGGAGAAGATAACTGATGGGGTATAGCACAGAAATGATTAAGTAAATTTTACAAATGCTAACAAATGAACACAAAAACCCAAGGCATAGAGCCAATTTTCTGTTACTTAAAATATTAGCTAGATTTTACATGAATAATGAATTTCTTTTAGATAGTTCCTTCATCTTCTAAGAAAAAATATGAACTGCATAAAACTATTATTACATATCCATCAAAATATACAACAATACATGAATTATTTCACTGAAAAAAAGAATAAAAAAGGGAAATAAATATCTTTAGAATACAAATAAATACATTGTATACTTTTTCTTCTCCTTCAGGTGATGACAATAGTGCTTTTTCCTCTTGTTCTGGTGTAGGTTCAGCATCTCCAGAGATGAGCTTTCCAAATACCTGATGAAGATATGCATGTGAGAAGGAATTAATGACAGGCATTAACACTATAATAGCCAGAGGACTCATCAGCTGATTCCACAGGTTTTATAATATGCTACTGTTGCTAATTTACACTACTACTTTTCCTAATTACAAATGCAGCATGAAACTCAGGTGTTCAGGGCTATGAAAAGAAAAAATGGGCAACATTTGTAGCCAGAATTTTCTATAACAAGTTTCACAAAACATTTTGTTACACTCTTAAAATATATTACATCAACTATCCCGTGCTAGAATATGTTGTAAGGACACTCACTTGAGATGTAATCAGTCTGAATACTCGCAGAGTCTCAGCTTCACAGTTCCTCTGCTGGGCCACACTGGCTGAAATTTGGCCAGCTATTTTTGTGCTTTCACCATCTTTCCAGCCGAGGACTTTGACTTGTCGAACTCTGAGTGTATTTTCTGGGCCTTTTAATTCAATTTTGATGATGTGATTATCCCCTCCTGGAAGTTCACTTGTTACCCAGCCAATGTGCCTGGAATCCAGATCAACCTGGTTGAGCAGAAAAGAGGTAGGAACCTGCTTCAGCTGGATCACTTTTATCACTGTGCTACATTTAGCATCGATATCAGCAAGCTCAAATAACAAAGAATTGTACAGAGTAAAGGTTATTTCACACTGATTATTTTATTTCAACCTGATGAAGATAAGTGATATTATTTATAGTAGCTATATACAGATGAAGAAACTAAGGTTAACACAGGTTAAGGGATTTTCAGTAAAAGGTGGAATTGAGAATTAAAATCCAGGCCTGACTACCATATGGCTTCCAAGCAAAGTTATATGACTGAAATAATTACAAATAATTTATATGACTGTGCTTTACCTGTATTGTCTGTAAGCAGAAACATTACAAGATCAGAATCTTTTTTTGTGCATCCTCACATTAAAGAACCATTTAAAGATACAGGACTTTTAATGTGCAGTTACTTAATATATTTTACTTTTGAACAAAAATTATATAATATACGACTTCACACTTGTGATTCCTTATTTCACTAATTTCCATTGAGAATATGACTTTTTTTTTCAAGGATTAAATGTTAATATACTGTGAAATAGTTTTTGACACTATTCCCTTCATAAAATAAAAACTGTTCTTACAGCATTTAATAACCAAGAAATGACCTGGGGATTTCTATGTGATTTACATAGACATTAAGTTGATATTATTTTAATTAATAATGTCTATTTTCTAAAAGGGGTATTAAGTATAAACAAACACAATCTCATTGAATAGGATTATTTTCCCAAATTCTTTAACAATTTAAACAACATTTATTATATGTTTAGTCCAAAATCTTAATTCATTCCTTCAACGTGATTTGAAAACAAGCAAGCAAGCAAGAAATTGGCCAACTTTTTGTGAGATAAAGTAGCCAGCGAGGAACAATTTTGACAAAGTTTCACTAACACAAGTAAGGGAGCAGCTTGAGCACAGTCTCAGACACATGCCTAGATAAAACTTGTTTCTAGAGTTGGTTTAAACTGACTTGCAACCTGGATATAGCTGTGTTGTTAAGTGTTATAACAGACAGATTTTTCAGGCCCGAGGACAATAACCTGTTTTAACTAAAGTATAGGTGAATTAAGGCTTTAAGTGTGAATGGGATCTGTGATAAATTTTAAAATACCTTGATGCAGCTGGAAACCATCATTCTTAGCAAACTATCACAAGAACAGAAAACCAAACACCGCATGTTCTCACTCATAGGTGGGAACTGAACAATGAGATCACTTGGACTCAAGAAGGGGGACATCACACACCAGGGCCTATCATGGGGAGGGGGAGGGAGGAGGGATTGCATTGGGAGTTATACCTGATGTAAATGACGAGTTGATGGGTGCTGACGAGTTGATGGGTGCAGCACACCAACATGGCACAAGTATACATATGTAACAAACCTGCACGTTATGCACATGTACCCTAGAACTTAAAGTATAATAATAAATAAATAAATAAATAAATAAATAAATAAATAAATTAAAAAAAAAAAAATACCTTGAGTCTTTGTTGGGGAGTAGGGTATGGCAGACTGTAGGTACAATATAATTGCTCATGACTGAGGAACATTTAGGACAATAGGTGAGATGTCTAGCACAGGGATGGTGGCTACCATTCCTACGTATGGACCACTTGTCAATTTAGTGTTCTGTAAATAGATCATTCCCTATAATACTTTGGTTGTGTGCCAAAGGTGGAATTCAGTAGTGAAGGCTGAGAAGAAGAAATTTCTCTCTAGATAGCAAAACATTTATGACAGAATTTTAATTACCTGCTTTATTCTGCACAAATCTTCTACTGCTTTGCCAGTTAAGAAGGTCATTGAGGTAACTTTATTCTGAAATAGACAATTTACAATGGTATATTTATATATACAATTATATATATATATATATATATGTAGTTATTATGCTATATTCCTACTTCAGAACTTACAATGGTTTCTCACAACCTACCAATACCACATCAATACCACATCTTCTGCCAGTCTCTTATGATCCTTCCTGATTGACCCCACCCCATCCCTCCAACTAACCATGGTTCCTACAACTTTAGTCTTATTCTCACAAACTCCATCTTAAATTGCACATTTCAGCCTCTCTCCATGTGCTCTCTCATAGCTTGACATTCCCTCTCCTCATTCAAAGTAAATATTCAGATTCCATTCTCATGAAGCCTTTCAACAAATCTGCTTGTCACTTACGTCAGATTCTTGTTGCTATATTCTCATTACTTTTGGAAGTATAAAGAGAGAAGGTAACTGAACTAACAAATACGTATGAGTGTCACAATGTACCCAGACTTCCTTACAGTTTTGAAATAGGATATACGAGAGGAGGTTTTATCCCCCAAGATACTTGCCAAACTAGGGAAGGCAACATTAATACACAAAATAAATGTCAAACAGTACAAGGTCAATACACGTTCATACTAGTGCCAAACATCTTAAGGCTGAATAAGTTTTATGCAAAGCACATCAAGAAATAGATTAACATTAATTCCTTGGAGAGTTGTATAATATGAGTGCTGTAGGCTGATACAATTCAAATTCAAATCAACAAACGCTGTGTACAAGGCTCTGTGGTAGGCAGACTGGGGAACACGGAGGTACATAACTCAAGGAAAACATACATACAGGTTGAGTATCCTTTATTAGAAATATTTGGGAATAGAAGTGTTTTGGATTAGGGTTTTTTTTTAGGATTTTGAAATACTGTATTTGCATTATACTTACTGGCTGGGCATCCCAAATCTGAATATCTAAAACCAGAAATGCTCCAATATGCATCTCCTTTAAGTATCACATCTGTGTTCGAAAAGTTTCAGATTCTGTAGCATTTTGGATTTTCAGATTTGGAATGCTCAACCTATAACATAGAGGAAGCCTCTTAAAAGGAAAGTAGATGTCAGCTTACATGCTGGGGATTTTGAAAATGAATACTGTTATGATTATTTCCTCTTAGAAAAGACAGAAATGTTAAATTGATTGCAATCATTGTTCTGAGGGAGAGTATGTCCTGCCCTAAAATGTACCATGAGCCAAAGATAGCTTTGCACTGAACACTGAGTTCTAGCCACAAAAATGTTTTACTTTGTTACACTTGACTTTCCAGTAAGATAAAGCAGTTACACCAGGGGAAGTTCTTGGGTCTGAGGAGGAAATAGCTCATATTATATTAGCTAAGCCTCTTTTACTTATTCAATACCAGGGAGGAATAGAACCTGCACTGATGTACAGGAGTTGGAGGTTGCTCTAATTGCAGACTGGCCTGCATCCAGGTTATCTGAGACCCAATCCTACCACTGTGGCTCTTCCTGAGAAAGGAAATATGCAAATGACACAGAAGGAGCCAGGCAATGGTTCAAGGGAGCCATTAATACTGTATCTGCCAGCAAGCCACATCCATTCTGAGGAAAAAAATTCTAAATGAGGTAGAAGAAAGGCAGTCTGGCAGTTAGTGCTATTTCTTTCTTGGTTGTTAACACTCAAATAAATAGGACTCTTTTTTCTTTAGTGCCTTTTATAAAAGAATATTTAACTCAGTTGAAACATGTGGACGAACTAGGCTAAAGAGAATATAAATTATGATTATTTGGGACAGTCTGAAACTTATTTTTTATTTCATGAGGACTGTGGCAAAGAAGTAGACACTTAAAGATAGGCTGGGTGCAGTGGTTCACACCTGTAATCCTAGTACTTTGGGAGGCCGAGGTGGGCAGATCACTTGAGGCCAGGGGTTCGAGACCGGCCTGGACAACATGGTGAAACCCTGTCTCTACTAAAAATACAAAAATTAAGCCGGGCGTGGTGGCTCACGCCTGTAATCCCAGCACTTTGGGAGGCTGAGGTGGGTGGATCACGAGATCAGGAGATTGAGACCATCCTGGCTAACATGGTGAAATCCCGTCTCTACTAAAAATACAAAAAATTAGCTAGGCATGGTAGTGGGCGCCTGTAGTCCCAGCTACCTGGGAGGCTGAGGCAGGAGAATGATGTGAACACAGAAGGCGGAGCTTGCAGTGAGCCAAGATCGTGCCACTGCACTCCAGCCTGGACGACAGAGCGAGACTCCGTCTCAAAACAAACAAAATATAAAAATTAGCCAAGCATGGTGGTGTGTGCCTGTAATCCCAGCTACTCAGGAGCCTGAAGCAGGAGAATCGCGTGAACCTGGAGGCAGAGGTTGCAGTGAGCCAAGATTGTGCCACTGCACTCCAGCCTGGGTGACAGAGGGAGACTCTATCTCAAAAAATAAAAAATTAAAAAATAAATAAATAAAAAAAGTTTATTACACTATAGGTCAAAGATTATTATTAGGTGCCACCAGAGTAATACAATAAAGAACCCAGCAGAGGGAAAGAATAATTTTTCAGAGAAGTTACTTAGAATTTCTCTGCTGAGTTGAGAGACCTTGGGAGAACTGCTCAGCGGAGTTTAAGGGGAGGACTTCCAGGTCACAGGAAAATCCTAACCCAAGGGCATGAGAGCAGAAAATTGTAGAGCAGACTTTCATCTTGCTTAGCTGTAGCCATGGTGTATTTGTGATCAGATCTCTTTTCAGAAATGGAATTCCACAGTGCTCCCAATCATACTAATTTGTTTTTAGACTTAAGATTTGGGGATTATAGCAATGACGTTTGGTTGGTGAAATTCCAGATGATAAAGCTTGTTGCTAAATTCAGAAATGAGAGTGTATGAATACTAAAGGTCTGAAAAGAGATAAAGAGTCATAAATCAAGTTTGCTTTCTTACCCCAAGATCTCGAGAATTGTCCACGTGAACAGACACATAGCGGGCATTGATTCCTTTTACACAGTTGATGGTGATATTCTTAGTTTTGTTTTTATCTTCATCTCCTGATTCCCAAAAGGTTTCTGTGGAGCCGTCTGTCAAGCTGCCAATCATGGCAGGTCGGCTCGAAGTTTTTATGTCAACAATGCTGGTTAAGTCCTTTAAGCACATTACTATGCATAATTCCTATCAGAAACAAATACAAGTACTTATGATACTTAAAAGCAAATCTTCCATGATGATAAAACAAACAGATATAGGATAAAACATAATGGAAGACAGGATCAAATTGACTATAAATAACTTACAGTTTCTCCTTTGATGTATTATTAACTAACAAGACAACCAGGATAATAACTGTGAAATGACTGACCTGACTCATAGCTTCAAAGCCAGATTGTATACTGATGCTAAAACTCTCTTCACTATCACCATCATCTGATTTTGACAAAATATTGTTAATGTGATGAAAGACGTTGCTCTGATGAAGGAACTGGTGATCAGACTGCTTGAATTTGAGACTCCAGCACCTAAAAAGGTGATATATAAGCAATATATGAAACAATTATTTTCCAGGAATATCTAAGGAACTCTTAGATGAGTACTCTGTAGCTAATAGCTCAAGAAATTTTAACGTTCTAGTAAAATATAGAAATTTTAAAAATTCAGGGAAGAAAATCATTTCTCTTATTTTTGTTTTTGAGATATAAAGGTAACTTCTTTGGAACAAGGTAAACCTAAGGAAAGCTGACCCATTTTAAATATAAAAAAATTAGACAGATGAAGATCAAGGCTACAGAAGTAAAAAGTGTAATGAATCTGTTGTGTAAACAAGTGTTACACCAACTGTCACGACCCCTCAAATTCATGAATCTTATAATGCCATACTAATTCATCAGGGTATAATGTATCTTGCATTTCAAAAATCTTGTGAGGAGGACAAAGAGAAATCTCTCTTCCACTGGTCTTATCATTAGAAACATGGGAAGCCCAATCATTCCATCAATCTATTTCTTGTACACATTAATTAGGAGAATTTATTTATAAGTGTGAGTCCAGTATGTGAATCTAGTAACAAGGTTCACAGTGTAAAAGCAATGCTAAACTCTCAACACATTTCAAATTGAAATTGGAATCTGTTGAGCATCTGTGATGCTCCTTAAGGTGCTTTCAGGATTGGCAGCATATAAACAGGCTCTGTTTTTCCTAAGATTCTTTTCAAGTCAAAACTCTATTTTGGTTTTTGCTTTTGAGATTTCACTTTCCTTCTCTCTTTTTAGAACATTTAAGTGATTTGAGGTAGGAGAGTGGGGAAAGTGAGGGAGATTGTTACAGTGATAATTTAGGGCACTAAGAAGTACATTAGCCACATTTTACAGAAGGGCAAACAAGTGTTAACTAAGAGGAAGGACCATTCTAAAAATTATGACTGTAAGGAGGGAGGCACCATCTATATAATGTAGGGATTCTATCTTACTATTTAAAGAGCTTTTTTTGGGAGCATTTCATACTTTGAATATTCCATAAAATCTCTTGTCCAATGTACCTAGGATATGTGGATACAAAATTACCTCAGGGCCATTTGCTGTAATGAACTGCCACTGGGGAGAGACATCATAAGGTCTGAGATGGTCTGCAGCAAGCGGTGAAAGGTGTGTGGTAAAGGATGAGCAGCTTCCCCGGCAATCACTATGTCCGAGAGTGGATGTTCACATACTCTTGTATCTTTCTCCTAAGGCAGAAATTGAAACAAGTTTATCAGTGTGTGTGCTGGAAGGAATCTTCTTCACAAAAGACATGTATACTTAAAAAATGGTCGTGTAACACAAATATAAACAACAAAACCAAATCGTACCCAGAACGTACAGTAATTTTAACTAATTATGTTTGTATTATTTTAGGGAAAAAAGCTGTAAGTTTAGTCACAAGTAAAATCAGCATGCAAATGAATAAATGTATCGATTCTAGTGTACTCACAAATCTACCTGTAGGGTGAATCCATATGTGTATGCATATGTATGTGTAGTGTGTGTGTGTATATACAGATACGTGTATGTATATATACACATACATATATGTAGGTATGTTTTGCGTGTATGTTTATGTATAAAAAATAACGTATGTTTAAAAGTTGGGGTGGTCACTAACTCATATAGCATTTTTATGTGAATTAGAAAAAAAAGTTCCTTTCTAGGCAGATGGACCACAGCTAGGAAAGAGAAGCAGGTGTTGAATTTCATTTCTCGTTCAAACCCTCAGATGGCTCCATTAATAATATTAACTATGGAATAACTTTTTATCATTTTGAGTAGGTAACATACATCATAATAAAATATTCAAGAGGTATAAAAAAATGCCATAAAAAGTCTCCCTGTCTTTAAAGCCCAGCCACCTAGGTGCCCTCCCACTGGCAATTTCTATTACCAGTTTCTTGAACTGTCTATAAACATTGCTCATTTATACAAATGGCAGCACTCTAAACAAACTGATCTGTGCCCTTTTAACAATAATATATATTTGAGATTATTACTTATTAGATATGTATGTAGCATATATTATCCTACTGCAAAGTATTCTGATGAACAAAAATACCACAGTTTATTTCATCAGTCCATTTCAGAACAGCCATTTAGGCTGTTTCCAATCTTTTGTTTTTATATAACATTCTGCAATGAATCAACTTGTATATTTGTCTTTTCACACATGCGTATATAAGGAGAACTTCATGAAAGTGGAATTACTGAAAGATTTTTAATGTGAATTTTGATACATCTTACCAAACCATTCTCTAAGAAGCTGCTACTCCACAGCAAAGAACGTTTGTTCTTCCATCTTGCTACCAGTGTAAGCTCATCAAACTTTTAAAACTATGTCACTGAGCTACTTAAAAGATGGTTGCTTTTTACCTCCTTCTTTGTGTATCTATTGATTACTGACACAGAAGTTCTGGTTTACATTATCTTCTTCTAAAGA
Source organism: Chlorocebus sabaeus (assembly GCF_047675955.1). Classification (NCBI taxonomy): domain Eukaryota; kingdom Metazoa; phylum Chordata; class Mammalia; order Primates; family Cercopithecidae; genus Chlorocebus; species Chlorocebus sabaeus. The sequence continues at coordinate 59,237,447 of NC_132906.1, forward strand.
AAGTAGTTTAGTTCTTACAGGGAGATAGCAGGCCAGCTAGATTCCATCAAGACCTGGCATTCCACTTTGTTAGACTGGGGTTATTTCAGTTTTGCCCTTGATTTTAGGCATTACCCTTACTCCTGAGGCATGGTGTGTATTCCTTGGGCATGATCTTTCTGGGGTTTCAGGTGCATGCCAGGAGTATTCATTCACCCCACCTCTGGTTGGGCTAAAACTTTAGAACCCAGCTCTGAAGCTAAGAATCTGTTCATTTCTCAGTTTACGATTCATTTCCACTGCTAGGTCTTCCAGAGAAATTGCACGCCCAGTCTAAGAGTGGCCAGGACGGCAGGGATATTTTTATGCAAAAATTTTAGACTCCCTTTCTGCAGCTCTATACCACTGGTGCCGTGCTGCCCACATCCCAAAGTTACAGCCCTAAACTTTGATCTCAGCCAACACAACCAACATACTCTGCTGGGCTCTTTTCCCGATTGTGGGGCTCACTTCATGCACTTTTCTTCTCTCAAGGATTATAGCCCTGTACCGGTCACTGCTCAGAGCCTATGAACAATTGTTTTAAACATTTTGTCCAGCTTTTTGTTGTTTACTATAAGAACTAACCCTGACACTGGCTGTTCCATCATAACTATAACTAGAACTCTGCCAAACAACAAGTTTTGAGATGTACTATTATTGCCATTCCATTTAAAATATTTTCTGTTATAATTCTTCTTTGATGCAACTCATTTGGAAGCGTTTCTTAATTTCCATCATTTCAATATTTTTCTTGTTATTGTTTTGTTTTCTAATTCTTATACACTAGCAATAAAGACTGAGGACATGGTAGGAAGAAAACCAATTATTTAAAGTCTGTTGAAACTTGTTTCATATGTCCAGTAAACAGTCAATTTCCATAGACATTTGTGTGTATCTCAAAAGAATGTAAACAACTATATGCAATGTTTTGTATATTCTATCAAGACTGTCAATCATTCAAATCTGTGTACTTTTTGATTCTTTTTCTCTGCCTGACCTATCCAGTACTAAAGAGTGTTATGGTACTACGCACAAAACAGCCACAAATTCTCTGTCGCTCTTCCTATCAACAGGTGGAGTTTATTTCTCAGTCTTTGATTTTGACCGGCCTTGTGAATTATACCCGCTAACGGAAGGTGGCAGAAGCATGGTTTTTGAGTTTAGTCTTGGCCATTTTGGCTTTGCAGCTTCTGTGTTCTCTTTCTTGAATGCTTCTGACATCTGAACAAACCTAGGCCAGCATCCTGGAGGATAAAAGAGCTCAGGGGGTACTACTTGAAGCACACTATGTAACCAAAACAGGAAAGAGCCATTCCTCTCAGTGGAGCCTTGCTGCAATTGCCAACCCACAGACTGTGAGCAAATAAACAACTGTTTTAGTCCGGTGAGTTTTGGGGTGGTTATGCAGGAACAGATAGCTGTTACAGGTATATGACAATCTCACATTGTAACTGCAGACTGTCCTATTCTTCCTTGCAGTCTGTCAATTGTTACTTTTTTTAAGGTTACAGTATTAGGTAGATACATATCCAGGATTGATCTTTTTTCATTTTGTAGATCACCATGACATATCATTACTTTTTACACAGTCAATGTTTTTTAAGATATGCCCTCATATTTACACTTTCTTTTCTCTTTATTGACACTCCCTGGCCATTTCTTTCAGTTTTTATTCTGGAAATGTCTTTGGTCTTGTTCTTGAAAGACCCTTCAACTGGGTTAACAAGCATTTTCTTTCGGCATGTTGAAAAAAGCCAACTGACAGCCTTTTAAACAAACTCAGTATTTAAACAAACAAACTTGTAATGTTGCTACCAAAAATTAAGCAATTATTCTCACTGTCCCTCTTTTGAAAGCTAATATTTTTTTCCTGCAGCTGCATAAAAGATCTCTTTCTTTGTTTTTGGTGTTCAGGTAATTCACTATAATTTGCCCACTATGATTTGTATTTATTCTGCTTGGGGTTTACTGGGCTTCTTGAAATGGGTTGTTATCTGTAATCGATTCTGGGAAATTCTCAAGTATTAACTCTTAAATACTGTCTCTCTTCCATTCTGTCTTCTCCTTCTGAAACTCCAAGTAGGTAAGTGTTATACATCATTTTGCCCTTCATTGCTCTTAGCAACTTGTATTTTTTATTTACTTTTTCTGTGTTGAAGTCTAGATAATTTCTGCAGATCTCTTACATTTAACCAATTTCTTCGCTGACATGCTATAAAATGTCAAAACTGAATTTTTTAAAACATATCAATTATACTTAATTTTTACATATTTTCTTTAGTTCTTTATCAAATCTGTCATTTTCTTATATTTAACCAATTTTTTCACTGACATGCTATAAAATCTCAAAACTAGTTCTTTAAAATATCAATTATACTTAGATTAATATTTACATTTTCTTTAGTTCTTTATCAAATTCATCATTATATTCCTTCTTACAATTTCTTCTCATATTTTAAAGTTTCTCTTTTATTTCTTTAAGCATATTAACACATTATTCTACATTTACACAGATAATTACAACCACTGTTGAGGGTCTATTTCTGCTGCCTATTGTTTTTGCTAGTTCTTGCTCATGGTATCTTGTTTCCTTGTGAGTTTTAAGAATTTGACTATGATAATGCTGCCTGATATCCTTGGAAATTATCCTAAAATGCCATTCACATAATTTCAGAGTTGCTGGGAATAAGATAAATGCCATCTAGATTACTCTTTCATTTTACAGACATGGAAACCAAGGCCTACAAGTCATACAACTACAACAGGGTAGAAATGAGGCTGAACTCAGGCTCCTAGTGCCCTAGTTCAACGCTCTGTCCATTATACAGGCTGCCTTCTATAAAATCCAGGTCTCACTGTTAATACTTTGCCCATAGCACTAAAATATTCTTTTTGTTCAAGTTAGATCGGTGAATGATTTTGTGCAAATTATTGGACTATTTGAAGGTATACTACCAGTTTCTACAAAAATATGCACAATCAAAATAAATAAAAATCTCATTTACTTGTTCTGAACTTTCTTTGTTTGTTTTATTTTCTTCATCCTCTTCTTCCTCTGGTTCCACTGGTGCAGGAGTCAGTGATGCCACAAAATGCCACAGAATATCATGGAGAGAAGTGGTTTGGATGACATTACACAGAAGCCAGTTGAAAGCCTGAAGAAATGATGGTTAAATGAGTTTAAGAATAAAATACATGAGTTAAAAAGTACTCAGAAATAAAGTACCTCCATGGATTAAGGCTTCAAAGAAAGATGCTAGAAAATCTTTTTTAATTAAAAAAAGTAATACCTTACAGTTTTACTATTTGTTTTTCTTTTTAAGAGATAGTGAGTGTCTCACTCTGTCACCCAGGCTGGAGTACAGTGGTGTGATCAGGGCTCACTGTAGCCTCAAGCACCCAGGCACAAATGATCCTCCCACCTCAGCCTCCCAAGTAGCTGGGACTATAGGCGCGCACCACCACACCCAGCTGATTTTAAAACATTTTTTTGTAGAAATGATGTCTCACGATGTTGCCCAGGCTGGTCTCAAACTCTTGGCGCTCAAGTGATCCTCCCTCCTTGGCCTCCCAAAGTGTTAGGATTACAATCATGGGATACTATGCTTGGCTCCTTGAAAATCTTACCTTTATTTCACTGAAAGCACATGGAACTTGAAACAGTTAATAATTTGGGGTTTTAATTTAAAAAAATAGGAAAAATAATTTCTAAAATACAATACCAAAACACTTTTTCAAACCACTTTTTACTTTGCAAATTCTTTTTAATATTAATTTATTCAAGCACATTTTTTCCAACTTGCATCTGGATGAACACAAAGCATATCTCAAGCTCTACGAAACCAACCATTTACTTAAATATATTCATATAATTCCCATCCATGAAGCGGTAAGTTATTTATCACATTTGATAAAAATAAAGATTTACTATATACAGGCCTGTAATATACAGTAATCCTATTATTTCCAGAGGCCAAAGGCCCAGAGAAGTTATTACTGGTTCACTTATAACTCAAAAGCCCTACTCCTTATCTTCTTTCCATGATTACTCTGTCGTTTCCTTCTAATAAAATGACATTCTGAGTGTATAAAAGCTTTTAAAAAAGATAATCTCAAGATTCAAATAATAAAGTAATACAGAAATAAATTTCTTCAGTGTTGAAATATGAAATTCTAAATTTGTTTATATTCATAAACTTTAGAGTCTAATTTTTATATGAACTTTTGATACTTTTAATTGGCTAATGCCTTTTAATTTCATACAATTTCTGTTGGTAAAAAAGTGGCATCATTAAATAGAATCATCACATGATTTGTATGATCAAGGAATCAGTAATTTCATTAATGTCTTCATACCTCCATAGCAAAAACTCGACAAGCAGATTTCCTTAGGGCCTGTTTCATTGCTATTTCAAGACCTTCTAGATCATGATGTTGTATAACAAAAGCTAAAACTGGCCACTGGAAATTTCGTTCTCCTTTAGAAAGAGAGCTGTGGGCTGAGATTAGCCGAGAAAGCTCAGGAGACGGATGTCTCAAAAGGGAAGAACCAACTTCTATTAAAGAAAAAGAAAATTATTAATTTTCATAGGCAGTGCATATATATTTAAGATAATATCTAGCATATTCACTTTAAAGCCTTTGTTATTGGTTTTTTGCACATGACACAAATCATAACAATTTCAACTTTTACTGAGAAAGAAATCAAGGTTCAGAAAGATTAAATATGTTACTCTCTGAAAGTCATAGAGCCATTAAGTTGTAGAGGTGGGCTTTGAATCCAGAGCTGAATCTAAAGTTCACATTTTCTAAAACACTCTAAAAGCTAAGTGATTTATATTCTAAATGAAATCTACATCTCATCTGCATCACTTTCTAAAAGATGGCTTTATAAGAAACATTTCTCAACAGGAGGTCAAAAATATTTGTTGAATGAACCTATAAATTGCTGGGCAATTTTCAATAATGTTTTTCTTAAAAGTCTTCAATAAGATACTTAATTATCTGACTATCATTTTTAGGCCAAATCTTCATTTTAGCAAGTGATCTCTCTGACAATTTATCACTATATTATCCTGTTATTCTTGGGTTTCTTTAATTTTTCTTGAGGTAGAATCCCCACCCCAATTTGGGGCTATTGATACCAACTGGTCCAGATCATGTAACTCTTCTTCTTCTTCTTCTTCTTCTTTTTTTTTTTTTTTAACTGATTAAGGGCTATTTATATCCCCAAAGTTTTATTATCTACTTAGAATGATGGCAGCTGCAAGAGTTACAAGCTTCTATTGGGGTGGAGAGATAACTGTGAATGTGTACATCACTGGAACTGCCGGTCCACAAGTTTAGTGGAAGGGATAATGGCTGTCACATTTGGCTTAGATACCTAAGAAGTAAGATTGTAAAGGCCAATTTATTCTTGAACAATCACCGATTTCCCTTCAACTGAGATGCAAAATTTAGAGATGCACATTTATAGCTGTGTCACACAGAGGGAATGTCAATCACACGTTAGAAATTATCCCATGCCTTTTCCTTCAAAAATTAAATTTTAAAAAGTATGTGCAAATAAAACCATTTTCTTTTTTATTTGTAGTAGTCAGATCACTCAATATTCTTTTTTATCCTCATACTTACCAGTGTCTCCACTGTTAACTCTTCTTCTAGGAATGGCTTTAACTCGTGCAGGTAAAATGGAGTGTTGTTTATCATACTCGGAAGCAACAACTGAGTATGATCTTTGGAAGACAGTTCTCTTTGCAAGATCAGTATCAGTTATGGGACTGGTTTCTAAACTGTAGATGGAACAATACAACAGATACAAACTCAGAAGAGCTAAATGAAATGTAACTATACTTATAATGATGCAAAATATATGACTCAAGATTTCACGTGGAGAAACAAAATCAAAGCCAAATTGACAATCTCTCTCTGAATCATAATTCGATCTTTTCAAATGCAGTAACATTTGGACTGATTTCAGCATTGTACCTTAAAACTTGTGGTTTTCTTCAATCTACTTCGCATATTAAATGAAAAAGAAGAAAGGCTTCCAAGCTCCTTTTAGAATCAAAAGCACTGGGGTGGAACTCATGTGTTGTAATATTCAGGAAAAACAGGCAGATACAATCATAAGTGCACCAAATAGAAAGAAAATGGTTATGTACACATGAAAACCTAATAAAATAGGAAGCAAAATTTGGTTCCAAAGTTTTCTTTTGGTGTCTTCAGTGTTCTGTGAGGTTTCTCACTCTTGGGAAACACTGCCCAAAGCCCTTGGAGGATGGCTGCGTCAAGGTGTCATGAGAGGGAACAAACTGATTTTTGGCACCAGTGCTGTATTTGTACTCTATAAAAGAACTTAATGGTTTTATTCAGGCTTAAGTAAACTAACAGTTTTTCTATTTATTAAAGCAACATTTAAAAATACTTAAAAAGTTATTAAGATCTTGAGCTATATAATTTCCTTTATTGACACATTTTATTAAAAAAAGAGAAATCCCTTCTCTTTCTTATTTCTCTAAAACAAATTTAGAAACTATTCTTTTCGTGAGCTCCTTTTTCTGTCACCTCAATTCAAATTGGAATATTTTTGCTCACCTTTGGTTCTGGAGTTTTTTCCATCATTCAAGCCAGGTTTGAAATCCTGTGTCCCCTGGTAAAATTGTCTATTTTCCAACAGATGGCTAACTGCCTGGGTGTTTTCTTTACTCACCACTTCTCTAAGCTTATGTACATTCTTGTTTGAACAGACTATAAACATTGTACGTAACTGATTGGCAGTAAATGTCCCTGGGTGTTAGTATAGGTTGTTTGGTTCCAGAATGACTAGAAGACAGGGAAACATTAACTTAATTCACTTTATATATGGTGTTACTATAAAGCACAGACATTTGCTCTGTTTTCAGAGGAAGTTTTCTACTAACCTAAAGAAAACATTACACAAATTTAAAAAGTGACTTTTTTTTTTTTTTTTTTTTACAAAAAAATAATAATGCTTGTGAAAGAATTCAAGCAACACAAGAAAATCCAAAGAAGAAAGCAAAGATGACATCTTTAATTGAATGGCTACCCTGGGACAAGTAATTCCTTGTTAAGAAGGCTGTCTTGCCTCCTGTAGGATGGTTAGCAATATCCCTGGCCTCAAATCACTAGGATGCCCACTCAACTAGCCCAGTTGTGACAAACAAAGTTATTTCCAAACATTGCCAGATATCAACAGGGAGGCAAATATCGCCCCCAGTTGAGAACCACTGATTTAATGAATTCATTTATCCATCAACTTTTTTTGTTTGTTTGTTTTAAAACAGACGGAGTCTTGCTCTGTCACCTAGGCTGAAGTGCAGCGACACAATCATAGCTCACTGTAACCTCAAAATCCTAGGCTCAAGTCATCCTCTTGCCTCAGCCTCCTGAATTTTGATCCTAAGGGGTAATAATAATCCAATGAGAATCACACTTGTCAGACTAGCGTCAAAATGGTTTCTGACTCTTTTAAACAGTGTATCTCCTTTAGAAATACTTTATTACTTTTAAAGATATTAAAAGTTGCACTGCACTCTGGAGAAAATGTCAAGAGCAGCTTCAAAGAAATTCTGACGAGTAATCCACGCAGTTGGGGAGGGGAGAAGTTGTATGTATTTTTAACAACAACAAAAAAAACCTCATTTGGATGTATATGTTCTATTGTGATTAAAGTATTTATTATATTAGTTTATAATTATAGCTGTATAGTAGTAACACAGTGGCATGCTCTTAACAAGCACATTCTCTTTTCATTCAGCAAATGTCTTCCTTTCCAATGATACCATGTTCACAGTTATTCGTGCCTGAAATCTTCATGTCATCTTAAACTTACCTTTTTCATTATCCAGTTAGTCAACAAGTCACACTTATTTTTCCTACAAAATATATCTCTTTAATCCATATGTCAGTTTCTCAATTGTCACTGTGAGACTACCTTTGCATTTTTATCACATCATTCCTCCTCTAAAAAAGTTTCAGTGGTACTCTTTTTTTTTTCTCAAGCTGGAGTTCAGTGGTATGATCTCAGCTCACTGTAACCTCTGTCTGCCAGGTTCAAGCAATTCTCCTGCCTCAGCCTCCTAAGTAGCTGGGATTACAAGTGTGTGTCACCATACTTGGCTAATCTTTTGTATTTTTAGTAGAGACAGGGTTTCACCATGTTGATCAGACTGGTCTCGAACTCCTGACCTCAGGTGATCTAACCCGCCTTGGCCTCCCAAAGTGCTGGGATTACAGTTGTGAGCCACAACACCTGGCCTCTATTTTCTTGTGTATTATATTATTATAACACGTTTCTATTCAGCTTTTCGAGAAGCTCTTTACTCTGATACTACCATACCTAAGTTAGGAGGCACTGTAAACAACAAGTAGAAACAACTAGAAATAACAACTAGAAAAGGACTCTTTTCTAGTTCAAAGTCTTTCTTCCACCAAACACTAGCTATTCAACAAACAGGAGAGAACTAAAATACCTTGGTGGCATAGACTTCATATTGCTCTCTGGCTCTTCAAATACATTAGGACTTGCATCAGGAGTTACTGATATATATGGGGCAGGTACAGATGTTGAACGTAGGTATCTCATTTCATCCTGGAATAGGTTGTCATCTTGATAGCCCACAAAATTTTCATGATGATGCCTGCATTAAATCAAACCCAATAACTTAAAGTATGATGGCAATACAGATCCTCTCCATTTTTAATCTCCTTCATAACAGGAAAAGCAGCACACGTAAATCATAGTTAAAGGCAAAGTATTAAAATAATTGTAGATGTAGGTAGGTGAAAATAAAAGTCTGATAATGTTATTCATCAACATTTCAGGTACCACAAACATTTCGAATCCAAAAGTGAACTAAGTTTCTTTCCTTTTGAGAACTTTTCCATCTCCCAGTGTTTTGGTGAATGATCCCACCAACCATCCAGGTGCTTAAGCTAAAATATTTCCAGTGTTGTAGTAGGCTTAGCCCTCTACCATCATCATCTTTCAAGCCCATGATATTAGGTTTCCTCTCAGAGCCATTCTCTCTTCTCATTCCCTATCACCACTGCCTTGGTTCATGCTTATTATTTCTTGCACAGACCACTGAAATACAGGCAGTTACTTTTTTGGGTAGGACCATACATAAGATCATATTTGAAAAATATTAGATATATGAAATTTTCTGTGGTTCAGGGTGGAGGGGGTGCCCATTCCCCAGAGAGTTAAAAAGAAAAAAAGTCTGTAATAATGCTGTGTGAGCATTTTTCACGTTTTACAATTTGATTCTTTCCTTTTCAAAATGAATAAATAGTTGCTAACCTAAGTCCACTGAGTGGTATGCTTCACACTAAAGATCTACTGTATTTGGCATACCTGATGATTTCTACCTCCGTCTCAAATGTATTTAGTCTCACATTTTCATTTTTGTTGCTTATTCATTTTATTGTAATAGTAAGCACAAAATTTTAAAAACCACACAACTCTGCTACACAAAGAGGACAATTTCCAAAATGGAACTGTTGGTTGGCAAGCCATGTCAGCAGGCAATATCTAGATATCTTCATTTGTCAGCTGATGAAAAAAATCTGATTTTGGTATATGAAAGGCTCTTTTGGAGTGTCAGTGCATGATGTGTGAAAGTATAGGCTGCACCATTCAGGTCCAATATATGAAAATAGAATACTAACAGGTTTCTCTCTATCTCTAGTAATGCACTTTTATCTAGCCTCCACATTAGCTTCCACATTCTACAGTGATCTTTTAATTGCAAACCAATTCATGTATTTCTCTGTTTAAAATTTTTCCACTGTTTCCTCTGCTCATGGATAAAATGGAATCTTAACCTGGGCTACAGGGCCCGACATTACTTGGGTGAACCAATCATTTTGAACGGGCTTTCACACATTTCCTCCAGTAGTCAGTCCTTTAACAACCTGTGATTCCTCAAATGTGTAATGAGATTTCATGTGTGTCTTTACTCACCTGGGTTATTCTTCCAGGCGTTGCTTTCTTCCCATCACTTGCCTGACAGGTTTCTATTTATCCTTTAAGACTCCACTAAAGGGTCAGACCCTCTGGGAAGCCTTTTCTGATTTCCTTGGGAAGATTCAGATACTCTCCATCTTTTATGCTGTAACAGCATCCTACATACATACTTCTATTGTAGCACTCCTCACATGGCATTTCAAATGTTTCACTGACATGTCTGACTTGACATCACAGTATGAGTACATAGAAGCCAGGATTTTGTTATATTCATTCATTCATTCATTCATTCAGGGCCTAGCACAAGGCTGGCAGGTGCCCAGTTACTATTCATTTAAATGCTAACAGAATGAATAATTTATGACATAAAAGATTGCTAAGAAAACACCAACTTTTTTCTACTTCAGCATTTCGCACTAACAGACTGAAGTCAGCCTACCAAAGAGTGAAAGATAGCTACAGTCTTATTTTCTAAGACATGTTTTGTATTAATAACAATGTAAATTGATGAAGCATCTTTATAGTTTTTTAAATACTTACTACCATAAAGTCATTATGTTAGTCAAGGCAACTCAAAAAATAAATGCCTGGAAGTTTCTTTACAGTATACAATCTCTAATAAAGTATAGGTCAAATACTGAACTACCCTAGATATCAATAAACAATCACTGTTAATCCAAAGGTGATTAAAAAACAACAACAAAATTTTATTACCTAGCTAATGTCTGAAGGTAGAGACAAGGCATTTTCACAGGAAGATCCTCAGAAATGCCTTCTTTCACGCTGGGCAACTGAGATTGGAATGGCTTTGCAGGATGGTAACACAGAATGCTCGGTTCGGCTGCACTGCTCAGGGACAGCAGGAAGAGTGCATTGGCTTTAATCACCTGGTGAGCTTCCATGGTGGGCAAGGCACGAGGGGTCTTGACTTGCATTGGTTTTCTCCTAGATTGTTTGACCTGGCAAAGAAAAAAAATCAAAGTAATCTTTTCTGACTTATATTAAAATCTTTAGTTTCTTAAGCTAAGTATTTGGAGTTTCCAATAAAAATTATTAAATACTTGTAAAGCTATTTTAAAATACTAAGATTATAAAAAACAACATTCACTTCATATTCATCCTGGGCTGACTATTTTGTATCAAACACAAACTATACTTCCTTTCTTTCTTCAGAAAAATTTAACACCTAACTAGTTAAATCTAAATATAATTCATTTTTTTAAAAAGTAAATCATCTGTGTGTATTCAGTGAAATTTTTTAGTTAGGTTAGCCACTAGAGTGAATAGGGAAAAGAGAGAGTAGCTATGGAATAGGAAAACAAAGCAGCCAAAAAAACAGGTAGCAGAGGTTATCTAGTGTTATTCCAATATATAGTTAATTTTTAAAATTAAAAGCAGCTGACGTAGTACAAATATTAAATTTGTATATGATTTCCATTGTAAAAGCTGATCTTTTATATCAACTATGTGGAATTATCTGATGTAATAAGATCATAAAAAGGTATTTTTATAAAGTGTATCCATATCATTAAAACTATAGCTCCGAACGGAATAAAATACCTTTTCCCTTGCAGCAGCCTGTTTTTCACGGAGGTATTTTTCTCTACAGCGATCACATACCAGATACCAAGTGCTTCCTCCTATGCCACCATCACCACAGTTACCAGCCCATCCTCCACAAAAATGCCCAATGCTATTGTAACCTTGTCCACCAGCATATCGGCCACAACCTTGAAACAATACCAAAAATAAATATTTAACACTCCAAGTGTCCTTAAGAGTTTGATCCTTATTACTCATAGATTAATGACAGATTTACCTTCTCAAAGAAAGCAAAATACTGAAATAGATATCTGATTTTTCAGGCTATCAACTATATCAGAAAAATAGCTTACTTGATCTAAAAGCAATCAATTAAACAATGCCCCAAATATGAGATACTTAGTTTCTATTCAGGCAGATTAAAAGAGAGGTAGACTATAGGTACATTTAGATATACTTAATTATGTCAATAAAATTAGACAAAACGAGTATTAAAGTTCTATAACAATGATATATTTTCAGAAGTCACATAAAACATTTGAAGTATAATATGTAGACAAAGAAAAAAATTACAAATACAAATTTGTATTAGGTGAATTTGGAATATTAGCCAATGTTACAGAAATCATTACATTTACTGAAAATGCAGTCTTCTGATAACACAATATCACTTCCGTAGGAAAAAGCCTATTGAAATCAATATAATCTAATTTAATTTGCAATTCTGAACAGGAAAATAGTAAAATCAAAGGAGATGCCCCGTGTGTATGGGCACGCCACTGATTCTGTTGTGTGAGACAGACACATTAATGGCACACCCTTTGGGTAACACATAAAATTTTTTAAAACATGCTACATGAAAGTGAAATAGCACTAAATTACCTTGTCATCATAATATTAGAATTTCTTTATCTGTTTTTCGCAAAACCCTGTACTGATAATGTACTTTAAGATACTATAAATTCCCTATCCTTTGCCAAAATTCATATAACAGCTCAAATGAAGTGATCCGGTTCAGTAAAGAAAAAAATACTTATACATACATTCGCCAGTATCACTTACCTGGGTGAGCTTGTCTCATGTGATACGTCACTGGGTACGGATGTGACTCCCCACACAGTTCACAGATGGTATCTTTCTCTGGTCCTCCTACTGCCAGCTGGGCCATCTCTCCAAACAAATTACCCCTGGGCCTCACTTCTGCCTTTTCTTTTTTCTTTTTTTCCTTTTTGGCCTTCTTATTCTCTTTCTCACACTCTTTCTTTTTAAGAACTGCACAGGAACCAGGACTTGGAAAAATCATATTCTGGGAAGCAGCTTTGATAGTAGCCAAAGAGATGTCTTCCCAAAAAGCCACTAAATGTTGTAAAGTTAAGGGAAGAGGAGATTTAGACTTCATTGTGTGATGCATGGACATTTCAAAAGTGGTCTCGGTTTTCCCATCCTCACATTTTTCATGCAGAGGTGGTTCCTTAAGCATAGATAATACCTTGTTTTTGTTGATGCTACCCATCTTAGATATATCTGGTCCATGGGGTGCAATATTAAACATATTCAGTGCAGATGATATTTCCAATGAATGTCTATTTTTTAACTTGGTTTCTTTTTCCTCTGTAGGCTGTTGGCTATTTAAACTACTCCTTATAGGAGCATGTTCTTTGGAAAGTTCAGGATGAAACTTTAGGAAAGAAGAACAAGCCATTGCATCATGTACTATGCCTTCATGCCAGAGGAAGGAAGCAAACACAGCTCTGGCACATTCGGCCACAGAAGGAGACATGGCTTGCTTGGCTGGCTCTAAAGGCTTGGATCCATCTCCTTTGAAAAGAAAACTCGATTTTTCTTTTTTGGGCCTGGTGTGTCTATTAGCACATTTTCGACTTATTTTGGGGGATGCTCTCATTTCCTGTTCATCTTTCAGTGGTGCTTTTCCAATGCTAAAATGAACTTTATTTGAACCTTCATCCACACTCTTAAATTCACTGCTGTCGTCGCAGGTGCTGTCTGTTAGACTATTTGTTTTTAAAGTACTTGAGGTGCAGACTTCGACCACCTCACTGTGGAGGTTTTCCTGTACCACATGGGGAGAGGGAGCTCTATTTTCAGATCCTGGGGAATCTGTAGAATCCTTTGGTACTGATTTTGGTTTTGGTGATGTTGACCGTCCCCTCAAAGGTTCTGTGAGGGGCATTTTCTTCTTGCGGAGGGTATCTGGATCAAGTGTGTAAGAGTCTGATTTGGAACGTTCCCGAGGAGGATCAAGTTTTGTCTTAACAGGAGCAGTACTTTTTTGAGGTAGATTTTTATCATGTGGTGAGGAGGAGCGTGGAGAACTAGCACCTGATGGGCTAGACCTATTGGCTGGGAGAGTCTTTGGCTTAGGAGATGACAACCGAGAACCTGGTCCTGGGGATTCAGCTCTGGAGCTAGAAGGCATCCTCCCATCAGATTTCAATGTCTGCAAGGTGTTATGGTTGGGGGACAATGACCTACTATGGGAATCTGACCTCAACTTTGCAGCATCAGATTTTAAGATGAGGGATTCACTAGCAGATAAACTGTCTGTGCCCCTTGGCTTCTTCTGATCAGCAGTAGTCCGGCTCATATGTCCATCAGATTTAAGTGATCTGCTGTGTTTTGAGGACAGCTCTGATTTTCCTGATGTAGAAGCTGGTCTAGAAGATGTTGAGATGTTTCCTCGATCACCTGTATGGTCCATTTTATAGTGAAACTTATTAATAAAATTATAACTTAGTAATGATTTAGCCACTAAACACTGAAATAAAAAACATAGCTATGAAATTCTTATTTTTTGTCACACATACTAAAACACTTGAAGAATTCTGGGGGAAATATTTCCAATAAAATTTCTACACATCATTACACAACCATTACCACCAAAAACTATTTTCATGGATGCAAAACAGGCTGAACAAACTCAGTGTGAACTATCAGTGATATCTCAACCTCTGCCCTAGTGCAATAACTAGTTAGAATTTAAATTCAATGAGAGACTAGAAAGAGATAGAAATTAATTTTTTTGGGAATAAGAAATTATTTAATGTTAAAACTTGTATTTTAAATGTGAAGTAGCGCTAAATTTCCAGCAGAGTGATATGTCGCATCCTTAGGGCAATGGTATGGGTTTTGTTGAATTAGAGAAATGAATTTATGCATAGACACAATTGTAATTTTTAAGTGTATGCATAAATACAATTAGGCTAACAAAGAGTTGCCAAAGAGGCACTCTGTTTTATGATCAGATTAGACTAGTTTATAATGAGCACATGAATGCCCTAAAGCTATTAATTACTTATAAACAGGTTACACTCCAAAAGTTCAGTAAGCTTAGCTGCTTAGAACGCAGAGCCTGTGTCCCCTTGGAAACCACAGAAATGGTGGATCCTCAGAATGTGTAGTAAAAGTCTGAACTGTGGACCCTCAAAACAAGGAGTCAGGAGAATGACAGAAAAACAGGATGAAAAGAAGAATTACCTCCCTTTCCTAAAGCAAACCATTAGATATTTCTGCATGGACATGAATTGTTTTTAGCATCCTGGCTTCATTTAGTGTCTCTCCTTCATTCTATTTTACGCTTTTCTTTGAGGCATTAGAGCCAGGCTGTCTGTGACCCAAGTAAATGGTACAAACTTCAACATCACCTTTCCTCCTTAAAATAAAAACTTCTACTCTTAGTGCAAGTGATACCAGTTAGTTGTTAGGAGAAAAGCAATCTGACTGAGGGGTTTCAACTGGTATAAGAAACTGAAAATCCATAAACCTATCTGGAAATATTCATATTTTTTCAAAGAGAGTTCCTAGGAAATTAAGGTGGATTTGTTAACTGGTTCTAATGGAAGCTTATTATTATTTTTTTTTTTAAAGAAAAAAGGACGTGAACAAATTCAGATTATGTAGAAAAATGTTTTTTGTGCTTGTGTGCATGTGTTAAGTGTATATAGTCATGCTCTAGTTCTCTATGGCTCAGGACAGTAGTGCTGGAGAATCTGCCCCCATTTTTGTCAAGGGCAGGTATTTCTGTCTGTTACTCTTCACTTATGTAATACTATGAATGAGTCCAGGAATACAGTAGGTATTCAATAAATATTTGTTGAATGAGTAATATATTCCAATTTTCTTGATTTTTTTTTTCTTCTGCTACTCCCAAGTATTCAGCTTCTTTAGAAGTCTACTTTTTAGAATTAAGGCTCCCAAGGCCACAGGACAGAGGTGACAGGAGTTACTGATATGTGAGGGTTAGATGCTTGCATGTTGAGTAATTACATGGTGAAATAATAGAGTATGGCAAGTACTTTAGATAGGGCACACTGATGAACTAAATGTTTAATTGCAAAATGCTAATATTTAGGATAAATTTTCCTGTTCTTTGGATGAATAAAAGTAACTAAAACATAATGCTTTTTAGTTTCTTGCAAAGTTTCATTATTCAATCATGAACCTCCTTTATCATATTACGTGCTCTGTTTTATAAATAGAGTATTAACAGATGGGGCTAAATTTTGAAAAAAGGGTTAAAAAATCCCAATTTAGAATTCTAACTATCAATGTTGTCTTGGGAGAGCACAGATAAACAGAGGTGATCTGCGAATAAGTACCCTCAAACTGTTCAAAAGTAGTTTAAAAAATTGCTGCCCATCTAATCTTACTGACCTAGTAACAGTATATGGCAAATTTGGTAAACAAATTATATTTCATAGATTAAACATCAGTAGCCATGGCCATTAATTTTGAGTAAGTGATGTTTGGAGTATTTGTTTTTTGTTATTAATCTGACAGCTGGAGACATGTTTATCACCTTCATCATCACATTTATTTCAGAAACTGAACCACACATAATGGGAACCTAGACAAACAATTAGTAAGTCTTTTATATTTGGTATCTCTTACTCCAAAAAATCCATCTGTGAACTGAAAGAGGTTTTCTCTCTAATTTATAAAAAAGGACAACTTGTGTAGGATTTCTAACAAATGGGAAGGGTTTGTGACAAAGATTACCTACTCCCTGTGTCAGATGTGTCCCAGTGGCTGACCTGCACAACAGCTGCAAGCAAAGGAATGGTGAATACCTGCTGATGATACCTCTATTCTAGGAATGCACGCACTTACGATGGTAGGTATTTACTCATCATGAAAACAACCTCTGTGGTTGCCTGAAAAATGGAATCTGCCAAATATCAGGAACACCACTTGTCATACGTGAGCAAAAAAGTTTATTACATAGTGTTAGAAAGAATAGGCATTTGTATATCTTATTATATCTCTAATAGTGGTGAATATTTTCTTAAGATCTGTAAGTGGTGACAGCTAAATATCTGTTGAAGTTTAAGCACATAAATAACGGCAGAAACGTTTCTTTCTCTGATGTATTTCTCAAACGATAACTAAATCTTCTTGAAAAATTTATTTTTCCAAAATATATTTTATATATTAAAAAAACTATGCTTGTTAAGTGGGGTAAGCCCAAGTGCTAATTTACGTTTATCTTCTTCATTTGTGTTTCAAATGTTTTGCAGCATATTATTACTAAAATTATTATGTTGTGGCTGCTCAAAATATCAACAAATATAAACAAATAGTTTGCTAAAAATCTTCAGACTATACATAAAACTTTCACATTCATCTCCTAATTTATTTAATGACTGTATTTTTAAATGTAAGTGATAATAGGCAAACATTTTTCTAACTTTAAAGGAATCTTGAAGAAATAATGACAGGATAGAAACTTAGGGCAAGGAAATTAAATGTTACTAAACATGTTAAATGGTAAGTATTCATTCACTTACCCACATATTTTTTCATGCCAAAATCATAAATTATCAGGATCATACTATAGCGTAATACTACATGCATATATCACATGGCATGATATATAGTATATATCAGGTTACATGATACTATATGCTATTACACACAATACTGTATACTATATAGCACAGGTTGTACAATACTATTTACTCTATTTTTATATTTCCTATTTGTATGTTTATACCGTCAATTGTATAATGAGAAATATATAGCTATTTTATCTATTTCTAAGAAAAAAAGAAAATCAGTAGTTGAGAAACTCACACAATATGTTAGGCATTGCTGTAAAAGTTCTTTTTGATAAAATTTTCTTTAAATACAAGATTTTAAAATATTTACAAGATTTAAATTTAATTAAATAATGCTTTAAGACAAAATATTTAAGTAGGCATCTGTAGGGTTTTAAAAGACCAAAATCATATTTTTAAATTGTCTGAAATTTTGTCAATTGTCAACAGTTTAAACATTTCTAAGCTTAAAATATTAAAACTTAGTTACTAGGAAAACAATATTAGAAAAATTTATGCTAGACAGGACAGGCAGGTTGACATATAGATATAAACAAACACACGAGTCCTAATAACTAATTTAAACTTAAAAACTTTAAGTTCATTATCAGTGTTTCTCACAAAAAACTAAAATAGTAAAGTGATTTTTATATTACATAACAAGTTTAAGACTAAAAAATGTGCTTTATGCCTTACACATATATCATCTTTTTCTGATAAAAATGGTTTAAAAAATTCCCCCCATTAGGTAATTCTTTCTTTCTATACACCTGTTTTAAAGATCTCATAAAGTTTTAAAATTAAATAAGAGTAATGTTTAACCTATAGATGTAATAAACATGCATAGCTATTATGATAATCTATATTATAATACTGAATAGGAGCATCATAAATTACTCAAACATATACAAATTTAAATAAAATGATAAACTTTAATTAAAAAAATGAAATGACATGAACATGACTGAGATGAATGGAAACATCTTTAATGACACTCCCTATGTTCATTAAGAATGGCCCATCCATGAATGCATGTATACCCACCCTTCAGTTTGTGAGACAGAGATGAGAGAGCAGAGGCAGGCCCAGCTACACCATAATTTTTGTAAATGCGCTCACGAGAAGCAAGGTTGCAAGATGGAGATTCTACAGTGGAAAACATTGGCAAAGAAGCAGCACAGATTCAATGGAAAAAAAATTTAGCAGAGAACACAAGCAAAAACAAAGCATTTCAAATGGTATGCAAGTATCAACAGTTATTTTAAATAGTTTATATTCTGCTAAATTTTTCAACAAGCTTACATTTCTCTAAAACTGAAAACAAAGACTGAATTAATTAATTTAGATTAATATGTGTTAATGTCCAAATCTGTTAACTTCAAACTTAGTAAGGCTCATATCTCTGACAAATCAAAATTGAACATTTCATTTTAGACTTGCGTTTCTTTTGTTTGGTTTTCTTTAATTTGGTGCTCATTTAAATAAAGATTTACAAGTTTTTTTTTTAATAGTGGAAGATAAAGAAATGTTACTTATATTACTTATGGCTTAACCTATTGTCACCTGGTTTCCTGAATGAACCGATTACTATAATTTTCCGGTATGTATCTCAGAACGGACTCAGGGTGACACTGTGTTTGGCTACTTTTCTGGGTCCATCTTCAGTGAAAACGTTAGTACTAACCCCAGTATTTAGTGTTTGTTTTGTAGATCCTACTTCTGATACCAAATCTTGCTTACACAACATGTCACAACACAAACAAAGCAAAGAAAATTTATAAGTCACTGAAAAATGTTAGGAATGTCAATGATTTACTATGCAGGAAATGAAGTACTTAATTTACCTTTTTTTTGAAGAATTAACAGAACCTTTAAAGTGTAGTCGTTTGAAAGCAGTAAGCTAAAAAACATATCTATCTGAATCTAAAACAACTCACAGTATTTAAAATTTTTAATTCATGGCAATTAAAACAAAATTAATTGGTTGTACTGAAATAAATTCAGGTAATAAGGAGATAGCTGTCTTAGTATTATTGAAATAAACTAGACACAACACACACTTTGCTTAAAATACAATAAGTGCTGTTTTCGACTGATTCATTACTATGGTCAAGATTAATGATGAATGACCCATAAATTAAGAAGTCACTCAATGTAAAGTATTGAGTATATATTAAGTGTTAGATACTATTCTATGCATTGCAGACACAGTGGTGAACAGGAACAAAGTCCCTGCTCTCATAGAATCCATATTTAGGAGAAAGGAGAGAGGGAATGAACAAATAAGTATACATCATATCAGGTGCTGAGAAACTTGGGAGTCATATGCCTACGGATGTGTCATTCTTCATGACTGCAGAATACCACTTTTGGAGTGACGCCTAGAAGAGGCCAAAGCCCTAGGACACTTCTAGATGATGAAATAGATGAGGATGTAGAAAGGAGACTAGAAATCAGCAGTCAGTAAGGCAGGAAACATTCAGCAGGCAAATGAATGTGTTTCTAGGAAGAAAGACCAACTCTGTCAAACACTGCTGCCAGATTAAGTAAAATGACATCTTAGAATCGACAACTGAATTTGGCAACACAAAAGTCCCAGACTGACTACAGCGATTTTCGATAGGGACTAAAGCTGGAATGCAGTGAGCTCAAAGGACAATAGGAGGAGTAGATAGCAACATACATGGCATAAAACCATCTTAATCTAAGTTTTAAAGAGTTAAATTTTTAATATTTTTGCACATCCTTCATTTTGAACAAATCTATAAACCTCAAAAGATGTCAGGTGCTGCAAAAGGAGCTCTTACGCTATTTAAGTGTCATATAGTAAGGAGTTTGCAGCTATTGTTAAAATATCAGTTAGGAGAGTGATACAATTCTTCAAGACACGAACTAGGACGGTGGCAGCCTCTGAATGGAAGAGTTAATTCAGGGAGAATTCAACCTGCCAATGTAGGAAGGAAGACAATCTTCTGGCCTGGCTGCTAAAAATCTGTGAAGACTCCATATAGCAGGAAGACACAGCAATAGGAAATCAGAAGAATACCATCTTAATTGGAAGCACACATAAACAGAAATGTGAAAAACTACGAGGAAACTTGTAAGATAAGATGTTAGAGGTTTAAGGACAAACTCCTGGAAAAAAGTTTGAAGGCAAAATGGCCTTCAAGTCTTTTCAATGTATTACAAAGGCTAGAGAGACTGGATTCCTAGGTATGAATCAGAGTGAAAAAAAAAAAAGAAATATTTTTAAAAATGAAAGTCTAAAAAAGGTTAAGTGACTAAAGAAATTAAGCTGTTGCTGGAAACAACACATGTTCCACACATTACATTTTTACAAAATCTGCTCAAGTTTAAACATATTTTTATAAAGTTACAGTTAATTTTTATAAAGATTTATACTTTTTAATTTAAAAAGGGAAGCAAGCTATAAGAGATATATTGATATCTATACCCAAAAGAAAAAAAGTTGATAGGTGTTTTAAAAATCATTTGACAGAAATAATAATGTTTTTAAAAAATCTTGTTAATACAGATAAGACAACCAATTATTATATTCATCTCCACAAAATTTTGATTCTTTTTTGGGTATCACTAAGTTAAAGAGAATAATATTAAAAACAATTTTAAAGAGTCAAGATTTTGTTTCCAGTGCTCCTGTGAAGTTCATGCTGTTTGTTTCCTGTAGTTTGCCCTTATAAACAACATGGTTCTTCATGGGTCATTCTGCTTTCTTTGTTTTGCATCCCAAGTATTAAATTCCCTGAGTCATATCATTTCCTAGTCATAGAAACTTTGAGTTCATTGTAAATTGCACTTTTCAAGTCTTTTTTAAGTACTCATGATAATAAAACTGTGTAACTTTTCTTTCTAATAAGGAACGCATTCTCATTTCAGTTTAACAAAGACAAATGGTGGTTTTGCTGTATCAGGACCCTGACCTTATCGTTGGAACCATAAACTGGAAGAATCAAGGCATCAGCTGTCAACTAACTCCTTACTATATGGCACTTAAATAGCGTAAGAGCTCCTTTTGCAGCACCTGACATCTTTTGAGGTTTATAGATTTGTTCAAAATGAAGGATGTGCAAAAATATTAAAATCAACTGTCATCACCTGGTGGCAATATACAAATCTGGAGGTTTTGGGATTTTAAAAGTAGCATATATTATTTTTGAGTGTTGAGTCAACAACTAAGTGATGACTGGAAATGTTAAATTTCACGAGTAAAAATCAGTAATACATTTTTAAAAAGGGTAAGTTTTAGCATTAAATTCAGTTTGGTGTTTAATTTGTTGATTTCTTACTATGTTCTATAATCAAGTTGTGACATTCAATAACAATTTGCTAAATTATTGGCAGGCAATGTTGAAAGAATTGAAAACAGGCTATTCAGAAAGACAATACAATTGGAATACATTATATTCAGGAGGCTAGGTGTCTAATTACAATGCATATATCACTGCCACCAATACTCAGAGCAGGTGAGATAATACAGATAAAAAAGTTTACTTTCAAAGACATTCCACTGGGATGCTACAAACAACCATAGGCAAGAAGAATCTTTGGCATGTAATTGTGCTTCTCATGTTGTTTAGTTCTCAATCTTGAGGAGAGAGTGGAGCAGTCAGAAATATTATAGTCTTAGTAAAACTACTAGATACAATCTTTTTTTTTCTCTTTAAGTTCCTTTTTTTTCTTTCCAATTTTTTTCTTTCCAACTTTTATTTTTGGTTCAAGGGGGACATGTGTAGGTTTGTTACATGGGTAAATTCTGTGTCATGGGGTTTGGTGTAAACATAATTTTGTCACCCAGGTAATCAAGCATTACCTGACAGGTAGTTTTTCAATCCTCATCCTCCTCCCACCTTAGATGTAATCTTAACCAAGATATTGGAAAGAGCTTGAGGAAGTTTTATAAATAAGTCTTATGACAATGTTCAAATAGCACTGTATTCTGTTCATGCTATACATACCTACATTTATGTATTTATATATATTTATTTAGATATAAGGAAATCTAAGTCTACCGATCTGTCACAAACAATAAGATTTTGCCACATTTATGGTAGAACGATGGGAACAGTGTTGCTGACTTTCCTCATTCAACTTAAATCCCAGTCATTGTGCATTTCTATTTTTCTCTGAATAGAACTTCAGATACTTTTGACAGCAATAGGCTCCTACAAAACAGTAAATAGGTCTAACTTTATAGTTGAGGATATTTGGGAAATTAACTTTTAAATTATTTATTTAAAACATATTTAGAAACTAGTTTATTGGTCCTTGTAGAGACTACGTATAATTCATGCCTTCCACTTGGCCAAAAGATATGATTAATCAAACAATATGCAGATTTAAAAACAGGCATAATTAAGTGTGATTATTATTCCCACTTCTATTAGTGCTTCACAGGATTTTTTAGAAAGTGACAGGACTAGGCACAGTGGCTCAAGTCTGTAATCCTAGCACTTTGGTAGGCCAAGGCAATCAAATTGCTTGAGTCCAGGAGTTTGAGACCAGCTTAGGCAACATGGTGAAACAAAAAAATACAAAAATTAGGCAGGTGTGGGGACACTCGCCTCCAGTCCTAGCTACTCCGGAGGCTGAGGTGGGAGGATCACTACAGCCTGGGAGGCAGAAGTTGCGGTTAGCCTAGATTGCGCCACTGCACTCCAGCCTGGGCGACAGAGTGAAATTGTCTCAAAAAAAAAAAAAAAAAAAAAAAGAGAAATAAAATTAAAAAAATAAAGTGACAGTGATGATTAGTAGATACTCTTAGCTATGGCAGCCATTCTTGACTGACAGCTTTAGATGCAGTATCACTGCATAATCAATACATCCAATATTCTTCTTTGTAGTAAACTTATCAGGAGGAATATAGAATTATGTGAATGGTAAAGGAGCTTAGGACATGGAACAGAAACTAAGATCCATTTACATAAATGTTGGTATGCTAAAAGAATTAGGCTAAAGATTTATTTATATAAATGTTAGTAATTATGTAAGACTTATTTACATAAATGTTAGTACACTAAAAGAATTATACTAATAGAATGAAAAAACAACATTTTAAACTTAAGGATAAAATAGAAACAAGCTTTTTACTAGACTATGACATTAATCCATATGATCTGAATGTGGAAAGAAGAGGGGATACAAAAAGTGGATCACCCATAAAATGTACTGTTTCTCTAAATGACATCTACACATAATTGAACTTGAAGAAAACATACTCATAGTATATTATTGAATATGTTCTAAATCTCCAGTAAATATAGTTAAGGAAAATAACACTTAGGAAAAGCGTATCATTTCAGGGTTTGTGATAGCCGAGACAAAAATTCTGAGCATCATTTGATGGGTATATATCTTAGGCCTTAGAAAGAATAACTTCAAAATATAAGAAGAGACAGGTATTGCTTCCCAAACATTAACTTGAGACACAAGAAGACTGGATGTGCTTTTAAAAGTAAAAATCTTACTTTCCACACATTGCTTATTAGTTGCAAGGGAAAAATATTAATTATACATCAGAGAAATCAGACATTTTGATAAAGTGATTAGCATTAACCATAACCCTTTCCTGCCTCCAGAAGTGACATCCTGAGAAAGAGGCAATGCTTATGTAGCACAAAGACAGCTAAAACCTAAACCAAAAACAGAAGTGCTTTTAGGATAAGATACTTTTTTTTTTTTTTTTGAGATGGAGTCTCGCTCTGTTGCCCAGGCTAAAGTGCAGTGGTGTAATCTCGGCTCACTGCAAGCTCTACCTCCCGGGTTCACACCATTCTCCTGCCTCAGCCTCCTGAGCAGCTGGGACTACAGGCGCCCGCCACCATGCCCGGCTAATTTCTTGTATTTTTAGTAGAGACGGGGTTTCACCGTGTTAGCCAGGATGGTCTCAATCTCCTGACCTCGTGATCCACCTGCCTCAGACTCCCAAAGTGCTGGGATTACATGTGTTAGCCACTGCGCCCAGCCAGGATAAGATATTTTTAAAGTACTGTTTGGAGAAAGGAGAAAACAGGTGCCAGCAACTCACTGTCTCAAAATGGGAATACATGTTAATTACGGAAAGTAGGGGAACTGTTCCATTGTTTCGTTTATTCTTATGGGGCAGGTGGAGGAGGGTTTCCTTATTTCTCTAACACAATGGTCCCCACACTTTTTGGGACCAGGGACTGGTTTCTTGGAAGATATTTTTTTCCATGATCAATGGGGTGCTGGGGGATAGTCTCAGGATGAAACTGTTCCACCTCAGATCATCAGGCATTAGAGTCTCATGAGGAGCTCTCAACCTAGATCCCTTGCATGCACAGTTCATACTAGGATCTGCACTCTTATGAGAATCTAATGCCGCTGCTGATCTGACAGGAAGTAGAGCTCAGGCAGTAATGCTCTCCTCCTGCTGCACAGTTCGGTTCCTAACAGGCCATGGACCAGTATTGGTCTGCGGCTTGGGGGGTTGGAGATCCCTGCTCTAACAAACACTGAGAAATACAGACAATCAGAACGGCCTTGTGATACTGTTAATTACCGGCCTGGCAAAAGTTTATCAGGGATGTTGCTGAGGTATTTAAAATATAAAATAGCAAGGTTGGACTAAATGACCTCGTCTTTCTCACTTCTTGCAGTCTATGTAAGATAACTGAGATGCAGTTGGAAAAAACCACTGGAGTGAGTTAGCAGACTCTCATGTTCAAGTCCTAGATTAGCCAGCTATGACTCTGGGCAAGTCAGCAAGAATTCTCTCATCTCAAAATGAGAGCTGGATAACTTCTTAGGCCCCTAGAACACTTGAAATTATGCCATCATAAGACATACTGGTTGCTGATGATGCACATTTCTTAAACTTAGGAGGAAAGAAAATCTGATGATAAGGACGAGAAGTCTGATTATAAAAAATGAACATTTTGTTTTGTTCCACTTCAGTAATGAGATATGCTACAGTACAGACGTTTGAGAGAATAACAAAGTGGGAGATGTAGCAGACCTAATCCTTTCTAAATTGAGTGCAAAATCATGAGAATGCTTTAATAATATTTTTAACAAACTGTATGTAATATATGAATAATTTTATATTTTCCACTTGTCAGTCAACAATGCCATTTTTAACTATGAGAATGCTAAATATGTTTCTCAATTTCAAGTTATAGCCAGTTGGAGCTAAGTCACCCAACTGAACTCATTTTTTCTTAAAAGATGGTTTTATTCTTTATTCTTGATACTAGGTAA
This sequence comes from Chlorocebus sabaeus, assembly GCF_047675955.1. NCBI lineage: Eukaryota > Metazoa > Chordata > Mammalia > Primates > Cercopithecidae > Chlorocebus > Chlorocebus sabaeus. Next base: position 59,263,073 of record NC_132906.1, read on the forward strand.
GATATTGTCTTTCAAAACAGAGCATAAAAGTGGATGTCATTTGAGACTGGCTCCTAACTTTAATCAGCATGTCACTTCTTTTATTTTTTTTAAAGAGGCAGGGTCTAGCTCTGTTCACTCAGGCTGGATTCTAGCTCACTGCAGCCTCAAACTCCTGGACTCAAGGAATCCTCCTGCTTCAGCTTCCCAAGTAGCCTGGAATACAGGTGCAGCCCTCAATGCTTGGCTTTTTTTTTTTTTTTTTTTTAAGTTGAGACAGGGTCTTGCTTTGTTGTCCAGGCTGGTCCTAAGCATTTTACTGTGTAAATATTTCTTCTACATTCTTCCTGCAATTAACCTTAGCTTAAACCCTACTCAGCTCTTCTCTGGACTCTTTGCTTCCAACATTCTCCCTTTCTCCAGGACCTTTTTCATCATATTTTCAGTTATCTGTCACAAATGTAAAACTGATCATATCACTTTTTATTTAAAATTCTGCACAACAACTTCCTCCACGTGCTCTCTCCGTTTATTCACTACACGTAAAGTCTAAAATAAGTATGGCTTACAAGACCCTTCATGATCCAGCCCCATCCTCTCTAATCTAAGACACTGTCACTAGGTCACTTAAAGCTGCACATGCCTGAAGTTTCTCAAATGAACAATGTTCTTGGATGGGGACCAAAGTTGATTCCCATGAATGGTGCCTGGCACATAATAAATATTTGACATATGTTAGCTTTTACTATCTCATATCTTCTCTTTCCTCAAACTATCAACGCAGTCTCTCCACGGTAACTCTGAGTAGATAACTGCCTCCTATTTTACTTAGAAAAAACAGCTCCCAATAATATACATTCTTCTGTCTTGCTTGTTATGATGGTAACTATTTATGATCCTACTTAGCCAACCTCTCCACTTTGCACTGGACTGTGTCCCCTCTTCTTGATTTTATACATGTACAGAGACAAGGTCTCACTCTGTTGCTCAGGCTAGAGTGTGGTGGCATGCAATTATGGCTGACTGCAGCCTCGAACTCCTGAGCTTGAGTGATTTGCCTGCCTCAGCCTCCCACTTAGCTGGGATTACAGGTGTGCATCGCTATGCCTAGCTGATTTTTAAAAAAAATTTTATAGAAACGAGGGCTTGCTACGTTGTCTTCGCTGGTCTCAAACTCCTGGCCTCAAGCCATCCTCCTACCTTGGCCTCCCTAAATGCTGGGAATATAGGTGTGAGCCACTATACCTGGTCTGCATCCCCTCTTCCATTAAAGAATATTGTGCCAGTAATTCTCCTCACCCTCCTGCATTATTAATATTTCTTTCAACTGAATTACTCTCGTTAGAAAACAACCTTGATAAACTTTTTTTTTCCCATTAACAAACAAAACAGAACAAAAACCTCTCCAGATCTTCTATCTTCTCTCCTCGTATCTTCTCTTTAGATCAAATCTTGACACACTTCTCTATACTCATTGTCTCCAATTTCTCTTTCCCCCTTTTCTGCTGAGCCTATTCTAATCAAACTTTTGAGTTTCGTTACTCCAAACTGGCCCTCTGCATGAACAGTGCTTAGTACACTGCATGGCACCTAGGTGGACTCAATAAATACTTTGTGATTCATTGGATCTCCGTAATGTAGCTCATTTTATCCTTCTAGTTGGAATGCTCCATTAACCTCCTTCCTCATCTTCACTCCTCCTTGCCTGATAAATTCTCACAAGTCCTTCAACACTCTGAGGAGGACCTGCCTCTTTTTAGAATGTTTCTCTAATCTCTCCTAGCTGAGCCAGACGCTTTCTCTCCTATGTTTCCATTGTATCCTGTGACTACTGCTCTTGTTGCACTTAAAACATGCCATCATTTTTTCTTTAACTATGTTATCTCTTACAATATTCTAGAAGCCTTCAAGATCAGCGATCATAGTTTTTTTTTTTTTTTTTACCTTGCTCATCACATAATCTAGCACAGAGTAGATACTTAATAAAAGCAGATGAATAAATGGAAGAATGAGTAAGTCATCTAAAGAAAGATGGTAATGAAGGGTGAAATAAACACAGTAGCCAATAAAGAGGTAGGGGAAGAGGGAGACATAAAAGGTCAAATCAAGCCAGGAGAAAGCAAACAAGCGACTGGGACAAAATGTCTTTTAGAAACATCGGCATTCTTTGCAGTTTGAATTCCTACGATGAAGTAAAGTGTGGATGAATAAATCACTGATGAAGCAGCAAAACAAAATACCTGGGTCAAGGTTTTTATGTCACTGAGAAGATGGCTCAGCTCAGTAAATGAATAAAATGATTAGTATTTGTAGGGATGCTGGAGATGTTAGACCCAAAACTAAAATAAATATGTTGGTTGTTGTGACAGATGTTATAGGGTGAAGTGGAAAAGTTTTATTAAACTTCGATATTTGAACCAATGCTGACTCTAATTTTCTAAAACAGGGATTAAATCCCACAGGTCCTCCTTCCTAAATCAAGTGCTTCATCCACATACCTTCAAAGCAGGCAAACAACAAACTGACAAATCCAGTGCTGAGATTATAATCCAGGGTAGAAACGACCCACTCTAAGCCTTACAAACAAACCTGGCTTTTATGCTAACATTCACACTAACATCTGAATGTAGTCTAAATATATTAAGAATTAATCTTAAAACAAGTAATCAAATTACATTGCAAAAATAGACCCAAAAGGAGCTAGGAAACCTCATTTGTCCCTTTCTAAATCCCTTCCTGCAGCTCATTCCACACTGAGAATAGACTGCTCTCTTTTAGAGAGGGACTTTTTCTATACTTTCTTCAAAGCATGAGAGGTATTAAGTATTTGCATCAAAAGGCAATAATAATAACAAAAGATAACATTTATTGGGAATCCCATTTTATAATGAGCTAACAAAAATTCAGACCTGTCAAATAACTTAGCGAGCTAGTAAGTAGCCAGAGGGGAAATCTGAGCTGAAAGTCTTTCCACGACTATGTTTCTACAAGCTAAGTAAACATAGTACTTCAGTGTGTTTGTATTCTCAAATGTAAATAAATAGTCATGCAGATATCCAAATGGATTTTGGGGTCACATTTAACATTTTTTTTGTCCCACATAAGAATGTGACTTACGAGTATAATAGAAAAACTCCTGTTGCAAGCTAATCTAGATCTATCATATCTGTGCTTGAAAGTACTATGTATTTTGACATATATTGTATATTTCATGTTTAAAATTGCTGGGAGATGTCTACTATGTACCCACCAAAATTAAAACATTAAAAAATAAAAAAAAAATTATAAAGAAGTATCTGGGAGAAAAGTAAATTGTCTTCAGTTTTATTTGCCATTTTTCTACCACAAATAAATAAATAAAAGTTGAAAAACTATTCACCCTCTGGAGCAGTAGGCAGAAAGTGATAAAATGCTATGTTTAAATGAAGCCATTTGCAATATAGTTTCTCAGTTGGAGAATCTTGCTTAGAATTCAATCTGTATAAACCCGCAATTATCATACATCATACTGTCACAGTATAGTTGGCTTCAATTACTAAGTGAAAGAAATAAATTTTCTTCTTTGAAGATGTTCTCTGAGGAAACACTGGAATATCATAATAGAAAAACACAAGATCTTAAATTGATGAAATGCTAATCTTAAGTACCTATAGTCAATAAACACTCCTTGAATGCCTGTGATGTGTAAGACACTGTCAGAAGCTATAGGACATAAAATGAAGCTTTCAAGAGAAATGGGGATAATGAAAATAAGGAACGTAATATTCTTAAAGAAAGCAGCCACAGATACCATTCTCCACTTTGGTCCACTAAAATTTTATTGCCAAATTGCTTACCAATTCTAAAAACTATATAACAAGTTTTAACATTAAAAAATAAATTATAGAACAGTAAAGAAAAATCCCATATACACACTTTTCTTTTTCATGTCTCTGTGTGTACACACATAAGGGAAATTTGTTAACTTTTACTTCTGTAACACTCTACTTCACTAGAATAACACTTGAAATAATTTCTATGTATATAAAATCAAATAATTTTGCTAATTTAAAAATTACCAAATACTCTATTTTACAGAATAAAATGTTGCCTGATTCTAAAGAAAAGGTATCAAATTAACTTAATGTGCCAGATTACTTTTAAATTTCCAAAGATAGGTGAAAAAACTATGATTCAGAAAAAAACCCCAAAGAATTACAGATAATAATGCTCATAGAAATGCTAGATGAAGTTAAACCATGCATCAGTTGATGTGTTTCTTTGTAGAATTTTTCTAGTTAACCAGGATCTTGAGTTATGACATTTAGGAAATCTTCTTTTCCATTCAAACTACTGTTACATTAAAAAAAGTCAAACTATAAAAAGAAAAATAATCAAATCTGAGCAAAGCTAATACTCTAGATGCCAGACCTAGTTTAAATATAAATTTAAAAAATATATATATTAGAATAGATTTTGCAATATTTACTGAGGTAAGGCTGAATTTTTAAAACAGCCTTTGTAGTCAACAGAACTGACCTCAAGTTCTGGCTCTACCATTTTACTATGTATGTTTCTGGGGCAAATCATTTATCCTCCCTAAGCCTCTGTTTCTGTCTCTGTAAAACAGAGATAAGAGACAGTATCTCAAATGAGGCTGTATTAAAGTGCTTAAGTACAGTGTTTAGTACACAGTGGCGACTATCAGTATAAACAAAATTCAGTAAATACGGTCTTCTACATAATGATTTATTTAGTATCACAAAAGTGTAAGACAAAAATGATTCTCATTTTACTAAATAGCATAGGGAAGTTCACTATGAATAAACCATCTTCTAAAGTATAGGTGATATGCTAGTGGGATACATGGCAGTGAGGTTAAGGAAAGAATATCGTGCTTGGAGAGTCTTAACAGATGTTGGCACTCTGCCACATTTACCTTTCCTAATATGATGTAAAAAACACAATTCTGAACTATTTAAAAAAATTAAAACTATTTTCAGATTCCATACTTTTTTTTGTTATGCTAAAGATTGAGACTTCCATTTTCTGGAATTTCGAAGTCAAAATTTAGTGACATCCTGTTGCGAATAAGAAGTTTAAAACAAGACCTGAGTAATTTCCATTGTTGGACTATAGGCAAGTAATGATTCAGAAAATTGCTAACTGAAACAGAGTTAAGCCATGATTTCAAATTTGCTCCAAGACAGTGGTAAATAAAGTGCTGGTACTGATAACACCTATGTATAAAATTGTATTGACACAATGTCACCTAGAAACTGTCGTTCCCTGGAAGACACAAATCAACTTTTATTACTGTTTATTGTTTTGAAATATTTTATTAATTAAATTTGGTAAAATAAAAATAGTAATTATGCTTGTTTTTGTAAAGTCTTGCAAAAATTCTTTAGATAGAACAAAAAGGTTCTCCTTGCTCCTTAGTTCTTTTGTCTGCTACTGCTATGACATAGGCAATTTTTCGTTTAAAACTGAATTTGAATATTAATGAATTTAAATTTTCTAGTATAAATTTTCTACCTGACTGATCCTGATGTTTTTCCTTTATGTTTTTCCCCTTGTCCTTACCTTTAAAACTTTTTGAAGCTTTTTACATGTAAATGTAAAAAGTCTGATGCAACACAAAATTAATAAACTAACTCTTCACTTCTTTTTCATTCTTCTGAAATAATATTTATCATAGAAGGAAAAAACTATTTCACACACGTGACACTATTTTGTTTATTTGAAATTCTTCTCTTAACATTCAAATTAATATTATACATGAATGAAGATGATAATAAGCTAGAAATTGATAGTACTTATATTTCCAAACTAATTAGTTTCATTAATTAAACTTTCCTAATGGATAGTGGAAACCCAGAAAAGTTTATACTCTTGTATACCCTTTACCTAAAGTGAATAAAGTAATGAATAACATCATTTGCTAGCTACATACTATCCTAGTTCTTAATAAAAACTAAACCAGCTAGCACTCTTTTACATGACCCTAGTAACAGTTATTAAAGTATTTTTGTTTAAAAAATAACTTAGACCTAAGTGTGAATGTCCTTTACCAAAGCAAAGAGGTTGTGCAATTGAATCTGAACAATGGTATACAAGCTGAGACTTTCACAAACTAACTGATTCAATTAATGAGAACGGAATGCCAAGAAGAGCACACTGTTGTCACACTGAATAGAGCTTTGAAAAGTTTACGTGGAAGGTTCAGGAAGTCAAGAAAAAAGAACACTCAGTTAAGTATAATTTTTTTTGGGTATCTTTTCCAAACCAATGTGAATTACTATCATGGATGAAGGACTAGAGCAATCCTAAAAGGCAGAACTAGAATCAAATGATCAATTTAACATATAAGGAACAAAAAAATAAAAATAAAGACAGGAAACAACAATTTGAGAAAACCGGGAAACCTAAATTGTCATACATTTCATAGATACCAAATTCACTCAGAAAAAACAAACAAACCTGCCCAAACAAGTACAGTCTTTCTTCTACCCACTGATAGAGTGAAATAGCTTTATCCTTTTGGGACATCCTAAAGTAACAAAAATCCACTGAAAGTTGTCCCTATATGTGATGCTTACCATAGTCATGCATATGAACTTTAAAGCAACTTTAAATGTCTTAGCTGCAGAATGTCTTAGCTCAGAATAGCTTAAATATTTCAAAAATGTGGGAGGGGATAACACCCTAATTAAAAAAAAACCAGTCAGGTGAGTTGATAACTAATTAGTAACTGATAAATAACTCAGAACAAAGCTTCAGAAATGCTTGATGAGGCAGGTAAGGCTGACAGACTTACTCTGAAGCTGAGGCTGCTGGAAGGAAAGGGGCTGTCCGAACACAAATGGGCTGTGTACTAGGGAAGAGGGAGGTTTTGCAGCTTGATCAAAGATGGAAGGAGCTGGGAGATTGGGTCGTGACTGAATGGAATTCAATATGGCACTCAGTTGGTCACCTGCAGTGGGTAAAACAGTCAAAACTGCAACTCGTTATTCATTAACATCCAAAATGGCAAAGTAAATGGTGCTTTATGACATTCAGATAGAGTTGAACACTAAATAAAACCATGCCAATTCAGAAATGAGTGAAAATTGGTGACTATTAATCATCCTCAAATTAGGGACCAAATTTTGCATGCTTTTTTTTTTTTTTTTTAATGGAAGCACCCCACCAAATCTTATATAGAAGCCCATCTATAAAAACAAATCCATTTACATTCATATATAACATCTCTCATTATGTATGGGAGAATGAAGACTCTATGAAGAATCAGTGATAAGTTGCTTCAATATTGAACATACATAAATGAAGATCTAAGTAAATGATGCCTTCTTCATAATTCCCAACAATGACTAATACCACCCTGCCTCATCGGCAGTATATTTCATGCAGAAAACAAGCAATTAGCAGTTTTTCTTTTAAAAAGCAGAATTAATGGGGCAAAGTATGTTATTAACATAGCAATGTGTTTACATTATAGTTATAAATCAATATTTTCTTTTTTAAGTTGTTACTGCCAAAGAAATTCTACTTTAAAGCATGAAATATTTTGCTTAGAGGAATAATTTAAAAATCTGTAAGTCCTATAAGACAAAAAGGATTATGAGCTACCTAATTTGAATAGTATCTAAAATATCAATTCTAACATTTTTCCTTGAACCAAAAGGTTTCACAAATTTTTTTTTAAGATAATGAAATAATCTGATGGATAATTCCTTATTTGTGAGAATATGTACATTAAATAGTTTAAATGATGCTCGAGGTGGGGAGAGGGAACTATATCCAGACTAGGTGATGCAGAAACTGTAAAATACTAACCTTCTAGTCATATTTCCTAAATATAATAAAGTTTCATATGCAAAAATTTGAACTGAAGTACCTACAAGGGATAGATTTATGTGGAAAGAACTGTGTACACGAGCCACATATTTTTCTTTTGCAATAATAAATAAATGCTGTAGATTATATGAAAAAAAATTAGTGATCATGAATAATTTTCTAAAATACTGTTTTAAGGAAAAAAAAAGCTTTTACAAAAAACAGTTCTTTGATCTTGGACAGTATTAAGAGTTAAAATGGGAACTACTGTTACAGATAATAAAGTCAGATATATTTCATCAAGTTTAAATTTCTTATTATTTCTTTGCTCCATCTAAATATTTTAAAAGCTTGTTAATAAGAGCAGACTTATTAATATATTTTTAAAAAAACAGGATCCCGTTCTGTTGCCCAGGATGGAGCATGTAGCTATTCACAGGCACGACTATAGCAGACTACATCCTTAAACTCCTGGCCTCAAGTGATTCTGCTGCCTCAGCCTCCCAAGTAGCTGGGACTATAGGCATGTGCCACTATGCCTGGCATGAGGCATGCTATTTTTTGAACGATATTCACAAAAATCACATGTTTAAAAAGTAATACTTTATTATTTCTACATAATAACAAATTTTCTCGGCAATGTTTGTGTCTCTTAAACATTTACATTTATTTTAACAAATTATAAAGACTGATTTACTGTGATAGCTATCAGTACAATGACAGACATTTTAAAGACTGAAAGCATACAACTTGTGTTAAACAAGGCTTTAAAACATTACTATATAGAGATATAGTAGCAGTAAGCAAATGCTGAGATTTTAATTTAAGAGTTGACAAAGGTAAAGAGAAAGGGACATAAAGAAAACACCACCAAGCACTTACACTATGTAAGTACAAAAATCTAGCTTAAATTAATGGAAATCAGGTACCCGAAGTAAGTGAGCAGATAATACCCAATCCTATGGGATAGGCTAATCCAAGGGAGTTAAAAAAAAAAATCTTGTGGCTAGGTTTCCTTCATAAAAATACTCTGTGGAAAGTAACGAAGCTATTCAATAGAAGTAGTTTTATTTTAAACAGAATATTTCTTATACATTGATGTAATTCTGTATTTTGTTCACCGTTTTATTTTTTCACTTGTTCTGCAAGTCAGGTATAATGACACTGTATTTGTCCCTTGGAATCAAGTCCTGTGAATTAATTTAAATAAAATTAAAATAAAATTATTTCCACGTAGGCTATCTGCTCCCTTTTACCCATGACCCAGCTGTATGTTACCTGTGGACAATAGGGCTGATTTTGAAGGAGTCTAGATCAGGTACATAGGAAAGAACAAGAGTGTGTGAATTCACATAAAAATGCAATTTCTGATGAACCTCCAGCATAAATTGTTTAAAAATTAACTATTGTTTGGACAGTCCATGATGCTGGTCTCTTCCATTAATGCAGCCAAAACAGTTATATATATTTTATATTCATATGACTTTGGATTTTTTAATTTTTACAACTTTCTGGTTTTATTACAGATACTAAAACCAAACATATCATTTCACATAATTCTAAATTAAGATTACTGGGTTAGAAATTCAAAACCACATAAATTTTATAAAGCTCATGTGTAACATTACTTAAAATATTATTTTAAGTAATAGTCTGATTATTTAAGTAATAGTCTGATTTTAAATGGATCATTTGAGAAAGTTCTTTGTTGCTCATTAACCTTACCATCCTAATAAGTGGATGATAAAAATAACATTTTACTAGATCTAGTGAAATAGAATCTTTAGGATATGAAATAAAAATGAGTGTTTTTTAAATAGAAAAAAAATAAGCAAGCACACTCAGAAACTTAAGCCAAAACTGGTAAAACCAAAACCAAACAAACCAAAAAAAAAAAAAAAAAAAAAGAAACAATACTATGAAAAGAAGACTTTTGTAAACATTTTGTATTAGCTTTCCAGAAACAAATTTTAATTTAATAAAGATTTCTGGGTGAACACAAATAAAAAGTGTATAAAAGAGAAGGTAATAAAAAATATTGAAGTTAGGTAAGTAAAATACTTAGTTTTAAACACCTACCTTTGTTATTTCCGAGTCCATAATCAAATCCTTGGGCACTGCAACTTGCCCCTTTATTAAAAGCTTGCACTGAGAAAGGGCTTGGAGGAGGAGTTTGAGAATTCTGATCCAGAAGAACTTGTTCTACAATAAAAGCCACAGCTGTAACATTAGTTTCTTATATGCTATTCCCTATTCATACAACAAAGAGAGAAAATTGCAAAAGATTTTATGATGGTTAGATTTTAAAATAAGCTCATGTCTAGATTTGATAAATTAAAATACCAGCCAGGTCATTTTAACATTAACAAAGCACCTGACAAATCTTTATTTTTATTTATCAAATACACAGTGAAATTTAGAAATGAGATATGCTCTTATGAAGCCAATTTACTTTTATTGTGATAGGATATATTATTGAATGCATACTAATACTTCTGGACCAGGAACTCTTTGTATTTGTAAAAAATTTATACAAGAGAATTTTGTAAAACATAAATGAATAACCTATAAACCAGAAATAAAAGTATTTTGTATATTAGTATTAGAATAGAGAAAAAAACTAAGTATCTAGTACCAAAAGAAATTTTCATTTGTTAACTGTTCTAAGTCATGAAAGTAAAAATTATGGAAAACTTAACTTTTAACTTATTTTTATTACATAAAGATATTTTTCCCAAATAGAAGGATAATAATAAAGAATGTTATATAATCAAAGTCTATAAATGTATCAGAATTCTTATTTCAAGCAGAAAATGGCAAATGTTTTATCCATTTACAAATGGCAAGACGCGACCTATAAAATATGCAAACTAAATTAATCCCCTATGAACAATCAAGTGACTCCAAGATTCTGTCTGATATAAAACAATACCTTAGCTAAACATCCATATTAATGCCAGCCAAAAAAGGCAAAATAAAGTCTGTCAAGTAAAATCAGGGGGAAAAGGTATTTATTCCATTAAAATAACCTTATGAAAAATGAAATATCAAGTATATTTTTAAATATCTTATTTTAAAAATCTTTAGATATCTTAAATATATTTAGGTATTAATTCCATTAAAATAACCTTATGCAAAATGAAATATCTTCAGTATATTTTTAAATATCTTATTTTAAAATATCTTTAGATATCTTAAATATATTTTTTGAAAGTCAATATTCCTTTAAACAGAACAGGGAACTACAGACCGGGTGTGGTAGAGTGTTTCCTTCCTACCTGTAAATTGCAATTCTGCTGTACCAGTGGTACTGTATAATCTATCCCTTTACCAGCATTTGTAGACTTTATTTAAAAAGTCAATCCTAGCACTTCCCTTGCAATACTCTTCAGCATGCACTATTTCAGCAGTGGAATGTTTCTTCAAAAAACACCCATGAACAGTAAACTGAACGGAAAAGATAGTAGTGCTTCCCCTCTAGACTAAGAATGGTCTAGCATCCAGAGTGAAGTCTGTTTCTACCACAGCAGTAACTTTACCTACTACAGATTTCAAAGACCAATAGAGAATTTTTACAAAGAGGAAAGCTTTTGTTTTACTCACACGACTTCATATAAATTACCATAGTGCCAAATCTTTGTATTTCCATATTAAGTATTATCACCACTGAACAGACTATTTGGGCAGCACATCAACTAACATTAGTGATTTAAAGGCACTAACTTCATATCATTTCTTTCCTTGTCGCTCTAGATTTTATATTTAAATATTAAGATTTACATGATCACCAAATATTTATATCTGTATCTATATATCAAGAGTAAAAGATGATTAACTGATTACAGAGAAAAATTTAAACTTCTCTTAAATTATACTCTAATTTAAGAGGCATTTTATCTTGGAAGAAGCTTCTGTCTTCTAAGTTTATAAGAATAAAATTTCCCAGGTTAAAACTTGATCCTTAGTATGAAAGGCATTTTGCGTTTTAACAATAATACCTAACTTACCATCCATTAGCTTTATCTGTTACTTGCTCATTTAGTCTTCATATCAAATTTATGTGGTTATGACTTATAAAATCCTTTTATAAATGGGAAAACTGAGGCACAGAGATATTAGGTTAACTTGGTCAAGGTCACATGAGTAAAAAGTTGTATAGCTGGGATCAGTACCGTGGCAGTCCTGCTTCAGAATCCACTCTTATATATTTTGTTGTACTAGCAGTTAAAAAATTATTAAGCATTAAGCTAGAAAAGTCCTTTGGAAGTCGCCTAAGCTGTTCTCATATTTAAATTATCTTAAATAAAATTGATTTCACCTTAGGTATTTTCATTTATATCTGAATATTCCTATATAAAGAAAAATGTTTAAAAATTTATGAATATGTAGTAAATATACAATAATATATAATAAGCACGTAGTAAGTGAAAAAGTCATTTAGTACATGTCAATTTACATCAAGCGGAACCCTTATCTTTTTCAAATGAATAGTTCTACTATCTCAGGACATTATTTTATGACCACATCATCTTACACTAAAAAAAGTTTATCTGGGAAAAACAAGGGGAGGAGGTAGGTTCTCAAGTTGTGCTCAATGTGTACAGCATGGTGTAATGAGTACAGCATTTAAAATATGAATGAAGATTCTGGCTGAAGTCTTACATCTGCTATGTCACCAGCTGTACAACAGTAGACACATCATTTTAAATTCTACGAGCTTGAATTTCCTTACTTATAAATTGAAGATTATATTACCTACCTCAAAGGTGTGTTGTGGGGGGAAAAAGGGAGATATCTCCAAAGGTACTCCATCATTACTGCAAATTTCAAACCTTTTTTGAATCCATATTTATGGTCATATTGGGCCTCTTGGAATAATAAGTATTATAAATTTATTATCTTTTGAATAAAGATGCATGTTCTCTTATTCATCTAACCTCATCCTATAAATTTTGGGATTTGGCAGACAAGTCCATGTTTGCTTACATACTTATTTTGATGTGCTATTATTTTTATAATTCAAGTTATATTACAAAACTTCATGAACAACTAGTATGTGTCAAACTGTTTCAGAACTAGGAATGCAAAGACAAAAACCATGTGCCTGTCCACAAGGGACTCATAACTGGGTATGAAGAAATAAACATGAACTTCACTGTGATACAATCAATTTTTTTTCTAGTGGTGAGCACTATTCTTTAGGAACACAAGAAGTTCTTGGCTCTGTTGTGATCAGTTAAAGCTTCACACAAGAGATAATGTGGTCTCAACTTTGAAGAACAAATTTTTGCCACCAAGATATCAAAGAGAGAGGAACAAAAGGAATATATTTTATTAAGTGAGATCAATGTTGAAAAAGGTAAAATAAAATTTAAAGTTGAAAATCTAACAACAGGAAATTCTAAAGACACTATGCATTTATTCAATGCTCTTTCCCTAAGACAAAATGCAATCAAATGAAGTTGCCTGGGAGAAGTACTGAGATTGGTAGTTTGAATACTGAATTTTCATTTTATTATAGAAGGGATAAAATGTTAAGTCCTGGACTGGTACGGAAGAAAGAGGTATACAAATTTATATTAATGAAATAAAAGGCCTGTTTTATATGTTTTCAATTTTCTTTTAATTTTCTTATTTAATGTGCATTAAGTATTCACGTATTTTACAAACCAATTTTAACAGTTGCAAGATTTTTTAATTTTTAGTTTTGCTTTTACTTAAAAAAAAACACACAAAAAAAAACTCTTTAAAACAAAAGCAATACAATAGGCATAAAACTTCTGTATCTGAAAGCTTAATTGGAATAAATCACAAATTTAAGCCAACTTGCCATCTTCATGTCGGAGGTACTGGTTTCCGCCTCTGTCTCTAGCTAAGGACCATGCCTCTCCTTCATCACTCTCACAGAACTCTACCATGCTGTTCTGATCCAGTTGCACCCATGTCCCTTCAGAATTGGTTACCTGGTACATAACAAAAAGCATGATTGATTGGCTTGATTCTTTTAGGGAACTCAGTATGAAAACCAGTAAAAAGCTCACGTGTCTGAATAGTGTAATCATTCCAATACATTTCTACCAAGAAATTAGTTTCTGAAATTAAGGCCACAGCCTGAGGTAAGACAGAAGTCAATAAAAAGTTCTGTAAAATACTGCTTATTTATGAACTTGGTTAAAATAATAACTTTCAAAGCACAAAGATAATCCCTAAATAATTTTAAGTGTTACCCAAAAACACATGGCTCATTTTCTTTTTTCTGCACCTAAAATGTCCTAACACAGCCGATTGCTATTATTTAGGTTGAGAGTATCCACAGTGTAACTTGAAAATGACCCTTACTGAGAAATAGCATGACACACTACATCTTCAAGCTTATCAGCTGAGGCAAATGCCACAGTAGCCTAAAGAGTAATTTTATTTGCTCAGGACTTCAGTGAGACCTATGAATGGGAACAAAGAAGTGAAACCTTTTACATATGATCACATCTCCATACCGATCACATAGAATATTTTAAGTGCTGATAATCCATGATGGTATAGTACATTTGTAATAATGAAAAAATATATGCAAATACCAAACATTTATATATACAATACAAATCATTTGTTAATATGTTGTTTTCACAAGGATAATTATGCAAATCATTAGACAGAAGCACAGAAAAATTATGTATTTGCAATACAAGTAAAGATAAAATACATTAACATTGAAAAACCTGTGGCAGAAATGGCAACCTTTAGAAGAGATGCTTTGGTTGTATTATATTAAAAATGAGTATCTTAGAAGTCATGAAGCTACAAGAATCCATACCTCTCCCACTGCTTTGACTTTGTTTCCCAGAACTAACATTCCAATTGGGATACCTCTAAGGTTAGGGCAGCTTCTGATGTTGTGACCTGAAGGTCCCGTCTTCACTACCTTGTACATGCCTGGCCCTCCTCGCAAGAATGGCATATCTGGTTCTTGCATTGTTGCTTCCTGTGGGCAGCAGGAGTTTATGTCTTTGAAAAAGTCATCAGTATTAGTTTTAGATTCCTGAAAATTTGAATAGGAAAGAAAAATAAACAAAATACAATCTATTATCACTTTCAAAGCCTTCCTATTAACAGCTTTTATAGCAAGTCTACAGTACTGTCAGTACATTAAAAAAAAACACATAACTAAAGATAACTGAAGAATTAGTCATTGGTACTAAAGAATCTATTTTTCAACAATAAATGCTATTTAAAATAAAGTTGAAGTCAAGAAAATATAGCAGGAAACCAATCGACCTCTGGCTTCTGCCCAACACAATTTGAGAAATATAATCATTCTTGATTTTACTTTTATCTTTAATGCAATGTTTAAATTTAACAGTAGGAAAAATAAAAACACTATACTATGTGAACCACAAGGGAATAACTTTGAATCATTATTACCGCATTATTGTATATTGTTAATGGGTTAAAAAAAAAAGTCTAAATATTCATTTCTTCCCATGTTGAAATACTTATTTATAAATAGAGAAAACAGGTATGAAGAATCTGAAAACTGATCCATAAGCAGAGATGATGAAAAATATACATTAAAATATAGCTATATCTTGGTATTTGTTCATTATGAATGAAATAATGATGCTTACAAAATTTTAACAACGTATACTTTCTAATGTTGTAGAAATAAAAATGTCTTGCTAGATTTGTTAAGCCATTACTATGCAGTGATACATTAATGCTAGTAACAGAAAAGACTATATTTTTAGTAGAAAGGAGAAATTAAACATGGATTTAAGTAAATATAACATAAATTTATATTACTGAAAAGAGTCACTTCTAAAATGAAAGAAAAGAACCTACCCTAAATTTGCTGTTAAATTGCAATGCTGTGATAAAATTGTTTCCTATGTGAATGGAATAAAGAGAAATAATAACCTTTCCATATTTTCTCTTTTTCCGAACTAAATACAAATAAAGGGTCCACACTGGGTGTTCTCATTGCCATCACTACTCCTTTAAAAGAGATTTAAAACTGCATTTTTAAATACAGTAATATGAACTCTAGAATTTATTTCATATTCAGATAGAGTACTAGATAACCATAAAGAGACACACATGCAAACATTAGGTTAAAACTGATATTTAATAATGTTATAAATAGAATAAAAATTTTAAAACTAACATTATACAAGACAAAATTGTATTAAATAGTTCTATCCCTACCAGTAGCCTCATATGAAGAGATATGTATACATGTTCATACAGACAGTAACACAGAATATTAAAAACAAGATCCTTAGGTTTAAAAATATATGGATTCAAGAATTCTGTATACCTACTACTTTGTTATTTCCACACATGACTGGTCAGGGAAAACGTTAAAGTCACCATTAACTTTCACATATTTTGTGAATCTCACTGTAGTGATGAACAACCAATTTTTACTTATACAAATAAGTACTAAGAACAATTAATTTACATTTACTATAATTATAGTTTATTTACCAATATTCTTTTGTTACATACTGGAAATTTAATGGAAATGAGAATTTTAAACACTCAAAAAGCTTAGATTTACAACCAAAAATAAATGTAAAATACATATTTTATATACTCATCATATATATTTGTAAGAATTTATATATATGCAAACCTATATGAATACACAGAGAGCGCTCAAGATAAAAATTGAGAGTAGCAGAGGTCTAAACTTTACATAATACTTGCTATTACACTCACAAGATTTTCTGTAAACATTTTAAAATGTCTATTTGTAAATGGTCAATAAATAAATACATCATGCCATTTCACAGTTGGAAGAGGCAAGTTTTAATCCTACTCACAACTGATTCTTAAAAATTACATGGTGACATAAAAAAGCAAATATCCACAGATTCAGCAAAAAACCCCAATTTCATTGGTATTTAATAATATTCCTAGTGCATTTAATTAATTATAACAACAATTCTAACTTTTGATCATTCAGGGTAACACTGGGAGTTAAGCCTTGGTAAAACTAATTATAATTGCAAACTAGTCACTGAAAGGCAATTATGAAAACTTGTTAAAAATTTAAAACAATATTTGATTGTAAAGGTAATAAAACTATATTAATAAGTATAAAACAAAGTTTATCCAATTCTTGTGCCAAACAGTATAAAAAACGGACAGACATAAAGTCATAGAACTGTGCCTATCACACTCAAGCAATAGTAAAATAAATGTTTTATTCAATACTGAAATGTAAGACCCAGGTACCAGCATATTAAATTCGTGGAAATATTATTATCTTCTCCCTCCATTCCCATCCCATTCTCAGATGAACATTCAAAGAGGGAATGTGAAAGAGTTGGCAGCAGAAAAAATAAAAGAGCCATAAGGCCAGGACACTGCCACCTAAATAAGTTAGTTGTGAAAACACTAATCTTAGATATAATCATTGGAAAAGTCAGTCATAAACTAAATATAGCAAATTTGAAGTCATGTGGAAGTATCACTTAAACTAATAATACATTCTTTTCGGCAGGAGCAAGGAGAAAACTCAATTGCAGCACTTCACATAGATCATTTTTTGGTTAAAAGGTTTTATTAATCTTAAGCAAAGGTTTCAAAGACACAAAACTTGTTATACATGCTGAAATACCTGAATAAAACATGATTGTTCCTTACAGTTAACTCACCTGGGGGAAAAAAGCTTTGGAAGTCCATGAAAATACGTCCAAATCCCTGACTCCTTGGCTAGCATTAAAGATATTCTGAGCAACAAAGTTTAAGAAAGAAAAATATCAACAAAGAAAGGGAACAGGATATCATCTGCAGAAGATGCGTGCACAGTAACAACATTTTTCTGTACTCTAGCACCAACACAGAATTATTATTTTACTAAAGAGAAACTGAAGCCATCTGAGTAAACAACACACTGAAGAAATTCTGTCTGATAAGTTTTTGTCAGAAGCTCTCCATGGATATAGTGTGTCATGCCATTTACTAAAATTAAGAGCCAGACGTTGTTATAAAGCTTAAGATACTCAATGCAAGACAGAAACCTTAAAATTCTTTAAATGAGGAGGTATTTGTTCTAATACAAGTCAGATTTGTTTTATGACAGAAACCAGTCTGTTGTTTTATAATAAAAATGGAAATGATGTAGATTGTATAGAAAATGCAATTATTATTATGAATAATAATGGCATGTAGTTTATGTGAACTTATCACTTTTTGAAGTACAAAAATAAAAAAGTAAAAAATAAAACAAAAAGTCTCAGTCATTTTTTTTCAATTTTCTTTCCCTCTATAAGTAGGAAAAAAATCATTTGGAAATATTTCTGAATGCTACTAACAAATTTGATAAGAAAAACATAAATAATACAATCAATTTTTTATCAAAAGATAAAAATTTAATCAATTTTATCAAAAGACAGGCCTACTTTTCTCCATCTCAAAGTTTAGGAAATGCAGAGCATTTAGGATCTCTAAGTCAAAGTCTAAAAATGTTTTGTTAAGGAACAATCAATTCACAGAAACACCCCAGAAAAATCAACATTGTCACAAAATGTTTTACTGATAATTTAAATGATACATATTTTCATAGTTATATCATGCTATCAATCTACATTTATCTGATCTGAAATTTAAATCTTTCCAGTGAGTAGCAATTGCACAATTTTACTGCTTATGTAAATATTATGATAGAAGGTTATTTTGAACCAAAAAAGAGGACATTCAAAATGTTAACAAAAAAGATCAACTAAGACTTCAACAAAAAAGAAACATCAAAATTCCCTATCAATTATGTCATTTTAGATAATGAGACTTTACTGTTCTCCAGTTCTATATTTCCATATCCATATATACATATATATGTAAGAAACATATATATGTGTATATATCATATATATAAGAAACTTATAAATGTAAGACATACAAAACCCTAAAAAAGTGTCAAATAATATGCCTAAAAATAAATGTAAACCAAAACCAAAGCCAACTGCCCCCTAATTAAAAGTGGATAGTGAATAAGGTCCTTTCTCTTTAGGTAAAGTGAAAAACATATTGCAGAGCATTTTGAAGTGCTATGTTTTAGGGGAAAAATGTCTTTACTGGTTCATCCATGTATATAAGAATTTGTAGAGTACTTGGTCAATGGTTTCTCTCCCTTACAAAGCGTAGTGGGACAGACTTTTTTACATAAAACAATATCACTTCTTTTTAGCACATTCTATTTTTTAGCATAAATTAGTATTAAAACAATGTGAAAAGCAATTGTTAAAAGTAATGCAGGTAAAGTTAGTGATAAAGAAGCAATGTGGTAACTGGCTGACAATATTTAAAGCTTATATCTCTTTTAAGTCAATGTGCAAACATAAGTGCTTTCTCAGTCAACAGCATGTATAATGATATTTTAAAATGACGTAACTGCTAACTATGGTAATAAATTGCCAATAAAATCAATTCTGTATATGTTTCTGTATAAACTGAAACTTCTTTATACTTTTTTGCTTTTGTTCTACAGTTGTAGAAAATTATTAATTCACACTGGTTTACCATAAGATTATTTTCAAAATGCAATGTCCTAATAAAATTGCATTTATCAAGAAGCAGAAATTTGATGAACAGACAGCTGGAGTTTAAAAATAAAATAAACTTGAATAGCTAGGCGCAGTAGTGCATGCCTATACTTGTAGCTATTCAGAAAGCTGAGACAGGAGGATTGCTTGAATTCAGGAGTTCGAGACCAGCCTGAGTAAGATAGAGAGACCTCATCTCTACAAAATAATTTTAAAACTTAGCTGGGCATAGTAGTACATGCCTGTAGTCCCAGTTACTTGCGAAGCTCAGAAGGTAGGACTCTTTGAGCCCAGAAATTCAAGTTCAGCTTGGGCAATAAGACTTCGTCTCAAACACACACACACACACACACACACACACACACACACACACACACACTCTTGAATAGTGTTCTGTGAAAATTTAGAAACGTTTTAGTCTAAAGATATGAACATTCATGAAAATGTTAATTTCTCCAAAGCCCCAATTTCTCACTATTAAAATATGTCAGCTTTCATATAGTACAATTTCACAGATTATTACAAGCACAGCTTGTGTGTGCATGTGTATATACATACACACATATATATACACAATAACATTTTATTCTCGAATACTATTTTAAAGGCAGAAAAGTTCTGTCAAGAAAATTAGAAAATTAAAGCATACTGGGAACCTAACTAAATTAATGAACACCAAATTGTAACTCTAAGCTGATAATCTTTCAAGGCATAGAAGAGACCAAGTAAGTGAATAAGTATCACAGTGAAAATATGTGACCAACCATGCCAAATGCTCAGGCAAAGAAAAGAAAAAATCTTCCATTGTGTTAGATAAGCACAAAGCTAAGAATTGCCACTGTTAAAGCAAAATGATAAAATAACTCAGGAAAATCAAGCATTGCATATATATATTAATTATTACAGTCTTAATTTAACTGTTTTAATCTCATTCTGTTTATGAAACTTTAACACTAAGCTAAATAACGAAATAAAGCTGTTCTTAACTATCTAAGAACAGCACATTTACTAATGTTGTATTAAAGTTAATATCATCAGGATTAAAAAAACAGGTATATATATACACATATATACACATACAGACAAACCTATTAACAAAATCAGGAAACCTGGGGTATGTTAAAGCTGTGACTGCTAGGTGTTATTAGGTAACCCAAAAGAATGAAATTGAATTTAAAATGCAAGAAACATTTGCCAATTTTATCAGTTAACCCAGGTGATGCTATACAAACAAGATCAACAAATGATACTTTCTCTTCAACCCTACTTCAAATTTTTCAGGTCCCAAATTGTGGAAAATCAGTATACTTTCTATATGTAAACACCCATCAGCCTAAAATAAGAAGTAATCTGTATAAATGCATGGAGATATACAGAGATCCAAGTTGCTTCTGCAAGAATTCAGATTATATGGGAACTATAAAGATACCTTAGAATACTTCCATTTGTCTATCATCTACTTTCCTTGATACAAACTTTCTCTTCCACTCAACTCCCCTCACAATGTTAAAAGATCTCATTTTTGACACAGTACCCAAAGAATTGGGTGTGTAAGTTTCAAACTATTAACATCTCCTATCACAGAAGTACACTTGTTTTCCAAAAAATTAAGCTCGTGATTCCAGAGAGTCTAGTGTCTTCCATGGGAAGTGCATAATAAATTCTCTTTTCATTTTCTTACTTGCATTTTCCTTGATATTTGAAACACTGTACTAGCCCACATTTTGTAGATTCCACATCTTTAGAATTTTAATTTAAAATCAATCAATGTTCCCCAGGTATGCCATCTCAGAATGACTCATGTCATCTTCAACACATATCATGCTGTTCATCCTCATTCAACCATTAAGGTTATAAGTATTTATCTTTCTGTAGTTTGGCAGTTCTAGTCAAAGTAATAGGATTATCACAGCTATAGTTGCTTCATCCTTTTATAACTATATTTATCCTTATCTCTCCACTAGATTAATGCATACTGAACATAAATGCATGGGCTTTGGAATCATATCAACTGGTGTTCCAATACCAGCTCCACTACTTTCTACTTGTGCTCCTGGGTGAGTGGCTATCTTTATTCATTGAAAAAATGAGAATTATAATATGCTTAACATCACAGGGTCACAACGAGGATTAAATGACATAATTAAGGCAAGGAGCATATATATATTAGAAATTATTTTAAAGAGAATGATCATATCCAATGCAAAGAACTAAAATTAAGCATCCACAAATGTGCAAAGTATTAACAAATTGTGAAAACCTACTGTAAGCAAAGTGTAATTTCTAACGCTTAGGAAGAAACCAATGTGCGTAAGAAGGGATCCTGAATGAGTCCTTACCCTTAAGTAGCTTAAAAACAGAAATAAGAGGTACATAAACACAAATGGGCTGAAGGCAAGAAAAACAAATATTATGGGCAGCTGAAGAAAGAAGTAAGCCTTTTCTATTTGTACAGATTAAGTGCTGCCTGAGAAGGAAGAGGGAAACCTAATCTCCCCAGTACATATCCCTTTTCCACCCTCAATTCTCTGCTTGACCCATATCAACTATTCATCAGTTCACGTACATAGCATGTCCCCAAAACTCTGAACATTTGATTCTCTGTCTAGAAATTCCTTTACTGTTTCCTTTCTTCAAGACCTCCTCAAATGTGAAGCCATCCCACAACTTATCACAAAGCAACTTAATTATGTGAATATGGTATGTCTACCACATTACATGGCGAGTACTCCAAGGATCAGAACTTCACCCCATCTTATTTACTCTGTATCCCTCCCCTCTGCATCTCTACCCAACGCCTACTTTCCAGTTTAGTATTTATTACTAACAAGAATGCAAATAAGAATTCTACGAATAAGACCTCAAATATTTACTAAAGGAGCAATTAATGAATTAATGACTATAGCAAAATTGGGAAATAGAAGAAGATCATCAATAAATTTTTGAGTCTGGACAACTTAAGATTAGAAAAAAATGGAAGTGAAACCATTCTAGATAAATTAGACAACAAAACAAAGACTCTTAAGACGTAAAGTCGGAAAGCATGTTCTCTGCCGAGTGCAGTGGCTCACGTCTTTAATCCCAGTCTGTAATCCCAGCGCTGTGGGAGGCTAAGATGGGTGGATCACTTGAGGCCAGAAGTTCAAGAGCAGCCTGGCCAACATGGTAAAACCCTGCCCATCTCTACTAAAAATACAAAAATCAGCTGGGCGTGGTGGTTTATGCCTGGAATACCAGCTACTGGGGAGGCTGAGACATGAGAATCGCTTGAACCTGGGAGGTGGAGATTGCAGTGAGCCAAGATTGTGCCACTGAACTCCAGCTTGGGTGGCAAGGCAAGGTGCTATAAAAAACAAAACAAACAAACAAAACCAAACAAAAAAACAACCAAAAAACCAAAACAAAAAGGAAGAGTATTCTAAAAAGGGCAAAAATTTCTACATAATTGATAATGAATGCCTCACAGAGGATCTGAACCCTTCATCTATTTAGCTCTATCTTTCCCATTGCCTTAAAAATTATTTTGGAAACGATACAGTCATAATATGAATGTCTAATGCTATTTTGTCTCTAAACTAGAGCATTACTAAAGTGCTAAAACAGTTAAAGTCACCTTTGAACTAAATTAGGATATCAATATTTTTTAGTCAAATATGACGTTTAAATAGAATGACTGATAGATCAAAATTGAGCTAAAGTTCATACTTATAATGAATACACAAATTCTAAAACATGAGTAAATAAACAAGACAGCGTGACAAGATCACTTTAAGGATTATCTAATATGGGTAATTATAGCAAACTTATTTTTAAAAATAATTCATCCAACATTCAGTCAGTGTTCAAACTTCCAATCTCTGCCCCCACTCCTCTCTATAGTTTGTTTGAGTCGGGATCCAAATAAGGTGCACACATTGATGTCAATACAAAATTGTTTTAACTAGAAAAGGTTGAAGAGATAGAAGTAAACAGTGCGGAAGGCAACTTTTTAGTACTTTCACTTCTTTTTAAGTTAGCAGCATTGGTGTTTGAATACTTCCAATTTTATTTCATATCTCCCAGTTTTCATTTTTTTGTTGAGTCATGTTTTACAATTAATAGCCATGATTAAGGTTCGTTTACTCTAAAGGAACTGAAGTAAGAAGGAGAAAAGAGTGTTTTTCCAGCAGTAAATGTATACGAGATACAAAGGAAGAGGTAGCAAGATGCAACTATTTAGCTGTGTTATTTCCTTGAGGGGATGAGAGGGAATCATTATTCCCTCTATGCCCTATCATGTTTAGCCCTGCACAGTCAGATTCTCTTAAGAAGAATGTACTGACTGGGTAAGGAGTCTGCCCTAGTCCCTACAGATAAAACCTTGGAAAATCATGCCTGTCCCTGCCTATGTCAGGCCTCTGACCCTGTGTGAGCCCTCAGTTAACATCTTACTGAAGTAACTTTATCCCGGATCTGCTTAGAGCCCTATGCCAGTTAATTTCCCTCTATCATCTTTGATCACCACCCAAAACATAAACCCTTATGTCATCCACCTGTTCAATTTATTTATTTATTTATTTATTTATTTATTTATTTATTTATTTATTTTGAGACGGAGTCTCGCTGTCGCCCAGGCTGGAGTGCAGCGGCGCGATCTCGGCTCACTGCAAGCTCCGCCACCCGGGTTCACGCCGTTCTCCTGCCTCAGCCTCCCGAGTAGCTGGGACTATAGGCGCCCGCCACTGCGCCCGGCTAATTTTTTGTATTTTTAGTAGAGACGGGGTTTCACCGTGTTAGCCAGGATGGTCTCGATCTCCTGACCTCGTGATCCGCCAGTCTCGGCCTCCCAAAGTGCTGGGATTACAGGCGTAAGCCACCGCGCCTGGCCTGTTCTTTCATTTTTATATCGAAACTGCTCTGTTTCTTCCTGATCCAACATCAAACTATTTCCATCCTCCCATGACTTTAAATTGTGTCTTATGGACCCCTTCCTCCAATGGTAAACACACTGTTTTTATCTTTTTTTTTTTTTTTTTTTTTGGTATGGAGTCTCGCTCTATCGCCCAGGCTGGAGTGGAGTGGTGCGATCTCAGCTCACTGCAACCTCCGCCTCACTAGTTCAACCAATTCTCTGCCTCAGCCTCCTGAGTAGTTGGGACTACAGGCACCCGCCACCACGCCCGGCTAAGTTTTGTATTTTTAATAGAGACGGGGTTTCACCATCTTGAACTCCTGACCTTGTGATCTACCCATCTTGGCCTCCCAAAGAGATGGGATAACAGGCGTGCACCACGTACAGCCTGTTTTTATCTTTAACTTTGTGAGTCACATCATCTGTGTGTCTTCAAGTCCAGGCAGATGATCTTCCACCTGCCTAGCTTCTTAGTTCCTAGACTTAGGCACTTGCAGCGACTTCCATGTGCACTGCACTTCAGCCACCCTCCCATGGCAATGTAACAGAGCATCTCATTCGTTAAAGTGCCCTACCTATGATATCAAATACAAATATTCTACTTTATTGCCTGCATTTTTCCAGCTCTTTAACTACAGTGCATTCACTATATTGTTCTAGGATTTTATTAAATCTTCTAAATCCCTTGGACCTTCCATTTGTCCTTTCACATTTCTAACTTAGGTCTGAGTCCACATTCCCAGAGTTGATCTTAATTGCTCTTTCTGTCACAGCAGCTCAGCAACTAGTACTAGAATTTGCTTTCTTGGCTCTTTCTTGGCTCTTTTAATTCTGGACACTTAGGGCAATAAAGGACTAGGCGGGGGATTCCAGCTGGGTCTATACAGTGGTCTCATTGAGTCTTTAGTGGCCCAGTAATCCTTCAAACAATATTCCAAATATTCATTGCATTTCTCAACCCCCTAACTTAACTCATTCTTTTCATTGTGAACTGATGGTTTTCCTATCTTCTATTTTAAGGGAACTTGTAGTCTCCCTCAACCTCTTCCCCTCGTCCCTCCCTCCTCCAAGACATAACTACTGCCATGCATATCCCCCGCTCTTTTACAGAAGCAAGCTCTCCAAGGTGCCCTTAATTCCATTTCCTCCTCCTGTTTTTCAGTCTTCAGCCTTGTCATCTACATCTTTAATTTCTCCCTTTTTCTACTAGTATCTTTCTTCTAACTTATAAAACTCTCAAGTCACTACTACTCTTAAAATGAAGAAATAAAAAAAACCCTAGCTTCCTAACAATACCAGACACTCTTGAGCTGTTTACATTAACAACCTCCCCACTCACATTCCAGTGAAAACCACCCGCAA
Organism: Chlorocebus sabaeus; assembly: GCF_047675955.1. Taxonomy (NCBI): domain Eukaryota; kingdom Metazoa; phylum Chordata; class Mammalia; order Primates; family Cercopithecidae; genus Chlorocebus; species Chlorocebus sabaeus. The sequence goes on from NC_132906.1 coordinate 59,288,666, forward strand.
GTATCTGCATGCCTCACTCCACTCCTTACCGCTCCTCTAAGCTTTGTTACTCCCTTCTTTCCCTTAAGGAGACTGTCTGCTACAGATAGTCTCTTGGATGGTGTTCAAAAGCATCAAATAACAGAACACAATGTTTTAAAATAAAACCGTGGGATTCAGAACTTTGACAGATGGTACTTCTTGCTCTTCCTTTCTACCTTTGTTTATTGACTTGTTTTATCTGTGTGAGTATCTTTCTCTCCCAAAAACAGCTCCTCAAATGAGCAAAGAAATCGGAGAAAATTTGGACTGGGGAGGTAGAAAAGATAATATAATCTGGAATAACATTTTATTAGGGACTGAAGAAAATTATCTTAAATAAAACACACAATGGCCAGGTGTGGTAGCTCATGCCTGTAATATCAGCACTTTGTGAGGCCAAGGCAAGATGATCGCTTGAGTTCAGGAGTCTGAGACCAGACCAGCCTGGGCAACATAGTAAGACCCCATCACCATATTTTTATTTTTTTTGAGACAGAGACTCGCTCTGTCTCCCAGGCTGGAGTGTAGTGGCACGATCTCCAATCACTGCAACCTTCACCTCCTGAGTTCCAGCGGTTCTTCCATTTGTAATAAAAAACAAAACTCAACTCCCCCTTGCCCAACAAAAAAGTCTACATTGGAAAAAAAACTGTACAAAAATGGTGGTTATAATTATCTCTTTAAAATATACTTTCATAGAAGGTCAAAATCCTTTTTATTTTTAACTGCAGGTATAAATCTGAGGAAAATTTAATAAGATGTAATTGATGTAATTTTTTGATTTAAAATTTAGTATTTTAATTATAGATGTATCATTGTTCAACTTAACCTCCGTAAAGCAGTAAGCCAACACTCCAAATTTTCTTGATCACATATCTTCCTTCTTTCTTCCTTGCTCTCTCTATATATACAAAGTCTCCACTGTGCTATTATAAAACATACACAAAAGCATATAAAAAAGAATGAGATCAATAAATACAAATAGAAATTCCAGTGTTTTGTTCACCAAAGAATTGTCTTGTATTATATAAACTACTGCTTTGGAGAACATTATTACAGACAATCAAGGAGAAAGTCAAATGGAATATACTGAATGGTTTGACATAATAAGCTAACTTTATAAACTGATTTTTAAGAAATTCAACTGTTTAAAATACTAAGTTTTTAAATAAAATTTTACCTGTGCTATTTATTAGCTCTGTCCTAAAGAGCACACACATTTGATGGTAATGAAAAAAGGGAAAAATCATTCTTTCCTGGTTAATATATAAAATGAAGTGTGGGTTATTATTATACTTCATGAAGTAGCAATCTTGTAAACACTGGCTCTATTCTACTATACTTAACAAGGAGGTAAAATGAATTCTCTCAAAGACTAGGATTTAACTTCAATTAGAATACTACATAGCACCACAAGTCTAAATAATAGTAGTATAAGCCAAGAAAGAAGAAATTCAAAATTAGACAAAACACACAGAACTAATTGCAAAATGTGAACATAACATACATTTATACATGTTTTTGAATGTATAATTCTGAGTTCATAAACTTTAGTTTGGAATTCATTCCAAACAATTGTATAAATAAGAAAGAAAAAAATGTAACCAGTCTCATTTTCTACCTCTTGGAAAGGTATTCAGTAGTTTTAATTAAGTAGTAATTAATTAAATTTACTACTTCCTGCCTATCTGTGATGGATCATAATCTGCACTAAGGGCCTTAACCTTGCCAAACTTCACTTTCATTACACAGAAGCCCTTAAGAATTCAAAAAATTGTAAAGTAAAAGTTACTTAGTTGTGGGTTACCTCAGAACTGAAAAGCCTTAATTAAAGAAAGCCCTGTAAAAAAAAAAAAACAGCGTGTATCTATAATGCTTTTTAAAACCACCTTTTACTTACGTCAACAGGGACCAGAAGACTCTTGCCAAGATGTTGATTAAAAGAGAGGCACCAGGCTTCAGTGTAACCATTCATGTTAGGGACATACTTCTTTATTGTCTCATCATTCAGCCTCAGCCACACACCATCATCATTATGGATCTATAGAAAAAAAGCAACAGAAACAAGCCAGGCCTTCCTGTAAGTCCTATGAGGCTAGTAACGTCTGAAAGTCTGCAAAGCAGGAAAATAATGGTGGATGTGGAGATTAAGCATCTAGTTTTTGTAGAAAGTAAGTCTGAGAGACCCTCCAGGGAAAAAAAGCAGCAAACAGTGCCAACACAATATGATAATTCATGTGACAAGATTATAAAAACAATTCCACTTAGGAATAAACACACAAGGAAATCACACTTTAAGATACATAGTTTAAACAGTAAAATCAGATGTTACCCAAAAGAATACGCATCTTTCTTCCCTTATATTTATATTCAAAGAATCAGAAGTTACTTGGTTGTATTACCAGAAAAATATACTGTCTAAAGTTAAAGCAGTAAGAAACACATTTCAAAACAAACAACATTTTAAAATGTCATGAAAAACTACACCCATTTTCAGTGAATACATGTATAGACTTCTGAATACTATGTTGAACATTGTTCTTTTCATATTCAAAATATTAGTTATTTTTTAAAGATAAAATAAATGAATTGTTTGAAACTCAATGAATACATTCTATAAAGTAGTTTTAAAATATTTCCCAAACTGCTTAAAACACATTCTGACAAAAACTCAGTAACCTTATTATTAAGAAAACAATGCAAAAACCTTCTGTCCAAAATTCACTACCAAGAGCTCCTTTATCAATTACCTCATCAATAAAAGTGATAGTTCCATTGACTTTCACTATGCCTATCTGCTCACTCTGAAGGGACGGGTGGCTACGAATGCGAAGCCCTGCGCTGTCCTTTGCCACAAATTTTCGAACCTGAGAAAGGCAAAGATAAACAGTGAGGTAGGAAGAACATGGAATAGAGATCTTATAAGTAGCAAGAAGTAAAATTAAGCAGGTTTGAATTACAGAATTCTTAACAAGGTTCCAGAATTATTTGTAGTGAGGCTCCCTCTGCAAATAACAGTGCTTTATAACAACACTAACCCCAGAACTTTTAAGCACTGAAATGTATATTACTGAAAATAAAACTCAGACAATTATATATATTTTAACTCATTTCTAAATATTGAAGATATGTGTTAAGAAGGATAAAAACCATTTGTTTCTGTTAGAAAAACAAATTCAATTACCAATATTTCATTTTTTAACATGCAGTTTACCAAAATGCCTGTACTTATTCTTTAAATTTCAGAAGTTAACTTTTCTTTTGACAGTAGAGGACATTTTCGCCTTGCAAACTTTACACTTTATTTCAGTAGACTTTTTGTTCATTGTAAATGTTATACAGCAGGAAGAATACAATATGTATCAATTACGATAGCATTACACAAAGAAATAAAGAAGTACATATGTTATAACTTAGAAATATTACCATAAACTACTCTCTAAATTTATTTAGGGATAATTAGAATTTAAGTCCTGAAATCAAGTAAAACGTTCGATGTTTACTGGCCATTTTGAAGCATCAGTGACAAACATGTAAAAATTGAATGATTCTGGCTCTCAGCTCATTCTGCCCTAACCTTATTAGGCTGAGGTTCAGTCTTTGGTTTGACCAGCTGAGTTCCTGGTGGTATCATCCCTTTTGGTGGGTCTTTTACTTTTACTTCCAGACCAGCATCTGTCAGAAAAATAAGAGAACTGTAACATATGAGAAAAAAACAGAAGGAAGATCCTTAAACCTAATCTTACAAACATCCACAGGCTATTTTTAAAAATTAACACAAATATCTGATTTCTGTCCTTTTAAGGTAATGGATACTTAGTAAGCTAAACAAGACAAATATTTTAAAAATGGCCCTGAGATTCTAAAGGAATATCTCAGGAGGTTAAGGAAAAGAAGGGGCTCCCTATCTTTAACTAGAACATATGAAATGATACAGAAAAAATGGAAAATAATAATAAAAAAAAACCCTTGAGAATTAAATCTTATCAGACAATATGAAATCAGAATACCACTCATCATCTCTACCAGTCATCTCTATGACAATGTAGCATGGTTATGAGAAGCTGAGGTTCTCATGTTAGACTGCTTTGGTTACTCCGATATCTTGCACTAACTGTTTGACTCTCTGTGCCTCAATTTCTTCATCTATAAAATGGGAAAAATAATAGTATCTAACTCACCGAGCTGTTGTAGGAAATAAATGACTTAAAATGTACAAGGGGCCAGGCAGAGTGGTTCACACTTGTAATCCTTTTGGGAGGCTGGGGCGGACGAATCACCTGAGGTTGGGAGTTCAAGACCAGCCTGGCCACCATAGCGAAACCCCATCTCTACTAAAAATACAAAAATCAGCTGGGCATGGTGGCGCACACCTGTAATTCCAGGTACTCAGGAAGCTGAAGCATGAGAATTGCTTGAACCTGTGAGGTGGAGGATGCAGTGAGCAGGGATTGTGCCACTGCATTCCAGTCTGTGCAACAGAGTGAGACTCTGTCTCAAAACAAAAAAAAGTACATGTAGAACAAATTTAGATATATGTATTAAATGCACAATAAATGTTAGCTATTATTATTGTAATTGTTCTAATGAATTATTATCTCTGCTTGTCCATGGTCAAGCAAGGTTGCAGCCCACTGATGGCATGGGAGAAAACTTACGAAGAAGAGCAGTGAAGTTAAGTATGGAAGAAAATGGATGATTCTAAGTAAGCAAGTCTTTTTCTTCAGCTTCATTCCAAAAAACAAATACAAGTGGATTTTTCTTATCTAATTTGTATCAGTTTCCTTCATCCCACAATTAGATAAGATGATGAAAAAAACTCTATCTACTGAAATTTTACCAGAATTTTTAGAGAGAAGAAAATCTTCACAATGTCGTTCTTGGCTATTTCTACTTTTGAATTCCTACTGTAATTTGTATCTCTTGTATGTCACTACTTATATTCTACTTCATATGATTTTGGTTTGCCTGTTTTACTTTCACAATCCTCAGTAAAGTGTTAACACTTGACAGGAATTGTCTTACTCAGGATAATGTATGCTCAGAACCAAAAAACGGTTGCTGAACTAAAGGCTTTATGGATATGTTGAAATAAAGAAGAGTGCAGCAAAGGCTGCTGGCGAAGGTCTCTAGAACGGTCAGGTGAACTGGACATATCTGAGTCTATATAGTTAAATATTAATGTATGAGAACATACAATTACATCAATGTAAAGTACCTCTTTACCTCCACTGACAAAGCAAACTACTTAAAGCAGAGTTTCCCAAATATTTTGGTGAAATATTAATTGGTATTACTACTATCTCCACCCTGTTTCTCTCTTTCCCACTAGCAAGGGGTCCCATGATAAGGATTAAGCATAGACAAATTTCTTGATTTCAGAACTTCTCAGAATCCCTAATATGTTAATGTAGATTGTGTGAATGTCTCAAGTGAGACTACCATATACAAGTTGAGCATCTCTAATATGAAAACCCCAAATCCAAAAAGCTCTAAAATCTAAAACTTTTTGAGTGCTGACATGATGCTCAAAAAAAGTGCTCATTGAAGCATTTTGAATTTTGAAATTTTGAATTAGGGATGCTCAACTGGTAGCTATAATACAGCTATTTCAAAATCAGAAAAAGTCCAAAATCTAGAATACTTCTGGTGGCAAGCATTTCAGATAAAAGATACTCATCCCGTACCAGGTTTTTGAAATCTATCTGATCACAGAAACCCCTTTTCTTGAGGAGCATCAGGAAAAATAACATTACAAGAAATTCACACTGATAAGTACTAGTTTTCTCCTTGTTATCCTATTATACACACAGTTTAAAAGTAAAGAAAAGAAAAGATTAATGCCTGAAAGACAAGCAGTATGTTTTTCAAAGTTAATGGTTGTGATGATTAGTTCTAGGTGTCCACTTGACTGAATTAAAGAATACCTAGAAACCTTGTAAGGCATAACTTTTGGGTCTGTGAAGGTGTTTCCAGAGAAGACTGGCATGTGAATGTGAGTAGAGTAGGTGGGGAAGATCTGCTCTCAATGTGGGCAGGCACTGTTCAATCAGCTGGGGACACAGAGCAAACAAAAACAGAGGAGAGGTGAATGCATATCTATTTTCTGGAGCTTGGATAAACACTTCCTCTACTGTCCCTCGACATTTGAACTCCAGGGTCCCCAAAATTTAGACTCCAGGACTTATATCTGTGCCCACCCCCCCCCCCGGATTCTCAGGCCTTTGGCTTCAGACTGAGAGTTACATCATCTGCTTCTCTGGTTCTGAGGCCACCTGCATCCCAGGGTCTCCAGCCTGCAGGTGTGGCCTATCATGGGACTTTTCAGACTCCATAACTCTGCAAGCCAATTTTCCCTAATAAATCCCCTCTCATGTATCTAATATAGTCATGCATTGCTTAAGGATGGGGGAAATGTTCTGAGAAATGCATCACCAGGCAATTTCATCATTGTGCAAACATCAGAGTGGACTTATGCAAACCTAGATGGTACAGATTACCTGGGTTAGTTATATGGTACAGCCTATTGGTCTTAGGCTACAATCCTATACAGCATGTTACTCTACTGGATACTGTAGGTAACTGTAACACAATAGTAAGGATTTGCATATCTAAACATATCTAAGCATAGAAAAGGTACAGTAAAAATCTTACAGGACCACCACTATATATGTTGTTCATCACTGACCAAAATGTTATGAGGCACATGACTGTATAGATATCCTATTGGTTCTCTCTGGAGAACCCAGACTAACACATTGATAGATTGAAAAATGCATTCATTCATCCATATTTACTGTCATTATGTGCCAGGCACTGAGCTACACTGGAAGATCCAAACATGAATGCTTTCTGCTCACAGTCAGGAGAAGCACAGACACAACCACAAGGGAGAGACAGGGTAACACAGCACCGTGGAAGAGAGCACACCTGACTATTCACATCAGGGAATGCAGGGAAGGAGTCATGAGGGCTACAATGCTTGGGTGGACACCAGAAATTATTAAAAAATGTTAATGCACTAATTAAATACTCATTATGAATGAGAAAACAAGACCTCAAATAACTTATGAAACCTATCCATATGTATGAGGCAAGTTAAAGGGCAAAACTAGAAGATAAAAATAATTTTGATTCTACTTATTCGAAGTAAGTAGTAGCTCACGGCTTAAAAAAAAAAATACCAATTTCAATGCCATCAATGGTAACATGAATAGTGTAGAGTCCAATAGCCCCCGGAGTCCAATTTGCACAATAAGTCCCATCATTATTGACACGGATCAGCATATTCTCACTGGGTCTGGAAAGAAATAAGATGGATGTTGGAAATTTTACTTTTGGTTAAGCAGCCAACATCATTACGATAGTTCAGCAAACATTTAATTTGTTTGCATACCTCCTTGCAATCCTACCACCCTGCCATAGTATGCTTGCCTACTCTCCAAAATGCTTGAATTTCACTTCTTTCTTACCTCACACCTGCATCACCTCTCTTCCTCACTCTCAGGTGATCATGACCTCACCTCTTTCTTGTGAGACAATAAGCAATCAGATACAACCTCAAAGTTGCAATGTGATTAATAAACCTACTTTTCCCTGCCTTCTCTCACGGTAGAATGGAGGAAGTGTCCTGGATTTGATCCAAAGCTAGCCCCTGCCCTTGTCCTGTGAATCTTATTCCCTCAACATTTTTATGCTGCAATCACCTTGTTCTCTCTTATGCATCATCAATATTCTCAATTTACTGAACCATTTCCATTAGTACACAAACTTTAGAACCTTTGCTAACACCTCCCTTTGATATTACACAGCTTCCTCTAGTAAGGTCTTACATCTCTTCTCCTATTTATATCAAACTCCATCTTCTCACTTTTACTTCCCTCCCACAATTTATCCTTACTAGGCTTCTGTTTCCAACATTTCCTTACATCTGCTGATGTCAAAGTCACCAACGATCACCATGTCCCCAAGTTCAATGGTCACTTCATCCTCAGTAATCTCTCAGTAGCATTTGATAGCTGACAACTCTTCCTATCTTGAAATACTTCCTTCCTTTTGCTTCGGCTACATTTATTTTCCTGGCTTTTTTCTTATCTCACTGGTCATTCTTTGTCAGTGTTTTGTTGCTTTCCCTTTTCTGACTACTGTTTAATTTAAGGAATGCCCCTGGATTTGGGTCTGGGTAATCTTTTTTCTACCTATGCCATCTATCTAGGTGACATCCATTCCTCAGTTTTAAATAAATGCCATCTCTATGTAGATGATTCCCAAATGTATTTTCCCCATGAGTTTCAAAGTGGCATTTCCAGCCTATACATAATTCTGCTATCCCAGATTCACTTCAGGGACTTTTCTAAATTCTATGGAGGTGATCTCTCCAAACTATAATGCATCTAATTATTTTTTCCAAGCATCTATTTTAAGAAGTACTGTTACTAACAAATAAAATATTAACTCAAAAAATGTGCTTAAATCTGAAGTTAACAGAATTACTTATGGGCTGAAAAATTAAGACAGTACAATCAAATACAAGTATACCACATGCTGAATTCTCTCCACAATTCATTGGAAGGAGAAAAGGATTAATTTTTAAATAGCAAACAAATGAAAAACAAACTAATCAATCCTAAACAAGTCAATTTAAACATTTTTAGATACTAGATACCTACTTTACATACCTACTTTCACTAGTAGGTAGTATTATGTAACATGCTGGCAGTATTACAGTTGAATGTAAACACATGCTTTCTGCAAATCTATACATTATTATGTGACAAATCTCTATCAGCAATGGCAACCTAGAAAAATGCTATAAAATAATTATTTATAGAAAATAAAGTTGAAATGCAGGACGATTTTAGTTGCAAGCGACAACACACGCTTTGGTTATACTTTGAGAAAACGATTCTTACCTCTTAGGAGTTGGTGATGCAAAACGTAGTTCTTCAAATGAATAATTTTCATAAACCTTTAAAAAAGAGACCAGTAACAATTGTAAAATCATTTAGAAACATTCTCAATTAATAGAGTAATACATTATTCAATAAATGGTTGTGAGACAACTGGTTATCCATATAGGATAAAAAGAAAAAACTCAATTACCTACATTAGACTATTTATTAAAGATAAATTCTATGTGGTTTGAATATCCAAAAGTAAACACCAAAACTTAAAAAAAAAGCAAAAGAAAAAAGTAGATAACATCTTCTGAGTACATTAAATTTTAAAGTTTTCCAAAACAAAGATACTATAAAGATAGGAAAAGCTTCCACCTCGGAGAAGGAGATTTTTACTTGTATAACCCATAGGTGATATGCATCCATAATATATAAAGAACAAATCCATACAAAAGAGATAAACAACAACAAAAAAAGAGTCAAGACAATTCTCTGAAGAAGAAATCTGAAAGGTCAATAAAGACCAGAAAAGTTATTTAACTAAACTTGAAAGAAAATACGAAAGAAAACAAAACTAAAATAAATCATATCATGGTCATCAAATTGTGTTGGTAAGAACCAAGTGCTGAGGAGAACATGCAGCACCTGCTACTTTCATTCATTGCTCGTGGGAATGTGAGTTTTGACAATACTTAACGTAGTTGAAGGTGTGCATGCCCTACAACTTAACAATTCCACTTCTAAGTATGTATCTTACACAAACTCTTGCTCATGTACAAAAGGAGACAAATACAGAATGTTTATTTCTGTACAGTTTATAATAAGTGTCCATCAATGGGAGAATGGACAGATTATGGAATAGTAACCCAAAGGAATACTTTAAAGCAGTTAAAATGAATGACCTATAGCTACATGGCTGAACCTCAAAAATAACATTAAGCAAAAATCTGGCAAAATGATACATACAATATGATACTATTTTATAAACTTCTGGAAAACATATTGAACAATCTAAAATATACTGCTTATGAATAAATTTGTATTCAACAAGAGCCTAAAAATATACATAGGAATGAGAAACACTACACTCAGGACAGCAGTTACCTCTAAGGAAGGGGTGGTAATGGGTCTGAGGAAGGGTTTATGCAGGCTTCAAATGTACGTGTAGCAATCTGTTTCTTAATAAAAAATAACAAAATGACCTGAAACAATTATGGCAAAATGTAAAGACAAAAATGGGCTGTAGGTACATGAAACTTGGCACATTATTCCCAATACTTCTGTATGCCTGCAACATTAGCAAAGAAATCATTATCTTTCAAGGTCAGGTCAAGATGTCCAACTGCTCATCCACTTCTAACTCCTCTTGTACTTACAGTAAAAGGAAGCAAACTCAAAGCCCCTTTCCTTCTCTCTACCCTTTTTATTTTCATAAAAATGAATTAGGAATGATCTAGCTGACTTTACCTACTCAAAAGTTACACATGAGAAAAACGCAAATTAAGGCTGAGTCTTTGGCCATACAAAGGTGAGAAAAGAAGGAAATCCAGGTTTCTAGACTTTGAGTACAATGTATTTTCTACTTCATCACTTTCCCTCAAATACATATTATTAACACACTTAGTAATGAAAGAAGAGACCATATCTCATTTTTCCATCCTCTACAATACTTGGCTCACTACTGGGTGAGTACATAGTATCTGTGAATGGTTGATAAGGAAAATTTCCTCCCGGAACCTGAATTAACATTTCACAGATACTGTTTGGGAATGGTATTCTATACCTGCTTTAAACCTAGGCTACTCAGAACATGTTTGAAATATTGCATTCTGTTGTGATAACAAAATTTGCAAAAGAAATTATACAAATTGAAGCATGTTCATAGGAAACTAAAAGACTAGGGAGGTAAGGAGACTAGAAACTAAATTCCTTAAATAAGTGTTCGAATAGAGAAGAATTTGTAGCCTTGAATTCTTTAACAGCCAGTGGACAATTCATCTAGAACTCTAGTTTCTCATTCCCTGATTTCTTTAACCTCAATAACTTCAACTTTTTTCCAGCCACTCACACCGAAAGTCACAGACCTGTGACATTACTCAGAATTGTTCTGTCTCTGAAATCAAAATAAAGTGGGCTGTTCAGTTTCTTTTTTAACCTCAATAACTATTCCCATATCTACTCTGATGTCTAGTCCCTCTAACTTCCTTGACTCTCTGAAATTTCTTCCCTTCCAAACTAAGTTAGGTTCCACTGTCCTCTCTTTAGCTGTCATATACTCAACTTCTTGTTCCACTGTTCTTTTGCTGAACTATCCAGCAAAATTTTAATGCTAGATCAATCCAAATGATTAATTTTATCCATGCTCATATGACTCACATTGTTATGTACAAATAATCTTCAATTTCAACTTATTATTCAAAGGCATCTAATACATCTTTTCTGATCAGTGCCTTCTTTCAATCTCAAGGAATAACAATTTCATTTTTTCCCCTTTGTTTCAAAACCTTGACCCTAAGATTCATCACTTCCATTTCCAACTCAAAACACAAAATTACAGTTTTAAATAATTCCTTTGGCTGCAAAACCTAAAAATTTACTAGCATCTGTATTAAGCTTTCTTTTCCTTCTCCTGGCAGAATGAAAACAAGCACTACGCCTCCTATTTAAGGCCACTGCTACCACTTGAGCTCTAGATTCTATTTTTATATTCAGAGTGTCTTTACTGTTTTCTTTCTCTGAATTATCTCCTAATCAGCACTCAAATATGTAAGTCTATCTCTATTAATAAGACCCCATACTCCAAAGCCTTCACTCAATTCCATTTCCTCTGGTTCTTTCTACAGTCAAACATCTTGAGAGGCTTATCTACACTCACTTCAGCCATTCCCTTAATTATATGTTGCTTCTTTGGCTAGTATTCTTACCAGTGTGAATTGTTTTTCCTTTTCTTTTTCTTTTATCTTGTAAATCAATATTTCTCAAAGTATAGGTTTTGAATTTGAATCACTCTGCATATTTGTTTCAGGCAAATTCCTGACTCTCTCTCCAAACCCACTGAATCTAAATCTCTGGGTGTTTGGAAATCTTTTTTTAACGTAAGTGCCCCAGATGCTTCTGATGTAGAGAAGAGTCTGAGACTCAGTGATACTGGTGTTTCTTAGGATCCTATCCTGGAACTTCTGTCTTCATTCACCATAGAAGGTATCATCTATTCCCATGACTTCATAAGCAATGTAAGTGCTAATGATTCTTGAATCCTTTTCTTGAGGTCAGACTGTGATCACTCAGGTCTGTACATCCAACTTTGTTTTATACATCTTCACAAAGGTATTTCAGAAGTACCTAAAACTCATCTCATCCAAAACTGAATCTGTTATCTTTCTTAACCAAAACCTGCCCTTCTTCCATTATCAATTGGACACAAGCTCAAAATGTGAATTTCATCTTTTATTTCCTACCTTTCTTCTTTACTCCACCTCCACTAGCTACCAGGTTCTACCGATTCTATTGAATCTATCCTGATTGACAACTCAGTAGTCCAATTGATCAGCATATCTAACCAAATTAAGTCAACAGTCCCCTAAAGAGACTAAAACCAAGCCATGTGTCTTGATCATCTGCCCAATTACACCGTCCATATTCCACTATAATCTTTATAAAACTCAAATCTAATCAAGCCATTCTTCTACCCAAAAGCCTTCAGTGGCTCATGACTGCTCTCTGAAAATGCCAAAATTATAAACTTCAGCTTCGAATAATGACGACCTTGATAATTCAGACTAACGCTGCCTCTGAAGATAACTAGAACATCCAAAATGTATATTTTTAAATGTCTAAAGTTATCAGAGAGCTAAAAATCCCAAAGAGTTCTAGGAGATACATCTGGCATTTGAGAGAATCCAAAACTGAAGGGGGCATAGGTAAATAGCGAAACCCTCAAGAGACACATTCTAGCACGAATAGTAAACTGCAAATAGACAAGTACTTAGAAATTTTACTTTATTTTTATTTTTTTGTAGAGATGCGGTCTCCCTATGTTACTGAGGATGGTCTTGAACTCTCTTGGCCTCAAGTGTTGCTCCCTCCTTGGCCTCCCAAAGCACTGGGATTATAGGTGTGGGCCACTGTTCCTGGTCAAAAGTAGTCAAATACTTTCACAGGAACTGAAACTCAGCCTAATATACTTGTATCTCTGATTGGATTAACTTGATCTGTAATTGATGATCCCCCCTTTGGACATCTGTCAAAAACCAATGAAAACCCTCTCTGAAGATAGGATAACATTATCTTAAAAGTGCTGCTGCAAATTTAATATCCATCAAATTTGCTCTTTGGACTTACAATTTCGTGTCTGCATCTGAAACACTGAAATGTTGGTTAAATAAACGAATGTTGAAAACTAAAATTTTTCTGATAAGTAAAATAAATTACCTTCATCATTGTTATGGCAATATATCGAGCTTCCTTCACTATCATTGGTTCATATGAAACATCTAGCTTTGGTGATGCCAGTCCTCCAAAAGTCATGTCAGTATTAGAAGATGCAGTTGTTACTGCAGGACTGCCAGGAATCCTTTGAGGTTTCTTTGCTTGATCTTGTTGTAAAGATGTTTTTTTCTGAGAAACAGGGACAGCTTTCACTTCCACCTAAATATGGTATTACAGAAACCAAATACTATTATTATTTAATTGTCACTGACATCAAAATAAGCAACTTACAATTATAAACTCACAATTATGCATACTTTATGTTAGCATTGGTCTATCTCTGGCATTCCTTTCAAAGGCTTATTCAACAGAGTTCAAATGACCTCAAGATGGGTTGACAATACGAACCATGAACACAGTGTAAAACAAGGCCTCATCATTTTGGAATACATAATCAGAGATATCAAAACATAAAAACAAATGCACCACTAATAAAGTACAGGAAAAGGCAGTGGAATGAATCTACATTAAGTTATTGCAGGGACTAATAAATTATTTTATCAGGTAATGCAAGTGTAAATGCTTTCCCACAATCTCAGGACATTTTAAAGCACTAATGTCAGCTTCAGCTGCACTGTTCTAAAGAAGAAAATGTTCTCTATTGATAGAAGTTTCAAAAATTAACACTTAATGAAACAAATCTTATACCTAAAGCCCAAAGATGTTTCTTTACTCTAGTGAAGAATATTATTAGACAGCTCTATCACTAACATAAACATTTAAGCAATCTATTAATAATTAAACTTTGCAACTCAATTTCTTCAACAATAAAACGGGACTATCTTTCATCCACTAACTCTACAGTATAGATGCAAAAAACAGATTTGTTAAGGGATGTTAATATATTAAAAATACAAATTGTCTTATAAAAATACCTTTTAGATATATTTTCCAGGAATTATAACTTTGCAACTCAATTTCTTCAACAATAAAATGGGACTATCTTTCATCTACTAACTCTACTATATAGATACAAAGCACAGATTTGTTGAGGGATGTTAATATATTGAAAATACAAATTGTCTTATAAAAAGACTTTTCAGAAATATTTTCCAGGAATTATAAGAAAACGTTCTGTTTTTATTTGTTTATGCATTGTCAGAAAAACACTTGACCCCTAGGCAACCACAAATGTACACACAATTTGAATATCACTTTAGGTCTTCAGCAGGTATCACCATTCTGAGCTTTACTCAAAGTTTCTGCTGTTCCTTACAGACAACATTTTTGTGGTTGGAAAGAATAGGTAATTCAACAGGATTGTCACAGAAATAGAAAAAGTAGCAGAGATAAAAGTGATAGTATTTTTAAGTAATTGAGGACTACCTCAGAACTACAGACTGTCTTTAATGTTTATTGTTCTTAATAATGCCATTCTATGGAATCAGTAGTTTGAGACTTTCACCATTTACATAACGTTAGGCACAGGTGACAAATAGGTTCCATTAAGTGACCACTATCTTCAGGTGAGGTTACAAGAGATCAGTATTTGGACTGATACAATCCCCTGGAAATATTAAAAACCCATTCTTATATTTAAAAAACAGCAGTTTACAGGTATATGGTTAAAATTTCAACTCAAACACATGTGCCAGCATGAAAAGCTTTAAACTTTAAATATAATTAAAAAATATGAAGATGATACAGACAGGAGTCAGAGATATACCGGAAAGGAGAAGGTGGTTCCCTGGCAAAGGCCCCACCCTCAAGCCTGGAAACCATGGCCCTAACTGAGACCAGTTTATCCCTGTATTCCGCCTAAATGTTGCCTTTTTGGCCAGCTCTGCCCCGCTACCCTATGCTCTTATAAATTCCAGACTTCAGCTAGCAGAGAGACAAGTGGTAAACATCAAGTGGAGAAGCAGCAACTGACAGACGCGCAGCTTAATCTCACACTGCACCACTTCGGAGAGGAGCCTGGCTAGAGACTGCTGGGCTTCAGGGAAATATCACCGTCTCACATCAAGCCCTTTCCAGCTCTCCTTCCGCTGAGGGCCACTTCCACTGTGTGACAAAATCCACAGTGGCCGGGCGCGGTGGCTCACGCCTGTAATCCCAGCACTTTGGGAGGCCGAGGTGGGTGGATCACGAGGTCAGGAGATCGAGACCATCCTGGCTAACACAGTGAAATCCCGTTTCTACTAAAAATACAAAAAACAGCTACTCCGGAGGCTGAGGCGGGAGAATGGCGTGAACCTGGGAGGCGGAGCTTGCAGTGAGCTGAGATTGCGCCACAGAACTCCAGCCTGGGCGACAAAGCGGGACTCCGTCTCAAAAAAAAAAAACAAAAAACAAAAAACAAAAAACAAAAACGCCGCATTCACGCATTCATCACCTGTTCGTATGACCTGATTCTTCCTGAATGCTGGACAAGAAATCAGGACACACTGGGTGCGGGAATCCAAAAAGGGTGTCATGCTGATTCTTCACTGAGCTGTTTAACACTTAGTCATCCACAGACAACACAGCTAAAATAGCATTAATTGTGACACATCCCACAATGAGATACCATATCACACCAGTTAGAATGGCGATCATTCAAAAGTCAGGAAACAACAGGTGCTGGAGAGGATGTGGAGAAATAGGAACACTTTTACACTGTTGGTGGGAGTGTAAACTAGTTCAACCATTATGGAAAACAGTATGGCGATTCCTCAAGGATCTAGAACTAGATGTACCATATGACCCAGCCATCCCATTACTGGGTATATACCCAAAGGATTATAAATTATGCTGCTATAAAGACACATGCACACGTATGTTTATTGCAGCACTATTCACAATAGCAAAGACTTGGAATCAACCCAAATGTCCATCAGTGACAGATTGGATTAAGAAAATGTGGCACATATACACCATGGAATACTATGCAGCCATAAAAAAGGATGAGTTTGTGTCCTTTGTAGGGACATGGATGCAGCTGGAAACCATCATTCTCAGCAAACTATCACAAGAACAGAAAACCAAACACCGCATGTTCTCACTCATAGGCGGGAACTGAACAATGAGATCACTTGGACTCGGGAAGGGGAACATCACACACCGGGGCCTATTATGGGGAGGGGGGAGGGGGGAGGGATTGCATTGGGAGTTATACCTGATGTAAATGACGAGTTGATGGGTGCAGCACACCAACATGGCACAAGTATACATATGTAGCAAACCTGCACGTTGTGCACATGTACCCTACAACTTGAAGTTTAATAATAATAAATAAATTTAAAAAAAAAAAAAAAATTGTGACACACCCCTAGACACAAGCCCAAAGGGGCTTGCCTGGGTGCTCCCCATCCTGCAAGGGGTTTGAGTGCAGAAGCCAAGTAAATGAGCCACACCACACCCACATCAAGTTTCACAAAGGGGTCAAGGGAACTCTCCTGTCTCAAACATATTTGATTTTAAATAACAGACACTATTTTTATACATACTATTTCAATTTAACCTTTCTGTAAGCAACTATATTTACCCTAAGTATTTAACAAATTATCACTAGAGTCTATGTCTGTATGTACCATGAACCTTGAAGTAAATCATTGAATAATTTTATACTCTTATACTCTAAGAAAACTGAGACATTATAGAATAACCATTCTGCTTTCTTTTACAAACTGTGCTACTTTAAAAAAGTTACTCTTTTATTTCCTATGTGACTTTCTCTTGTCAATAAGTAAGATTTCCTTAAAATAAACTTTTTTTTTTTTTTTTAATTCACAAGAAGTTTCAAAATAGATTAAATGTCCTATGTACCCTTCACTCAGGTTCCCCCAATGGCTACATTTTATCCAACACTGTCAAACACTGATGATACTGAACCAAAACCAGGAAATTGACACTGGTACAATATGTGTGTTTAGTTCTAACTCATTTTATCACATGTAGGAAACAAGTCATTTTATAAGTAAAAAACTGTAACAATAACACTTGCTGCTTTCTAAAGCATTTTGGAACTCATTGAAATATTAGCTGCAAATCAATTTTTATGTTTCAAATAATTAGCTATTACTGCATAAAGATATTAATAATTTCTGAACAGTCTAAAGTACTCCTGAGACTTCATATACTAATAGGCTGAAAGTAAAATAGGTTAATTTTGTTTCCAGCTAATATAATATGATCTTAATAAATTAAACATCAGTAGGAGCAAATCACTTCTTCTAGATAGTATTTAGAGTGATTTTCTATAAAGTTTCTAAATTGGATAAATCTGAAAGGAATTTAGAGCACACTGAGTAAGAGGTTTAAGGCAAGGAAAGATACAAAGCAGGAGAAGCAAATATATGGAGGAGAAAGAAGAGGAAGAAGAGGGAAAAAGCAGAAGGAGGGGAAAGTGAAAGAGGAGAGGGAAGGGGAAGAGAGGAAAAAAAAAAAGTGGATCCATCATATGGTTAAAAAAAGAACTCTAAGATGAAAAGAAAAAAAGATAAAGTCTGACTTTCAAATGCAAGATATAAACAATCCAGATATCAAAAGAGATAATAAAAGGTGCAAAGGAGAAAACACAAGAAAGAAAATACAACTAAAGAAATACCAGAAGCATAACAGTATGAACATGGTATTAGAATGTTGTCACATGAATAAAAAACTTAATCTTGAGGGTTCAAAGATTGGATTTAACAACTCACTACATTAAGAAACTCATCAGTGAATACACAATATACAAGTCCTTCAATATCTTAATGTGTATTGTACTGTGATCAAAATTCCGTCCTTGAGTAGTCATTTTTTTCATATCACTATCAGGATAACTTTATTTTTAATTCATTTTTTTCTTATAATTTGTGATGCTTTTTGCATTTTATAGAATAATTCCAAGTAGGCATGAACTCACTTTGTGAAGGGTATGACTTGCCTTAAAAAATTAGATAGAGAAAATATCAGAGTATAGCATATTATGTACGTATGTGTGTATGTATATATAAAGTAAATTATATGTACTTAATATATGCTATTACATAGACACTACTCCATCATATATTTATTTTATATCTTTGGGTTATAATAAAAATTCCAACTATGGATCATGGCCAAATATTTGAAAGACACTGCTAAAAGACTGATTTTGATTTAGCATCAGGGTTGAAAGCTTTTCCATACAGTTTTATTTACTAGTCTTAAGTCATTTAAACAATGTGCTCTTATTTTTTACTTAGTCAGGTAAGATGCTACATTGGCATTGTACTTCTTCAGGCTATAAATGAATAAATGCATGAAGTAGTTGAAATAGTTCTACTGAAAATAATATTGAGGCAAAATTAGCTGTCCTATGAGCAAAGAGGATTTTGTGGCTTAATCAACTCTGAGCTTCAAATAACCAATCACTCTATAAGACAACTTTGAAGGAGGAGAGGGCTGGGGACTGCCTATATAAAATTTTATTCAATATAAATTTTTCAGAAATAAAAGTTTTAAATGAGATATTCATATTAACAGATTAAATCACAAATAATTATGTATAACATGCTCTGAAACATCATTATTAATTACTATTTCAGGTAAGAGGTATCCTAAAAACTCTCTATATATTCATCAATATGTTATACAACTATTTCAATTCCTCATTCTTTTACAATCTAAACTCATATCTTTCTAAATTATTTAATAAGTGTTATTTTTTAAACGTGGTTTCAATTATACCAAACACAGAATGTACTTGAGTCTTTCAAAGCTATATACAAAATTTAAAAATGTATTATTTCATGGATTTATTCAATCAATACGTATTGAGGGCCTTCCCTCTATGTGCCTGGCACTCTTTAGAGGGATACTTTCTTATCCCTCCTTTGAGTCACCGTAACAGGTAGCAAAATGTAAACAACAAACTCACAAAAAAATACATGTAACTTGGAAACTTGGGGACTACTTAATATAAGCAAGTCATTTAAACAAACTTTCAGCACCACCCATTATATAAAGAGGTTTGTAAAACAAATGGACTCTCAGCACTTGGCATTTCTAAAATGTTACCAGTCACCATAGCCAGTATATGGATGTCTGCTAATTTAATCCAGTTATAATTACCTTCATATTGGGAACATGTACCACATCCCCATACTGGTCTTTTGTTTGAACAGTTATGGTGGTAGGCCAACCACAACGAATATCATCCTTATTCAGGATCAAAGATGTTTTCTGAGGATCAGCATATGAATCTGGCTGAAGCCACCTAATAGCAATGAAAAACAAATAAACAAAACCCCAAACACCGATCAGCATCTTCAACGATTAATATAAAATTAAGCCAAATGAACAAAACTTGTATCAAACAAAATGCTAAAACATTATCTTCATTTCCAACTCAGTGATAACCTTGAGTGTCTCCCTCGGAAACTGTCAAGGACAAATTCATTTAAAAAATATGCCAAAGCACAGGAGATTTCTGATATTTAAATACAGTATAAAATACTTTTTAAAACCAGGAAACTTGAAATTTTAACTATGGCTAATTTAAAATCACCAAGAACACGATGTAGGTTGTGTATAATTTGAAGTCCTGAGCAGGCTCACTCTCTCTGAAGGAGCTCCGCCTTACTCTGCCATCCGGGAAGCCTGGAAAAAGCAATGTCTCTGTAAAAGCAGGGGTAGAAATGGCCCTCTGCTTGCCTGACAGCAGCCAGGTTCAAGGTGTACTGCCCAACTTTTTATCACAGTTTTATCACAGTTTCTCAACTATCTTCCTCATTACCTTGCTTTCCACCTAAAATGCATCAATGTTCTGTAATTTGTGATGTCCATTCCTGAATTCATTCTGTAATCTACACGTTCAAGTTGTCCTGTGAGCTGAGTAATAAGTAATTCTACCACGCATTACATAAAAATATCTGCACAGTATAGTAGTGAGCCTGACTTAAGTGATTGGATATTCCTCTCCAATCACTATTTTGTGATTTTTAAAAACTAAAGAGTAATCTCTGCAATTTTAAAATTAAAACCAGAAAAAGGTTATGATTTTTATTTTTATTTTTTTACTAGTAAAATCAGGGATGCCAAAATATTTTTGTTCCTTTTCATCCTACAAACAAAAAGCAACAAAAATAATCAATTAACAACTATAATACATTTAATTTAATTAATTCATTTTTTTTTTTGAGACAGGGTCTTGCTCTGTTGCCCAAGTTGGATTGCAGTGGCACAATCACAGCAACCTCTGCCTCCAGGCTTTGAGCCACCCTCCCACCTCAGCCTCCAAGTAGCTGGGACTACAGATGTGTGCCACCATGCTTAATGTTTTTATTTTTTGCAGAGCCAGGGTTTCACCATGGATTGCACTGGCATAATCACAGCAACCTCTGCCTCCAGGGTTTGAGAAATCCTTCTACCTTAGTCTCCAAGTAGCTGGGACTACAGGAGTGTGCCACCATGCCTGGCTAATTTTTGTATTTTTTGTAGAGACAGGGTTTCGCCATATTGGCCAGACTGGTCTCCAACTCCTTTGCTCTAGCAATCCACTTGCCTCAGCCTACTAAAGTATTGGGATTACAGGCATGAGCCATCACACCCAGTCTTACCATATACTATCATAACTATTCCAGCCTGGGCAACATGGTGAAACTCTGTTTCTACAGAAAATACAAAAAAGAAAAATAGCCAGGTGTGGTGGCATATCTGTAATCCCAGCTACTTGGGAGGCTGAGGCACAAGAATCACTTGAGTCCAGGAAGTGGAGGTTGCAGTGAGCTGAGATCATGCCACTGCATTCCAGCCTGGGCAACAGAGTGAGACCCTCTCTCTCAAAAGCAAAAAAACAAACAAACAAAAAAACTACCAAACAAAAATATTAACTGTCATTTTATATTTCAGCAAGTTAAACATACATAAACCAGACCTTTTTACTTTTTTTTTTTTTTTTGAGACGGAGTCTCACTTTGTCACCCACGCTGGAGTTCTGTGGCGCGATCTCGGCTCACTGCAAGCTCCGCCTCTTGGGTTCATGCCATTCTCCTGCCTCAGCCTCCTGAGTAGCTGGGACTACAGGCGTCCACCACCACGCCCGGCTAATGTTTTTTTTTTTGTTTTTTTTTTTTGTATTTTTAATAGAGTCAGGGTTTCACCATGTTAGCCAGGATGGTCTTGATCTCCTGACCTTGTGATCTGCCCGCCTCGGCCTCCCAAAGTGCTGGGATTACAGGCGTGAGCCACCGTGCCTGGCAAACCAGACTTTTTTAAGGTAGCACTTTAATATTCTAATGACTCCCCTCTTTCAGAAATGATGAAAGATGAAAGCCCTAAAATAAAGTACGTAACTTAAAGTACATTTACCTTGCAAGCCTTCCACCACTTGATCCTGGGACACAGGCAATAAAATCATCCAGAAAAGACTGTTCATTGCTTTGGATTTGGAGTGGTAAATTTCCCTCAAGTGCTTCTAATATAGTTGGTGAATGGGAAAGAGCTAGACCCTTTCCAAGAATTCCAGAATGGGTTTTGCACACCTGTTAAGTAAAAAAGAATATTTATATATTTTTTAAAATAAAACTTTAATTACATGTAATTTTTCAACATGCAGATACTTTTAGACAGGCCTTTACGGAGAAGTCATTTTCTCCACATACCCCACTGTTCCTTCTTTTAACCCACAGAATAGGAAATTCCTAGGAGAAAAATTATGAGACAATTATTTCCCGTTTCTTTCCTCCCTCAAAAATAAATGCCTTGTCAGAGATCTGCATGCTGGATAAAATGGTGTATCTCTTCCCACGCCAGTCCTCTGTGTTACGTCCTCATTTTTCAGGGCCAGAGCTCCCTTCTGTCAGCAGCTGTGGATGTCTCCCTCTTTTTTCTTTTTGAGACAAGGCCTTACTCTGTCACCCAGGCTGGAGTACAGTGGTGCCATCATAGCCCACTGCAGCCTCGATCTCCTGGGCTTAAGCGATCCTTCTGCCTCAACCTCCCAAGTAGCTGGGACCACAGGCGTATGCCACCATGGCTGGCTAATTTTTTAAAAAACTTTTTGTAGAGATGGGGTCTTGCTATGTTGTCCAGGCTGGTCTTGAACTCCTGGCCTCAAGCAGTCCTCCCACCTTGGCCTATCAAAGTGCTGGGATTACAACCCTGAGACACTGCACCTGGCTTCCCTCTTTTTAAGTTCCCCTTATAGGCAGCTATCATGAGTAAGGTGTGGCTGTTCTCTTGGGTGGGTGGGCACCAAGGTCTTGACTTGGGTAAAAGTGAGTGGAAACCTGATTGTGGCAGCACGCAAACCTCATTAGCCTGTCTAAGCCTTAAGTTAAGAAGAAGAGGCAGATAAAACAAATTTTAGGTTTCACCTATCTGACAAGCAAGTCGTATGTTTTTGGAAAGGCTTGTTTTAAATGCTGAAACTCTAAAAACTTTTTACTGACTATAAAATAAATTGCAAAAAAATTTTTTTCATAGAAAATAATTACATTTCTAGTACTATCACATTTGAAATTATGCAGTTTCAAAAATAATCATCTTTGGAATCAAATAGACTTAAGTTCAAATCCTGGCTTTGGACAAATTATTTGCTATGTGCTCTTAAGCTAAGTTACCATCCCTGAATCTGTAAAATATATAAACTGGTGGTCAAATAATCTCTCTTTTACACAGTTATTACAAAATTTAAACTAAATAATGCATATAAAATAATACAATACATTGCCTAACAAACAGTAAGTGTTTAATACATGTTAGATTATCACAAAAACTACCTTACATGCCAAAAAGATAGGTAATTTGGGACATCATTTTTTTTTTTCTTGAACAGTAACACATTGAAGATCTCTCCATATCTGGCCTAGATGACACTTTATATACCATAATAATCCCTGAAATTATAAACAATATATGAACTCTGATATGGTTTGGTTCTGTGTCCCCACCCAAATCTCAACTTGAATTATAATCTCCACATGTTGGGGGAGTGACCTGGTGGGAAGTGATTGAATCATGGGGGCAGATTTCCCCCTTGCTGTTGTCCTTACAAGATCTGGTTGTTTGATAAGTCCGGAGGCTTTTCCCCTTCTCTCTCTCTTGCTGCCATGTAAGACATGCCTTGCTTCCCTTTTGCCTTCTGTCATGATTGTAAGTTTCCTGAGGCCTCCTCAGCCATGTAGGGAACTGTGACTCAATTAAATCTCTTTTCTTTATAAATTACCCAGCCTCAGGAAGTTCTTTATAGCAGTGTGAAAATGGACTAACAGAAACTCTTTGACAGTTCTCCTTTAACTAGAATGTTGCCTGACACATATTGTTTATTATATATCTGTTGAATTAATTTTTATTTTTGAATCTTAAGGTACAAAGATTTAACTTTAAAAAAAGAATACACATAAGATGCCAGTGGCTTTTTAAAACTCAGAAGTTTCTTAACATTACTGACACACTACAGCTCCCTATGATCAGAAGACAGTGCTCAAAATCATGAACTTTTTGTTTGTTTGTTTGTTTTGTTTTGTTTTGAGATGGCATTTCACTCTTGTTGCCTGGGCTGGAGTGCAATGGTGTGATCTCGGCTCACTGCAACCTCCAACTCTCGGGTTCAAGCAATTCTCCTGCTTCAGCCTCCTGAGTAGCTGGGATTATAGGCATGTGCCACCATGCCCAGCTAATGAGACGAGGTTTCTTTTGTCACCAAACTGCCAGCGAACAAATCCCAATGCAGTTGCTCACTAGCTGTGTGATCGTGGGTGAACTGCCTAAATGCTCTATGCATTTGTAAATGGAGATAAAACTTTTTAATTCATTGGGTTGCTGTGGGGAGTTAAAAATGCACAAAATGTTTAAAATAGTGCTTGATAAAGATGAAATAAACATTTTCATTATTACCACTTTGATTAATTCATCTCAGGAAATAAATAAAATATAAAGCACTAGCCTTAGCAATTACAAGGACTGGGTACCAGTCTTTGTTTCCCATCTGAGTCTTCAAGAAGTCACAAAACTTCTTTGAACTTCAGTTATTATAATTGTAAGATGCAAGACCTAACATTGATTTCAAAGTGTAATTACAAAAACAGAGAGATAATATTAAAGATGCTGAAACCTATGAAGTGCTCTACAGATATTATTTAAATCACTACTACTAACTACATATACCTAGTACAGAAAATAAGTATGATCTAAATTGGTGTTTTCCAAATGTGGGCTCAAAGTTCTCTGATCCATGGCTGAATTAGAAAAACTAAGGATATAACAGAGTCTTCCATTCTAAGACCTTTCCATCTGGGGCTATTAAAATGTCTTTTATTTTATAAGACATTGCTGATAATAAGTAGTACATTTTTAAAAAGTGTTTTTACCTAATAAGTTCTCAGGAAAAATATTTTTGGAAAATTTTACAAATCTGTCAAATCCTAGGGTCTGAGCACCACTGATCCAGCTGAGAGACTCTCAACTTTTCTTCTATCTTCACACCATTGCTAGATGCAAAATTTTCCCCATCACTGATGTTCTCAGTGTGTGGTAACCAACGGTGCTCACTTAGCAGTACATCAGAATCTCTGGTTTGGCCTAAGTAGGTATTACAATTTGACAAATGATGCCTACAGATTCTGATATTTCCATCCTATTACAGATTACTAGCCAGCTAAAGTCAGACTAATGAAGTAAGAATACAATATAGTCATCTCTAAGCAATTTTAAGAAATATTAGGTTGATGTAACAGATCCAAAAGGGTACTGCACTGAAATACAGCACTCATGTATTTCCATTCAGAGTCAAATGTGCTAGTTAATGCCTAAACGAGCAAAAAAGGTAAAGCAAACGGTAATAAAAACAACAAATGATGGCTCCCAATTGTCCACAGGCAATTAGCCCTAACCACTTAATATGATATACTGGTTTGTCACAGACTGAGCTCACCAACTGTACTGACCTCACCTTTTGCTGCTTCCTATAACACAACTATACATCCTTTGTGAAATGTCTTTCCCCTTTCTCTAGCTGGCAAAAAAAAAAAAGAAAAGAAAAAAAAGAAAAAAAAATTCTTTCAAGATGCAGTTTAAATGGCCACAGCTCTGTAAGCCATCCTTTGCACCCTTGGCACTTGATTTGTTTTTTCTCCCAAAGGATTTTTGTCTAACTCCAGAGTCAATTACCCACCAAATACATAGGGCTCACATGGGTTTCTCCCACCAAAGGGAGCAATTATAAGTTATTTATATCTATAATACCAATGAATAGAGTGAAGTACTTAATGAATGGACCCAATGGTCAAGATAAATAGGCTGATCTGAGTGATAATACTTTTTAAATTAATGTACAAAGTTTATCCTTAAAACATTTGGGACAATACCTGCAATGCAGCCTCTTCAAGAATTTCAAGGTCTTCCTCTAATTCATTACCTGTTGTGCGAATAAAACGTTTTACTAAAACATGTCAATACTTAGTTTGGTTTAATTTTATAGTTCTTTGCATTCATTACACTTTTTTTTTTTTTTTTTTAAATAATTCTGTTATTCCAGATTGAAAAGATTTGTGATTCTGGAAAAAATCCCAGCAGCACACATTTTAACATATAAGATATTTCCAGTGGGAATATACTACAATCCTCAAGGCAATACTCAAGAAGCACCCATGGGTGATTTGCCAAAGATATATCCTGCATTTATGAATATAAATGTATACTTTCTGAACTTAGTGTGCTCGTTTTGTCTAAAAAAAGAGGGGGCAAATTATTTCAAATCTGAGCCTTTATATTTTGGTTGCCTTACAGAAGAGCTATAACTTTAGTAAAGGACAGGGATTCACAGAAAAATAAAAGGCAGTGACTGCATCCCCTAGCCATTTTCTCCTTTATTAATTAATATAGAACATATTTGTTGATCTTTCTTTGACAGTTTAATTATTAAATGTTACTAATAAAGTAACACTTGTTCAATGTGAAATACTCAAATTGTATAGAAGTGTAGAACAAAAAATTTGAAATCTCTAACCAGTGCCATGCCCCCTTAAAACTATCCACTGTCAACAGCTTATGTGTTGTTCTAGACACTTGGTGTGCAAACAAACCAAAAATGTATATGTGTTTCAACCACACATAAACATACTCTTTTTTTTTTCTTTTGAGATGGAATCTCACTCTGTCGCCCAGGCTGGAGTGCAGTGGTGCAATCTCGGCTCACGGCAACCTTCACCTCCCAGGTTCAAGTGATTCTCTTGCTTCAGCCTCCTGAGTAGCTGGGACTACAGGCGTGTGCCACCATGCCCAGCTAATTTTTGTATTTTTAGTAGAGACGGGGTTTCACCGTGTTAGCCAGGATGGTCTCAATCTCCTGACCTCGTGATCCACCCGCCTCAGGCTCCCAAAGTGCTTGGATTACAGGTATGAGCCACAACATACTCTTTTGTAATATACAGAATAATGTATGCAAAAATGGGACCCTCTTCTGCAACTTGCTTTTCTCACTTAATACAATTTGGACAGCTTTCCTTGTTAGGCCATATAGGTCTACTTTTTCTTTTCTTTTTTTTTTTTTTTGAGACGGAGTCTCGCTCTGTCGCCCGGGCTGGAGTGCAGTGGCCGGATCTCAGCTCACTGCAAGCTCCGCCTCCCGGGTTTACGCCATTCTCCTGCCTCAGCCTCCCGAGTAGCTGGGACTACAGGCGCCTGCCACCTCGCCCGGCTATTTTTTTGTATTTTTTAGTAGAGACGGGGTTTCACCGTGTTAGCCAGGATGGACTCGATCTCCTGACCTCGTGATCCGCCCATCTCGGCCTCCCAAAGTGCTGGGATTACAGGCTTGAGCCACCGCGCCCGGCCCAGGTCTACTTTTTCAAAGAGCTGCGTAGACTGCCACTGAATGGGTATGCCATTATTTATTTAACTGGTTCCCAACTGAAAGACATTTTGGTTGTTTCTAGGTTTTATAATCACAAGCACTGCTATATTAATCCATCCTTCAACACATACTTTTTGAGTATTTGTGCAAATATGTATAAAAATTTTTTAAGTCAAAAAGTATATATAATGTAAACTTTAACAGCTATTGACAAAAATAGGTTGCTAGCAATTTTCCTCATGTGGATATAATACAAGGTCTCATTTCTGCACATACATACCAATATTAACTGGGAGAAAAGGAATGAAGAAGAATAAAAGGGACCAGGAAGAGAAAACGTAATAAAGAAGGAAAGTCAGAGGAAGAAAAGGGAGGAAAAAATAATAGTGGGAAGGGTAGTCTTAAAGGAAGGAGTAAAGATGGATTTTGGGGGGGTAAGAAAATAAAACTTTAAACCATGTATAAACATTATAGAATCAGTAAGCATTTTTATTTTCAACTTTACTCCCTTGATTATAGATTAATCGTGGATCATACAAATTTGCTTCATATAAAAAAGTACCATTTCTGCCACTGCCTCATCTCTGTTCTGCTCCAGTGAAAAATTCTTCTAAAGAGATATCTAAATTCAAATGGACTGCCCTTCCTTACTTTCCATTCTCCCTCTCTACTCTGAAATGACTTATAGTTCTCTCATTTTACTAACATATTTCTTATTGCATATACAAGCAACCAACAAGTCTTCAAGTCCAATGATAGATTTTAATTCACTTCTCAGAGCATGCCAAAATCCCAGGAACATCCCTTCTCCTGGTTTTTCTCCTCCTTCACTGACTGTTCCTTCGCAGTCTCATTTGCAGCCTCCTCTTCCTGTTCTGTACATCTTTGAAATTTTGGTAAGTCACAGCTTTAATCCTAAACTATCTTCTCTTTCTTATCTACATTCTCTAGCATATCTTTCATACAGTCCCATATCTTTAAATAACGAGCATATTCAATTACATTTCTATCGACCTGTCCTCTGATCTAGACAATGAATATTCAGTTATCTACTTGATATTTCCACTAGAATATTTAAGAAATATCTAGAATTTTTGGTTTAATACTATATATTCAGTGCTTGGCTGAACATACACACTATACCCCCTGGCTCAAAGCATGTATATGCATAAAAAGGGTGTCCATGTACGTGTGTAAATTTTAAAAGGCCAGAGGATACCCTTCAGTCTCTTAGACAAACTCAAATTACCAGTACATGAAGCAGTTATTGCTCATGAATATTTTGCAAATCTATTTTCAGACCTTTTATAATACATACATTCTACTCTTAAAATACAAACAAAACAAAACAAAACCCTATCACAACATCCAGCATTGGCCACACTTACCAATAGGCAGTGCTAGGTCCTTCTTCATCAGAGCTGCCGCACAAACCCCACCAAGATTGGCTAATTCTTTTTCCAGCTGGATGACTCCCTATGGAATTGCATAAAATTTGCTGCTTTAAAAATGTTTGAATGATAATATGGATTATCAGCAAAATGTGATTTGAATTCAAGCATTACTTTTGAAATCAGAAGGAAGCACGTGAAGCTAATGATTAAATTGAGAGGAGATGAGATTCAGTACTCAATGTTTTATCTCAGGCTGGATGTAAGGTTCAGGTTTAAAGGTTCATTGTCCAAATAACTGTTCACTCATTACTTTGGTCCACTTTGTCCTCAGTTTTATTTTATTGTATGATTTAAAACATTTAGACAAGATGACAGTCCCTTTGTGAAAACAGGTTCAACCGTTTACTCAGAAAGGTATAGCCAACTGAACAGGTTCAGGGCAGGTATAACTACACTTCAAAGGCTGGGTCATGTTGCACAAACTCCATCCTCTTCATGTATTAAAAGTAGCAAAACAGACCACTGTACATAATTAAACTACAAAATATTTAGAATTATACACTCCTAGGTCAAAACTAATTTCTTTTCATTTTTTTGTAGAGAAAGGATTTTGATATATTGCCTAGGCTGGTCTCAAACTGGCCTCAAGGGTTTCTCTCACCTCCCAAAGTGCTGCAATTACAGGTGTGAGGCACTGTACCTGGCCCCGACTTTTTGAATAGAGGCAACAGTACAATTTAAGTCAGTTAGAAGCACAACTCACTAGCCCTTAGAAACACAATCTTCCTTAAAAGAATGAAAAGACAATTCATTCTTACCTCATCAGGTCCAGGGCTAAATTCATATCCAATTGCAAAACACTTAAAACCATAGAAAGAAGCTTTGTCATCTTTCACATAATCTGATGCGGTCTCCAATGAAAAAAGGGCCTCGTTTCCTAATAAAAATGCCAGAATTGAGTTCAAACTCTGAAACAATTTTATTAAAATTTCCCTCTTTTATCCAATGGACTTTCTCTTTTATCACAAGATAGGCAGAAACACAAATCATATACTACATAACTTAAATAGACTTGTGGCGGGGAGTGTTCCGGTATCTACTTGAGGAAATTGTACCAAAAATAACACTAGAAACAACAGGTCTATCGCAAATAAATTGTTACTTTTTTTCATAATCAAACTCCCCTGCTTAATAAAGTACTTAAGTTACATGGGCAATCATTTTTCAATTATTTGTCAAATACTGACGTTAGCCTTTTTGTTTTTCAAAGTGGGCAATCCTCTACCCCGGCATGTGTCTTTTTCTGATCTTTTCCCAAACAAACAAATAAATAGGTGGTCAGAGTGGAAAGAAGTTTCTGAATTGAAATTGACTATTAGTTTGAAGGATAACAAGAGTAGTCCTAGTTAACCAGTTAAGAATGCAATAAACCGTAAGAGTTAAAGCATAGTTTTAAAAATTTACTTAAATAACTTTCTTTTAAAGAAAAGCACAGTACCAGCAATAACAACTGTGCTTGTGTGCTCCGACTCTCCCGTTCACACATACCCTCAAGCCAACTGAAACAGCTTTCACACAACTTTTCACACAAGAAAGTGGTTCACAAATTCTCTTACAAGGAAGGACTTCAGTCCTTCATTAAGTTCTGAAAATTTAGCACTTTCTGGGAAAATATTTAATCCATTGTTTTCTATAATTTGGCCCCAACTACACAGCTAGCTAGTTGCTCCTCAACGTTAACACTCTGCTTTGATCAAGCTAATCTTTTTTTCACAAAATCCTTAAAACATTGTCTTCTCCGAAACTTGGATCAGGCTGTGCCCCTTGCCCAGGGTATCTTATTTATTCCTCAAATGCAATCCAGATACATGGTAGGTCTTTAATAAATTTCTCTAAAAATTAGATAAACATTTTCAATGATACACCCCTACTCAATATACATAAATGCACTTATTTTACCACATAAAACAGAATGAAAGAAAAACTTACCTGGCAACACCAAAACCATAGTAGGCCACCCAGAGGATCCTGAAAATTTCTTTAATTCTATCCATGAATTAAGATTTTCATGAACAGATGTCAATTTTGGTCCATATCCTGAATTCTGAAAAGTTCTGACAGGAATCAACAAACGAAGGACATCTTCTGACTGTGCAGTACCACACTGAGGGTCAAATTCGATTGTCATCCACCTCACACATTCTGGGAATGTCACCTGAGGCCAATAGGCAAGGCAACATGAATACAGATATATAGACATACAAACACACACATCCACACATCTGCATCTGTATGTGTATATGTGTCTATGCTTTTATTAAATGACACAACAGGATAAACTACAAAATTAAAAATAGAATAAAATGTTACCTATGACAGAGAAGGAAGAACAGAGTGAGGAGGACAGAGATAAAAGCTAGATTTGTTTCATAAATTTCACTTCAAACTATGTAAGTATTTAAAGAATTCTAAAACAAAATCCAAATTTAAAAAGCAATTCCTAAACTCTAAAATTAAACGACTCTATAAGTGTATATCCAATGAACGCATAATCACACAAAGAGGGAGCATTCCAACTAGATTTAAACACAGTAATGTGACCATACATTTAGATGGGATATACTTCAAAGACAACACACACCCACACACACAAACACACACCCCAAATGAAATAATTTAAATGATTTTTGAATTCTGATATTCCCAGTGTCACTAATAGGAATTTCAGATGTAGGAGAAAGGAGACTGAGGTGTGTCTGTGGTCCTTATTTTGAATTAGTATCAACAGTATAAACTCATGAGGTATTTTATCTTTTAAAAACTATACATACACATAAATCTATACATAAAGATAAACACATTTATGTATATACATATGTAAACATAATGTGTGTGTGTATGTATAACAGAAATTAGGACACTTTGAAAAAATGGTTTGTTCCAAGTCTGAGGCATTAAACATATAAAAGGAGCCTGGAACATCTTATCCTACCAGAAAGCAAGGAAGCTAGGAATGACTGCAAGGGGTGTGCCTGAAAGACCCAGCAGGTAAGCTGAAGAGGCTCCCATCTAACAAACATATAGGATCCAGTTTCTTCAACAAATAGAACTCAAGGGAACAAAAAAAGAGAGAGACAGAGGGAGTCTTACAGATTTAAAGGAACTTAAGATTAAAGGGGACTTAAGAGACATACTAATCACAATCTGTGGATCTTACATGGATTCTAACTCAAATTATTAAAAATTTACATGATGTTTGAAGACATTAAATTGTTTTTTTTCAGTGTGATAATACTATGGTTATTTTTAAGGGTCCTTATATTTTGGAGACATTGTGTCAATAAATATTATAAATGTGCTTTAAAACAATACAGGAGGTTAGGAAGCAGGTAGGGAATAAATAAGACAGGTCTAAGAGTTGACACTGCTGAATCCGGGAGATGGATAAACAAGTGCACTGTACTAGCCTATTTACCTCTACAGACGCTTAATAGCTTCTACCATGAAAAGTGGAATATTTTACAAGCACACAAAATATAAATTTATCCTTAATATAAATCTTCCTTAATTTGCATGATACAATGAAAGAACAAAGAACATGGATTTTGAACACTCTCTAATAACACTAAATTTATAATCATTTTATACATAGTTTTTTTAACATTACGTATAGACTACTTTAAATCTTATATTGGGGTTGTAAATTTTCACAGCTCAGGCTGTGGTACAAATAATGTTAGTTCAAAAAATATAATTTAAATTGTTAATGCTTATATCTACTACTATTACAAATCACAGCATGAACTTTAGCATTATATACCACACTATACTTGTAGGAAGATTTCAGAGCAACCCTCATAAACCAATAAAATTTTATCATCTTTGAGATAAAAATTCCATCTTAAATTATTCTGTATATCCAACAATGCCTAATCACCTGCTGATTCTCTATATGTAAATACTATAAAAGAAGCTACACTCATAAATGCAGGCCAGGCATTCTTTAAGATATCATCAGAGAACCTCACACCAAGTTTTATGGTCAAATCACACTAAGAACTGGTGCCTACCTTGTAGTGCATCACACAGGCAGGTTTATACGGGTGCTCACTCTCTATGACAGCATAGTGATTGGAGGTTGTACAAGCAGAGAGGCCCTGTTCAGGCTGGTTTCCTGTGGTGCTATCTGTCGACTGATTAGGGTTGAAGGCAGGGGGTGCATACTTCTGATTCAAAATGGCAACTGACGGAAGCAATTGTTGGACAAGGCCAAAGACTTCTACAGCCACCTAGTACACATATAAAAATATGGTTAAATGAGATACATGTGAAAGTAGTTCTAAAATTATGAATTACAATAATTATTGATTACTCTAATAACAATTTCTGTCTAAATTTTCTACTAGTTAAGTTTTTGTTCAAAGAGAAATCTGTTCAATTGATTAAAAAAAAGATTTATCTTAGATGTTACATGACAATATCTAAATCTATATTTTTAAACACTTTCGTTTTTTCATAATCTGAAGTAAATCACGTTTTACTTAATTATGCCAAAGAATCAATAGTTTATCATTTCTTCCATCTCTTGAATATGTCACTGTTTTAAAACGCTCTTGTCCTTTAACATTGCTATTGTTATTAATGAAGACCATCTGGCATCAACTTCATAAATTTGAAAAATCTCAGTTAACATAATCTTTCCTTACATATCACATTTCTAAAATTTCTAAAATCTATTTCCCATTCACAAATTCTTCAAATGTAAAGTCAACAAATAAGCACAGCAATCCAGTAAATAATACTAAGAAGAACAGAGAAGTTTAATAATTAGTATCTCTCTCTGCTTGTTACCTATATCCCAGATGCCTCAAAGATGCAAGTTTTTGTAAAGACAAGACACAAAGTCTTTGTTTTTAAAAGGTATTTAAAAAAAACATTCAAAGTTATAGAATTAAATCACACACCTTGGGAATAGCAGCAGCTACTGGTCCTATGTAGGCTATAATAAGGGGGAGCAGCATGGAAAACAGACTGGAAGAACTCAGCAGTTCTGGAATGTCGTCAGCTAAAAAAGGTATAAAAGGCATTAAAACTACAGTTAGAATGTAATTTCATTGTACTGTATATATGCTATACTAAATCTATATTCTGTTCTTTTGAGCGAAACTATAGTTGACACTAATTGGGTGCTTGTCAAGGGCCTGATACTATTCTGAAGGCTTTTTAGAATACATGCCTTATCTCAACTAATACTCTCAATAAGAAACTTTTATTATCCCCAATTTTTAGAAAGGAAAACCATGGCACACAGTGTTTAAGTATCTTACCCAAAATACTTAATACACGTACCTGTAAAATAATAGACCTGGAATCAGAACCTACGGTAATGGAGCCTTTATTTAAATTACAATGCTGGCACCAAACGTGGCTCTATCAGTGACATTAGGCAAATTATTTAATCTGTAACTTAGGATCACAACAGTATTCCCCTCATTTGGATGTTGTGAAGATTAAACAAGGTAATATACGTAAAACACTTGAGAACAACACCTGCACATATTCAGCACTCCAAAAACATTTACTGTTATTAAGCTATATGGCTTTCTGTTTTTCCAAGAAAAGCACTTTACTGATTAACATTTTACTCAGTTATCCATGAACATGGTGCTGGAAAGATAAGCTAAGCCTATACTGTGAAGACCTTTATTTTATAGGCCAATTATTCTCCCAAATACTGATTCCTAGGTCTGCTGTGACATCAAAACAGGCTGCGCACTTATTTAAAAAACAGTTTTTTAACCTAGCTTCAAGCCCTGGGGATAGACCCAACACTCTTTATTTTCAGCAAGCTTTCCAGGTTGTTCTGATGTTAAACTACGATTAGGAATTAACGTTATACAGTAAGGAGGTGGCAGTAACAATTTTTTTTTTCTTTTTTTTTTGAGATGGAGTCTCACTCTGTCACCCAGGCTGGAGTGCAGTGGCACGATCTCGGCTCACTGCAGCCTCCGCCTCTCGGATTCAAGCTATTTTCCTGCCTCTGCTTCCTGAATAGCTAGGATTACAGGCACCTGCCACCATGCCCGGCTATTTTTTGCATTTTTAGTAGAGATGGGGTTTCACCATGTTGGTCAGGCTGGTCTCAAACTCCTGACCTCATGATCCGCCCGCCTCAGTCTCCCAAAGTGCTGGGATTACAGGCGTGAGCCACCATGCCCGGCCATAACAATGTTTTCATAATGATAACTCTGGTGCCAGTGTGAAGAATAACTAAACAGCTAGATGGAGAATGGGGGAAAGGTAGCAGTGACATTATTGGGTATTATCCCTATATTAAAAAATGACATGTACTTGCACCATGGCAGCCTAAACGATGGCAGGGGAAGAACTGAGAGAGAGGAGAATGCAAACTAGAGAGTTTCTAGGGGAAAACTCCTAGAGCTGAATTTAGACAAGTGCCTCTGAGGAGATGGTTACGGTTCCCCAGAGTTTTGGGTGGATAGCGATACATTACTGGAAACAGAACAGAGAGGAAGAAAAAGCTTTTTGACTACTAAAAGAAGAATAAAGACCCAGTTTAAACCAAATACAATTTTTCTTTTACTAAATTAACTAAGCAAATAAGAATATATGATAACTCCTTTTGAGCATTCTAAATAATTCTGCATTACAGTATGCAGAGTGTGTGACTTATCCAAAATTAATGCACGTGTGGATCTATAAATAAAGAAAACACTTACGATTCTATACAACTGTATAATAGAAGGTTCCTCTTCAATAGTCCTATGCAAAAATTTAGCGAATAAAGAATCTAAAATATGACTATTGGGAAAGAAAAAGTCTTACCATCCACAGCAAGAGCTCTGTGCAGGAGGTCCTTAGAGGCTCGAACAACAGTGCTTACAACAGACAGCGCTCTGCTACAGTTTTTATCTTCTTCATTGGCTTTACTCAGAAGTTGGGATTGTAAATCTCCATCGAATTCACTCCTGTAGCATGAGCAAACACGAGATTATTTTACAATGGTAAGTAAAACATGATCCAATGCCAGAAATCATATCCAGGATCTGAGATCCTCATTTAATTCATAGTTTTTTTAAAGTTAAAAAAGTAAACATGCAACTATATAATTATAGGGAATGATAACGGCTTTGAAGAAAAATAAAGCAGCGTAGGGCATAAAGGGAAGGGTGTTATTTTAAATAAGATCAGTTCTCTGAGGAACTCATATTTAACAAAGACCTGAATTAATTAATTAAATTATTTATCTATTTGAGACAGAGTCTTGCTCTGTCGCCCAGGCTGGAGTGCAGTGGCACGATCTTGGCTCACTGCAACCTCTGCCTCCCAGGTTTACGCGATTCTCCTCCCTCGGCCTCCCAAATAGTTGGGATTATAGGCATGCACCTCATGCCCGGCTAATTTTTGTTTTTAGTAGGGATGGGGTTTCACCATGTTGGCCAGGACGGTTTCGAACTCCTGACCTCGTGATCCACCCCAAAGTGCTGGGATTATAGAAGTGAATCGCCGCGCTCAGCTGACGGGAATTTTTTTTTTTTTTTTTTTTTTAAAGACTCATGCGAAGAGCTGAGGGAAAACTGTCAGGGCAAAAGGAACACACTAGTGAATTCAAGGAACAGAATGAAGACATGTATGGCTAGAAGAAAAGGAGAAAGAGTGAAGGGTGATGGGTGGGAAGGGAAACAGGAGTCAAACTGTGTAAGGTTTGTAGGCAACATAATGACATTTTATACTGGTATGGGAATGGGAAGCTGGGTTTGGAGCAAGGGTGGAACTTGGTATGATTTATATTTTTATCAGATCACTCTGACTGTGCTGTGGAGAACTGACTGTAGGAGACCAACAGTGAAAGGAGGGAGACTAGTTTAGAGGCTCATTACAGTTAGCAGGTAGAGGTTGCAGTGGCTTGGTCTAGACTATTAAATATGGAGGTAGAAGAAAAGACCAGGTTTAGGACATTTTAAAAGTACAGCTGACAGGACTTCTTGATGACCTAGGTTTAAGTATGAGGGAAAGAGAAGTCAAGAATGACTCCAAGGTGTCTGGCTGTAACTGTGGGAGATGAATATTCTGGCCACGTGAAATCTCAGATGTCTACTAGCCAACTATAGTGAACGTCCTTAAAGAGAATGTGCAGCATACTGGTTAAGGGTGTATTACCTGAAATCTGACTTCCTGACTACAGGTCGCAGTAGCATAATTTACCAGAGGTGTGACTCTGGACTACCCAGTGTCTCAGTTCCATCATCTGTGAAACACAGATAAGAAAAGTACCTACTTCCTGGGGTTACTGCGAGGACAAGCTGAGATAACACAGGTAACACACTCAAAGCACAGCCTGGCACACAGTAACTAACACCACCTCCACTAGTGTCATCCAAATGAAGATGTCAGAGAAAGACCTGGAGTCCAGGCTTCAGAGGTCATGAAGGCTAGGGATGTAAACTTGGGAGCTATCAGAGCAGGATGGTATTTAAAACTAAAGGACTTTAATATTTTTCATTTTTTAAAAATTTAAAGCTAAGGGTATTTAAAGCTTTATAGAAAACAAGAAAATACTCAAAACACTGTATTTTGTATAAGATACAAAGTTTGGATGGCAGATGCTGTTAGTGGCTCTCCAGCTTTCTGAAGTATGTAACTCGTATGCATAAAAGAGTTTTTAATCCATAGTTTAAGAAAGAGAATAATGTACTATTTATTGTAGTGCTTATGGAACAGAAAGTTTTTCTTGACTGGGGCAAAAGACTAGACAGCTTTTGTATTTCAGCAGCAACACTGAACTACATAGCTATTTACTGCCTGCTATTTCTATTCTATTTCTCATGGAAAGAGGAAGCAGAAAATCTATATCTAGGGAAATTATTTTATACTATCTACCTAGGCACCATCCCTAGACTCTTTATGAAGGAAACAGAGGAAGCAGCAAGCCTCTGAAAGTGATACGGAAATTCAGTGATTTAATGCTAAGTCAGGCTGAGGACAAATGTAGCAAATGGTACTCATGACTACCTAAGATATCAGCTTCACTGCTACAAGAAAAATTCAGACTCAGTGAGAAATGTGTATTTAAAAGATTTTTTTAACCCGAGGGTTGTTATCATTCTTTTATTTTCCACAGTTTACATAAGGAATGGTTTTTGTTAAAAACATTGTAAGAAACACACTATTATATATTCTAGGGCCTCAGGGGTTAGACAGGGCAGGTCCAAGATTCACAGACATCAAAATATTCTGTGACTGGACAACAGGATCAAGGCAACACCACTATCTGAGTACAGTCTATCTGATCATTAGTTTGAGGTATTTTATAAAAAGAAATGAATACTCTTTAAATTTGAAATTGCAGACGAGAAATTATAGAGTGACAGCAACAGCACATATGCCCAGTGCACAAACATTTCAATGATATTGAAGAAATAACAGCAAAAATATTTTAAAGCATTCACTTTTGTAGCAAACACTGAATTTATATATTAAATGATTTCTTTATATGAATTTGTATGAGTATGTGCTAAGAAGATACACTGTATAATTTAATTATAATTATCCACTTAGCAATTTTACCTGGTAATAGACTGTATGTTCTACCACTGTAAACTATTTCCCTTATCTCTATACATTCACCCACCTATAGTAGAGTATCTGTGGGATCTGTCCTCGGGTTTGGTTTGTGCCATTACTGCTCAAGCTGCACGTGCTGAATGTGAACGTCACACCATCAGGGCACTGAACTGTGGTCATTCCTCCATCTCCATTGGCTGTACGGCTTCCATAGTTCCTCAAGCGCACAGCATATTTAACATTTTCCTTCATTATAAAGATGTAAAACATGTTTACATTTATTCACAATGTACAGAGGATATACAAAAAGAACTCTAGCAGTAAAATAGGCAAATATACTGAAATTTTTTATCATATTTACAGATGATACAGGTTTTTAATGAATCAAACATGATGACAGCTAATATTTACTGAATGCCTGTTGCATAAAAACAACTGTCCTAAGTACTTTATGGAATTTAATTAATCCTTAAAATGGCTTCATGAGGTAAGTATCATTATTATCCCTATTTTACAGATGAGGAATCTGAGGTTCAGAGAAGTTAAGTAATTTGTTCTAAGTCACACAGCTAGTAAGTGATGGAATTAGGTCTGAACACAACCAATGTAACTAGTGCCTCCTCGTAATTTTACTGCTAGAGTATTAGCCATAACAATTTTTCTTTTTTTTTTCTGAGACAGGACCTTGCTCTGTCACCCAGCTGGGAGTGCAGTGGTGCAATCCTGGCTCAATGTGGCCTCCTCTTCCTGGTCTCAAGCAGTTCTCCCACTGGTGCATTCCATCACACTCAGCCAATTTTTTAAGGTGTTTCTGTAGAGATAAGGTCTGACTATACTGCCCAGTCTGGCCTCAAACTCCCAAGCTCAAGTGATCCTCCCTCCCTGGTGTCTCAAAAGTGCTGAGATTACAGGTGTGAGCTACTGTGCCCAGCAATACGAGATTTTAATTGCATAAGCTGATACTTTTCCTTGACTAGTTTAACTTTTAAAATAATTTTAGATGTGAGAAAAAAATAAGGGTGACTCTGCTATATTTTTAAGAAAAACTCAGAGATAGAAATTTATAGGCAAACAGACATGAGAAAAAAAACCCACAGGAAAAAAGCTGTCCAAAATATAATGCACTGTACTTTGAAAATGTGAGCTACAGAAACTAATGCTTTATGAACCATGATATAAATTTCACAATAAAAGCTTTTTGGTTTTTCAGTATCTAAATTCTTCCTGATGAAATCTCTCATGTACCGATCTTATCCAAAATTTTGTCCTATAATGAAATTTATTTCAGTTGAATTCAGAAATACTTCAATGTTACTTTAACATTTATAATTACTTTGATGTGGTAAAATTTCTCTATTTTGCCAAATATTGTTAGAAAATAGGCTGGGTATGGTGGCTTACGCCTGTAATCCCAGAACTCTGGGAGGTTGACGGGGGTGGATCACTTGAGGGCAGGAGTTCGAGACCAGCCTGGTCAACACAGTGAAGCCCCTCTCTACTAAAAATACAAAATTAACTGGGTATGGTGGCATGTGGCTGTAATCCCAGCTACTCAGGAGGCTGATGCAGGAGAATCATTTAAATCCAGGACGTGGAGGTTGCAGTGAGCCAAGATCATGCCACTGCACTCCAGCCTGGGCGACAGAGTGAGACTCCATCTCAAAAAAAAAAAAAAAAAAAGAACAAAAGCAAAACAAAACAACAATAAGAGAAGAAAAGACAGGGCTAATGCTTATTTTTCATACTGTGCTAGACACTGAGGCAGGTGTTTTATTTCTATTATTTAATCTCAACAATACTACAATGCAGGTATTATTCTTTCCAATCTACAGATAAGTCTCAAAGTGGTTAAATAATGAACTGTCAGTGTCTTAAAGCTAGTATGTTGGAATAGCAGGTATCCAGAGTTTAATATGTTTGACTACAAAGCTTCCTACTACTCCAGACTTTAAGAAACATTATACAAAAATATAATATAATGTGGTACAACATCAGGTACATAGTAGGTACTCCATAAATATCTGAAGTACCTACCATATAAAGGATAACTTACGAATAGCTGTATCTAACAAATAAAATTCATGGAATACTCTTCACTATTTTAACTACATAATAATTCCTCTTATTCACAATAAAAACATACAGTTGAAACTACCTTTAAAGGAACCACTTTGTCAAGTCTGATTTCAGCTATATCACTGGGTGAGTCATCTGTTGTGTAAGTTCCTTTCACTAATTCCAGAGATGTCCATCTGTGGGAATGAGTTGAATCTCCTGCATGTTCACTCTAAAAAAAAAAAAATGAAACAAAAAAATCAAGTTAGACATAGAGATAGACTTGCTATTTACTAGGCAATGATTTACATGCTACCCCTTTCTGTCCTATTTTAATAAAACTCAGGTACTTTAAGTAATTTTAGAGAATGGATTAGAAAGATATAGCTGAATTAGTACTCTATGACATCTGAACATTGTGTTTCTTGAAAAATTACAATATAAAAAAAAAACTACTCAAGACTTGTCATCAGGGACTTAGCTAAATAATTTTTAGTCTTTAATTCCACTTTAAATCTTTCTCTTTCTGAAAGTACACAAAATATAAGCAGTAGTGATCCAAGGTGGAAAGATGGAACACAAGCAATGAGGTAAAATCATTATCTTTCAGTTTCTTTTCTTTCTTTCTTTTTTTGAGACAGGGTCTCACTCTGCTGCCCAGGCTTGAGTGCAGTGGCATGATTATGGCTCACTGTAGCCTCAACCTCCCGGGCTCAAGTGATCCTCCCACCTCAGCCTCCAGAGTAGCTGGGATTACAGGTGTGCACCACCACACTCAGCTAATATTTGTATTTTTCGTAGAGATGGGGTTTTGTCATGTTGCCTAGGCTGGTCTCGAGCTCCTGTGCTCAAGTCATCCACCTGCCTCAGCATCTCAAAGTGCTGAGATTACAGGTGTGAGCCACTGTGGCCAGCCTTTTTCAGTTTCTTTAGTGTCATTCATCTGTGATTGATCTAGTAAACCCCTGAAGGTATGGACCCATCATACTATGACAATGGTAAATCCTGATACACAACCCACTAATCAGGATAAATGCTGAAAGGGTGATACTTACATCATCAACCAAGACCTCTAATTCATATTCATGAATTCCACCTCCTCCATAGACAGAGAAACCAACTACAACTATTCCAGGTTTGTCTACTGAAAAACAGATTGCATCAGGGGACCCGTTCCCAGTGTTCCAGCTTCTGCCCTGACTTGTTTTTGTAAATCGGTTAGCACTAGCTTTTACAGAGTGAAGAGAATTAAGTCCATCAACCTGTGAACAACAAAAGCAACTACATCAGTAGTTTGTACACCTTTAACAAAACCATCCAAAGGTTTCTAAGAAGCCTAATAAAATAACCTTTATTTAATAAGTGGGTACAAGCATTTCTAAACGTATGTTCTACTGAGAGATTAACTCACAATAAAACCAGATTTTATCATTCTAAATTCACAAATCAGTGTCACTTGACAGTATTTTCTTCCTTCAGCCATATGAAACTATATTTTCCACTTAATTTATAATGTTAGAAGTACAAGCTTGTCTTATCAGTCATAATGTATGAATAAATCACTAGACTTTGAAAAGAGATGCTAAAAATGTCATCGAAATTCTACAGATCAACAGTTTTCAAACTATGTGACATAGAGCTCTAGAAATTCTGCAGAGAAAGGTATGCAAGGAAGAGGTAAATTTATGGTTACCCTCTTCAACCAGACTATGTCCTCTCTCCTCTCACCTGTGAATTTGCAAGTAAGACTTCATTTGAAGAAAATGGTCTATAGCCTAAGATTGAATACTACGAATATATACAGCGATATTTCTGTAACAGCATTCAGTATTTGAATACATACACACACATGTGCAACCATACTAATTATAGACTTTCACTAGAGAGGATTAGAGAACTTATTTTGGGTTGAAACTGCTCTTTTTATTTACAAAACCTACTTCTAATCTAAGCTGGCTGCAGAATTTTGGGAGACTAAATAGAGAAAAATATGGATGTTTATGATTCTAACAAAAACTGCAAACTGCTCTGAGAAACAAATATTCATCTCTAAGCCAGGACCTGTGGGAACTCCCAAAGTTGTATATCAGGCACCCTGTAACTTTTGGTATTCTTTTTCATTGGAAAGGTAAGTTTAAAGGGGAGAACTCTTTAGTAAACTTTGGAAGGGGATCTACACATTACAGACTTTCCTGCATCCTGCAGAGTAGGAAGGTATTGTAGACTAAATGAACAAATATAAAAAATTAAAAAATTTCTGACAAGGGCTGGAATAGTCTCCAAGGCCAAACTCAAAGTTAACCAAGAAACTTAGAAAGTGCTTCCCAGGATGAGGGACTAAAATTAGCTCAAGTATATGCAATGAACCACAAATTCTAAAAGCTAAACTGTTATAATGAATCAATAATGCATATACACTGGATGGGTTAATTCAGAATAGGTGTTAAAATAAATTTAAAAGAAAAAGCAAAGATTAGGAATTATAAAAGTAAAATAGAGAAAAGAAGTTCCTCGACAAGAACTTGAGAGCTAGGGTCACTGAATACATGCTGGTTATTAAACATTCATTTGAATGATGTAAGATATTTCACATTAGGACATGATTTTCCAAACCAATCTACTGTATGTTTTTTAGGAGGAAAAAACAGAAACATTCCCCAAATTCAATCAAAACATTAAGTTAAGTTATAAGAAAGAGTAAGACAGTGAAATGGAGTAAAATAATGTTACTGTATAAATTGTAAAGTCACTTTCAAAGTGATTTTCTCAAACATAATAACACTTGATACTTTGAAAACTTCGTGACAATGTACAACTAAGTACAACAAAGTGAATGCATTTAATGCCACCAAACTGTACACATAAAAATGATTAGAATGGCAAATTTTATATTATATATATTTTACTGCAATTTCAAAAAACCTGTGATAGAGGTGAAATAAAAATTACTATTCCGATTTTAAATATGTATTTCTCTAGGGTCAGTTGAGTGGACGTTACTCATCTCCCAGCAGTGACAACTAGCTTTGCTTTTCCCGGGGCATGGTGGTGGGTTTGTGCAATGGGGCAGATGACAACCTGCTCTATGAGGAAAATGTATACTTTATATTCCTGTGGATGTTGAGTAAACTGGTGAGGGAGAAGTAACAAATTGGAGCAAGTAGGAAGTAGAGAGAAGGGCAAAAAAGAAAAACAATGCATTGGGGTTGCTAATCCAATCTGAAATTAGCTTCTGGAAAGCCAAAATAGATGAAAAAAGAAAACTGTGTAAAACACTTACACATGTGCTTTTTATCCAGTGTCAAAATATAATGTATTACCTCAGATCCCAGGGCTGATGCTGTGAGTTCACTGACAATGCTGGCCAGTAATCCACAGGTGTTCGAGACAAGGTG
The DNA here is from genome assembly GCF_047675955.1 of Chlorocebus sabaeus. NCBI lineage: Eukaryota > Metazoa > Chordata > Mammalia > Primates > Cercopithecidae > Chlorocebus > Chlorocebus sabaeus. The sequence goes on from NC_132906.1 coordinate 59,332,242, forward strand.
GGAGGAGAAGAGTTCGTTTTCTCTCCTCAGGCTGTTCCTGACTGGTAGCACAACAATGACCAGCATTTTCTCCAGAACTTCACGGAAGCTTGTCATCCCTGAGATATTCTCTTCACTCTATGATACATAAGAAAAAGCTCTAAGATATTGTTTCATTTTCCTTCATAGGAATACTCAATTTGAAAACCTTGTTTTTCTGATACTCTTAAAATTCAGACTTTGGAGTCAGAGTCAATTTCTACAAATCTTTCTGGTTATATGTGGAGCCACTGTATCTACTTTTCACTTAGAAGTTCTTTTATGAATTATCTGTCTCTATGTATCAAAGTACCACACATTTACAAAACGTTTTCATTAGCTTTGAGTCATATTTTATTCTCTTATTTAACTTTCCATTTACAATCCTATATGACAGACAGAAAACTATTCTTTCAATTTAAAAAGCTTTTTTGGCTGGGCGTGGTGTCAGCAATCCCAGCACTTTGGGAGGCTGAGATGGGAGAATCACTTGAAGCCAGGAGTTTGAGACCAGCTTGGGCAACATAGTAAGACCTTGTCTCTACAAAATGTTTTTTTAAAAAGTTAGCCGGGTGTGGTAGTATGTGCCTTTAGTCCCAGCTACTCGGGAGGCTGAGGTGGGAAGATCGTTTCAGTCTAGGAGGTAGTAGTAAACTGCGATGGCGCCACTGCACTGTAGACCAGGTGACAGAATGAGCTCGTCTTAAAAAACAAAAATAAAAAGTTTCTTCTATAGGACAAGATCTTAATCTGAGATAATAAATTCCAGTATATTTAGCTATAATCAACTCTAGTCTGTGTAAATCATTTTTTAACAAAATTCTTTTTGTACATACTTATGATTCCTATGCAGTTTTATAATTTCTACTGTATTTGATTTCTTAAGTGGAGATAAGAAAATTCCGACCCCTACCAGTAGAAAAATTTCAAGAAGTCATAGGGTCTCAATAAAGGAAAAATACTTTATTTTTCAGAAAAAAAGGGAAAAGATTATTAATGTAGCTGATTTCCAGCATGAAAGTGATTTATCTGAATATTTCCTATACTTACAGAGCTTATTTTAATATACCAAAGTGTTATTAAGAAGGTATTTTAAAAATCCTTTATTTTCTTATCATTCTATCTTAGAAATCTAAAATATTATATTAGAATGTAAAGTATCTGCAACTTACCTTCAAATGGTTCAGGAAAAACCAATATGTAGGTATCTATTGTATAACTCTCAAATTTTTTTAAAGGTGAGTGATTATTTAAACCATTAGAGCAAAAAAACTTCATTTTATAGGTAAATACAGAAATTTTTTTAAAATATTATTTCAAAAACAGATGTCATTCATTAAATAATCATTTTGTAAATATACTTAATAGAGAAGAACAAGCAAAAAGCTAAACACACTTCCATTTCCAGTTTTATTGCCTCAGTATAAAAGAGATTTCAGAGAAAGACCTACCTGGCTAAGTTTTTCCATATGTGCCACCAAAAGGGGAAAACGATGAACTAGTGTTGAGTCATTCTCTGTGCTAACTTGTTTAACAATTGATCGTAGTAATACTTCTCCATCATACGCAATCGGGAAGATGGAAGTCAGCTTAACAGATGTGTGACACAGAGCTGACATAACAGCTGCTAGGAGTCGGCTACTTGATGTCTTGAAGTTTGCTTCTTGGATATCCTTTTAAAAACAAAAATATACGCCCCATCACCACCAAAAAAGATAGCATCAGTATAATCTACGTTTCTGGATATATAAAAGGTAAACCATCTTTTAAATTATACCAAAATTTTCTGTCACTCGGTCACTTAAATTGTCTTGCTATAGAATAATACTACATCAATACATTAAAAAAACAACTGTTTAAGTTACTGTTCAGTGAAGATGAAAAATTAAGTCTGGTCAAGAAAAATCAGCCTCCTGTCCTCTAGTAAGTGAGCATTTTTATATTTTCATATCCTCACAATCACAGTACTCCCTAGGACTGTTTCAAATGGAGATGCCAAAAAGGCCCCAATTAGAATATATATAAGTCATTTTCAGTATGGACTGAGACTATTTTTCTCAAATAATAAATGATGCAAATTATAAATCTGTGCTACTATAACCACATTTCACTGAGGTCACAAAATTACATTATCACATTTCACAGTTTATCAAGAAAAATTAGTAGCATACTTACAAAATTTTATAACAAAGCATTAAAACCAACACAGGATACCCTAATTCACAAAACTGCGTACACATTACCTAGATCTTCAAACATCTGTGTTACAAAGTTAAGCATAAGCAGAGTAACATTCCATATGTTAAACCAACATTTGCTAAACCTACCCTGTTCTGTAGCAAAGAAGAAAAGAACCGTATCTGACTGGGAAGGTTCAGAGAGAGAGATAATTAAGTTGTGCACTAGTCCAGGCAATAATCTTGCCCCTGGAAATTGAGTGCTAAAATATACTACCCTGCTAAATGGACGCAGAGTTACAAGTGATGACAATGAATTTTTCACGAAGGAGGGTGGGGAGGTCTAGGACTTCCAGTGCACTGTTGAATAGAAGTGGTGACTGTAGATACCACATGTCTTGTTTCCAAACTTAGGGGCATATTCAGAATTCACCAGTAAGTGGGATGTTGTTAGCATAGATTTTATAGTAAATATCGTTTTATCGGATTTAGGAGTTTCCTTATATCCTCAGCGGTTTTCATCATAGAATAACTGCTAGTTTCATCAACCATTGTTCCTGTAGCTATTGAGGAAATCATCAACTTGCCTTCTTTTTTTCAGTTAACATGGTAAATTACATCGATTTTCAATTATTTAACTAACTTAGCATTTCTAAGATAAATCCCACTTGGTCATGGTATATTATTTACATGCTCAATTTGGTTTGATAATATTTAAAGAGCATCTATTTCTGAGTGATATTCATTTGTAATTTTTTCTTGTAGTATCTTAGTTAGGTTTTGGTATAGGATAAAGCTAAACTCATAAAATTAGTTGGGAAGTATTGCCTCCTATATTTTCCAAAAGAGTTTGTAAAAGGTTGACATTATTTCTTTTTTTAATATTTAACAGAATTAATAAATGACAATATTTGGACTTGAAATTTTCTTTGTAGGAAAGTATTTGCTAAGTTTTAAATGGATATGAGGCAATTCAGATTTTTCTATTTCTTAATGTGTTAGTTTTGATAAAATTATATTTTTCAAGGAATTTTTCAACTTCCTCTAAGGCTGAAAAATTCACCAGTATAAAGTTGTTTATAGTGATATTCCCTATTTCTTTCTTTCTTTGGTTTTTTTTTTTTTTTTGAGATGGAGTATCACTCTGTCACCCAGGCTGGAGGGCAGTAGCACAATCTTGCCTCAATGTAACTTTCATCTCCCGCCTTCAAGCGATTCTCGTGCCTCAGCTTCCCGAGTAGCTGAGATTACAGCTGTGTGCCACCATGCCTGGCTAATTTTTGTATTTTTGGTAGAGATAGGGTTTTGCCATGTTGCTCAGGCTGGTCTCAAACTCCTCAAGTGATCCACCCACCTCCCGCCTTCCAAAGTGCTGGGATCACAGGCATGAGCCACCATGCCTGGTGAACCCCTATTTCATTTCTGATTATGGTATTTCATGTTTTTTCTTTCTCTCTTCTCTCCCAATCAGGTTTGCTAGGAGATTACCAATTTTTTTTTCTTCAAAAAACCAACTTTCAGCTTTGTTAATTTTCTCTACTTTCTATTTCATTGATTTCTGCTCTTATCTTTATTATTTCCTTCCTTCCTTCTAACTTTGGGTTAGATTTGCTTTGCCTTCTAGATTCTAAACATAGAAGCTTAGGTCACCAATTTTAAACCTGTCTTCTTCATATAAGCATTTAAGGGTATAAAGGTCTCTTTGAAGCAATGCTTTAGCTAAATCCCACAAATTCTAATATCATATTTTTATCTATGTGAAACATTTTAAAATTTCCTTTATAACTTCTTCGATCAACTGCTTACTTAGAAGTGCTGTCATTTTCCAAATGTTTCGTGCTTTTCTTGATATCTTTTGCTATGGATTTTTACTTTAACTCTATTGTAGTCTGAAAATATATTCTTTCACATTTTAATCTTTTGAAATTTATTAAGACTTATTTTATGGTCTAGCATATGATCTACCTTGGTGAACGGTCCCAAATATTTCTTTTAAAAATCATGTGTACTTGAATATGTATTTTGTAGTTTCATGTCCTGTTTGATAAATGTCAGTTAGATCAAGGTGGCTGACAATACTGTTCAAATCTGTATCGCTGAATTTTTTGGCCTAGTTCCTCTGTTAATTACTGAAAGAGGAGCGTTAAAAGTCCCCAGCTGTCAATGTGAATCTATTTCTTCCTGTAGGTCTGTCAGTGTTTTACCTTGGGTGTTGTGAAACACTGTGACTTGGTGCATAAAGGTTTACAAAGGTTGTGGCTTCCTCATGAATGAATGAACAACGCTAGTATGCCTGTTCTTGCAGCTCTCTCTTCTTCCTGTTCTCACAGACAAGGGTGGCAGGGGCCTCCTGGTGCTATCCCTGCTCTCACCTGGTCACTACGGTTCTTTTCCTCTCTCCCGCTCTCAGAATCACTCATTCCAATTCAAAGACCAATCAGCAACTGCACAATGTGCCTACCAATTTTGTAATTAAAAGATCATGAAGCAGATTTAAAACATTTTAAACTGTGCTTATGTAAGTCATGTACACCAAACAATTTCCTAATTTATCTTTTATACAAGTTAAGAAGATAGGGCACTGCAATTTATTTTCTTGAAGAGAATAAAGCAATATATCAGATTTTCAACTAACATTTTACAAACTTAAGTTACCTGATCCAAACAATTCAGTAGATCACAAAGGCAAGCCCATTGTAAGGCAGGAGTTGGGTAGAAAGAATGAAAGCAGGCAGTGAAAGTATTATGACACTCCTGAAGGACAGCTTCTAGGAGACTCAGGGGTTGACTGAGATATCCTTGAGGATCATTATCCAATTTCACCATGCAGTGATCAACTCCTTCTGATAAAATTTTTCTTAATAAAGTTCTGGTTTTTCCAATACACTCTGCTAATTTGCTAGTTTCTTCTACAACTGCTTTTCCTGTAGCTTTGAGGGGAAAAAAAGCAGATTGATAATTAAGCAAAATATTAAATATGCATGAAAACAATCAATATAACTCAGTAATTCCCTATACAGCTAAATATCACAAGTACTCATATCTCAGAAACAAAACAACTTAGAGATTAAGTGTAGTCCCAAATTATTTTTTTAATCTAAATGGGAGGGGGAATAAAAATCTAGTTTCAGCATTTAAGTCCAAATTGCTTGTTCAAAATATTTCTATTTGACAGAATTTGTTTAAAATTAAACTGTATTAGATTATTTAATTTTGGCCCACTATTATTTTTGTTATCAGAATGACACGTAATCTATTTTATTCTTTATAAGCAAATACATAAGCATCAGAGCAAGCTGACTTTCTCCCCTTATTTTAGAAGCAGCTTAAAGGCAGCTGGGGGTTGTGAATGCTCAGTTATCTCAAAGTAAATCTTCTCAATGTCTCTAATATTTTCTCCCTACAGTCATTTAAAAAAATGCATCATACCTGACACTGGATAAATTTCACAGGTATAGACACGCAACAACCTCAGACAACAGGTACCCACAAAGCGCAGTCTCTCTAAATCTAGAAGTGTAGCTGTGAACTGGAATCCTTTTAATCCTCGAAGTTCTTCAACTCCTAAGACTAAGGTGGTCCAGCTCCAGTGAAGAATACTCAACAATGACTCAAAACATTCCTAATCCAGAATATGAAAAAACAGACAACGATTAATTCAAATGATACCAGTAACTGAATCAAAAGGAAAGGCAATGGCAGATAACTTCAAAACTTTCTCTTGAATTTTTTTACTGACTTTTTTACTTGAATTTTTTTTACTGAGCCCAAGACACTTTTATAGTTCATTTACTAAACTACCCTTAACAGTAACTTTGTTACAAAAAAGGTAAAGTAGTTAAGCATTTATAAAAAAAAAATTCTTCAATATTTACCTATTTAAAAATAAATGTTTCAGTTTTCCTGCTATCAAGCTATCTAGTTTATCATATAAACAAGGGAAAAATGAGAAACACTTATAAAACAATGCATGTTTACTTGAAAGAAAAATAAAGCTTTTTACAGTCACTGTAGTAAAAAAAGAGTTTTAGTATTAAGATATACTGACACTATCAAATAACTTATTTTATGTCTACATATTAAAATTTGCAATACAAACTATAGTCAATTATTATTAAATACATTAATAGAAGATAAAAATTGACTAGAAAATACTAAAAAATTCCTATTTTGATTATTTAAAATTCTAGCATATGAGTTTAAGATGGTAGATTTTCTTTGCAGTTCTAGCTAGTCTTCTGGTTTTATCATGGTTACATGATGACAGATACTATCTGAATCTCAAAGCAGAGCACTTATTGCCCCATTCCCACCAAATCCCAGACCTCCTGAAAATGAGTTTATATAATCTATTTTATTTTATTTTATTTTATTTATTTATTTATTTATTTATTTATTTATTTATTTTTGTGAGATAGAGTCTTCCTCTATCACCCAGGCTGGAATGCAGTGGTGTGATCATGGGTCACTGCAACCTCAACCTCCTGGACTCAAGCTATCCTCCCACCACCTCAGCCTCCCAAGCAGCTGGGACTACAGGTGTGCACCACCATACCCAGCTAATTTTTAAGTTTTTGGTAGATGAGGGTTTCACTACATTGTGCTGGCTAGTCTTGAACTCCTGAGCTCAAGCAATCCTCCTGCCTCGGCCTCCAAAAGTGCTGGGATTATAGGTGTGAGCCAATGTGCTCAGCCCTATAGTTTACTTTTTAAAGAAACGACTGAAAAAGTTTTGTATATAAAGTCTGCAATTACCTAATGGCCACAAAACCACTTAGACGTAAATACAAAGGCGTTACCAAGCACAGAAAATGAGATCACAAAAGAAAGCATAACAGAGTCAAAGATCCTTATTTGAAACAAGATACCAAACTCAACTTAATACTAATAGGATGTAAAGTTATCAAGAAGGCAAAGTTCTCATAGTCTCTTCTTCAAAGCACAAGCTCTACAAACTGCCATGGCTCTTTTGGAAGGTCAACTTTGAGAGGATATATCAAAATTTAAATGGGCACATTTCCAGTAGAAGTATGCATATAACCACACAAGTATTTAAAGATACATGTGAATAGATGCTCATGAAGTAAGATGAAACAGTAAAAAATGAGAATCAAAGTGGTTCTTTGATAGGAATAGGGTTGAATAAATTAGACTAATACCATTCTATGGGATACTATGCAAACGGAAAAGATTGAGAGAGCCAAATGTACTGCCAGGGAAGGATGTCCATGATATATAATATGAAATTTTCTAAAAAAGATGAAAACTGTAAGTATCATGAGAAACAAGCATGTTGTAGAGCATCCTGTATTTGATACATACTAATAAGTTTGTTTGCATATAAAAATGGTCTGGGAAGATATACACCAAAATGTAAATAGTAGGTATATATGGTGATAATGGGAATGGGGGAAAAAACTTTCATATACTTTTAGCATACTTTTATCTCATTCCTACTAGGAATATATATTCACTTAGTGGGTTAAAAAATAAATTTAAAAGGGAAAGAAACATTTTTCCTATGCATTTTACTAATATGAAAGACTACTAGCTACATTAATAAATCACATTCAGATGGTATCTTACAGTTTCAAAAACATCTTATACCCCTTACCTCATTAGAAATTCAAAATGCTATGATGTAATTTACTTAGGTAACATACATAAGAATCCTCAGTTAATACATGAGAGATCTAGACCTTAATTTAAACTTCCATTTATTTACATCATGCTGACTTTCCATTCTGCACCGTTAACCTCAATGGAACTGTGCTTCTTCAAGTGTATAATGGGGATGGCAAGTGGTTCAACAAACTTCCTACCTAGATATGCAACTCTTCCACCTAGTTCCTCAAGTAGTAGTAATGCTTTTTTGGGTCAGCACCATCCTCAACTTTTCCTTCATTTTCTAATTCATTCAGCATATGCAATCATACATGATTTATTAGAAAAGCAACCAGTTATTTATTTCAAAAACAGCAAGGCCAATTCATCAGGTTATGTTAAAATCACAGGCAACACCTCCATTTTTCTATGATTTAAAGTATACATTATCTGTGGTCTAGAATATAAATGCTAATACAAAACCAAATCTGAGTTTATAAATCTAGGCTGAGATAAACTTAGAATAGCAGCTAAACTCTAAAACAGCAAAATGTATCTGAGGACTGAAGAGAAAAGCTGAAATAAAAAAAAATGGCTTACCACTGAGACAGTTCTTGCAAAAGACCTCTTTAAAATGTGTACAGGTTCACTGGTTTGCTGTTTGCCTTTCGAAGCACTGCCATCACTGGTTGGAAGTCTAAAGGCAGTAGACACACATAAAATTATGTTAGGAAGTCCAATGTCATTTTTTCCTTATAAGGTATATTATACATTTTTGAATGGGAAAATAAATTATATATTTAAATTTTTTTGCCAGGTAAAATGCCAATACAGGACTTTTTTGAAACATTTTTCCAAGCTAAACAAGGCTGTTAGCATATGGGCACTTCCTTTAAATCCTACCTTTGCAAGACTGAGTAGTAGAGGCTTTTTCCTCTTATTAAAGAACATATATAACTTAAATAACATATAACTTGTATTCTCTAGTAATGCTACTATTAATGCTGTTATTTAAAAGTTATTCAACCAGTGAGTACCTAGGAGTAGTCCAATGCAACATGTTATGTTCGTAAAGCTACATATTACAAAGAGTAACTACAACAGATTGCACATTGCAGTAACTATAACAACTCAACAAACAAAAATCCCTTTTGGGGAAAAATAAGGTTTGTAACCATCTAGATTCATTAAGTGATTACTAGAAAGAAAGACAGGGAGATAGAATCACTATTCTAGACCATTTCCTTTGATTTTTTTACTGCTTAACAAATGACAACATTTTTTAGTGACGGTTTATATCCATTCGAATTCTTTATTCTAACAGTATTGCAGTAGTCTAGAAATAAATAAGACATACACACAGGCATATGCTTTTATACATGTTTAAATTATTGTAAGTTAAAATTTTTACATAATGTTAAAAATATAGTAAATATTTTTATACGAGCAAGTTATTATTTGGTATTTCAGCTAAAGGTGAAAATTTACCAACAGTAGGGAATTTTCCAACTCATTTTTTCAATCTTACGAGACTACAATATATCAACCAGGCCTGCATCTACAGTCCTCCCTATCTTCCTTGGAATCTCACTTCTCTAAGACAAATTTTATTCTTTTTTAACATTCGAAATTAAAGAAAATCAGTGGATAGATTTTTTTTTAAGTCAGTAAAATATTGTTATTGGTATAATACAGATAATCTGAGTAATCAGGCAAAGTTTACAATTAAGCCTGTGTGGAAAATGTTTAAAAACATACAAAATATTAACTGTTTTTCTTAAATATATTTATAGTTCTACTGGCATATTATAATTGCTGAACGCTTCAAATAATTTCTCCCTATTATGCCGCATATTTTGTAATGATTCTACTTCATTATAGCAAAATAATAAACCATACTAATTCAGTACAAATATGCTACATACCTGTATAATAACTGAGGTATCTGACCAGCATTAACATCTGTACCGTTATTTGATTTCTTTGAACTCTTGAACTGGAAAACAACCCTAAGAAGAGAAAACAATGACACCAAAAACAACATGATCATCACAGGAAATAAGAAATTTAAGAAACATATTTTCAAACCTTATGTCAATGAAAATGATTCACTCTTTTAAATAAAGAAAAGCAAAAAGGTATTTTCTAGATTTTCATTCTAGCTCTGAATGGGTTAGTCAGTAAAATGAAAGAACTGAACCTGTTTAGGACTCCTAAATGAGCATCTGTCCTGTCCCTCCTAGCTCTCCAACTCAGCTTTAACCACAGCAGGAAACTTCTAAAATTTCTGTTTACAAGTAGTAGTATAATATCTGCTTGACTAGCTGCAAGATAAGCTTTAGCCTCAGTGTGCCATGACATTCCAAGTCTGAATGAACAGTCTAAGAAAATCATACAGTCCAGGGTCAAAGTAGTCTCTTAGTTCTAAATACGTTCTTAAGTTGAAGGGATGCACACAACAACAGATGTGATGTTTCTACAGCAGTCTCCTCGAATATTCAGCAACAGGAAATTCACCTCACAAATAAGTCTATTTCTTTTTTGGCCAGCTTTGTTATGAACTGACCTGCACTGAAATATATACTGTTATATAACTTCAACCGATTTCAAATAGTTTATGCTCAGGAGTAATCAAGAATAAACTGGATTTATCTTACAAATGATAGTCCTTTAGAATACATAAATCACAGTATTAGAATATTTGAAACGTTGGATTTAGAGTCAACAGGTTACAGGTCTGAATGTGGTTTTAACCACAAGTCTCTCAGGAAATAGCAAGTAATTTCACCTTTTTTATTTCTGTAGTCCCTGGAGTATAAAATGGGGCCAATAACTGCTTCACAAAGCTATTGAGGGTATCAAATCAGATAAAACATAAGAAAGTATAAACTGAAAAGTACTCTATACATGAAAGTTATTTTAAAACAGCAAAATTTCCCTATATTTTATTAAAATAACACACATTGCTGAAGCTTTGAAATTTTAAACTGCTTTCTCATGCATTATCAAATTTAATATCACATATCTACTTCTTTTTTATGGTTCTAAACTCCTCATTATCCTTGTCACCTTCCTCTATATAATTTCTAATTTGGTAATCAAGCTCATAAACAATGTAATAACCAGAAATATAAACAAATACTATCTGACAGGAGCAAAGTACCGTGGTCTTATTCTTTCCTTGTTCTGTCTAGACCTTAATTTGGCATGAGGTTACATGAATTTAATTTTTAGCAGTTATATCATGCTCTAGTCTTCCTAAGCTTTTGAATCCTGCTGAAAGTCCTCTGAGGCTTCAAAACAATATTCCTCTAACAAAAATAAGAATTGTTTAAGTAACACTTGGGCATTTACTTACCCATCATCTGTGGTAATAGACGCCTGTCCATGAGATCCACAGTCACTGCTGGGTCCTGACACTCGGGCCCATGCTACGTACCACCACCCAGCTTGCAGGAGAACAGGCTCATCAAACATCATTGCATATTTTTCTCTGATAAAAAATTAGTGAGTCAAAGACAGTATTTTTTTACTTCTCTGTCACATATATTTATTTTTTCAAAATCCCTTATGAAGAAAAACATGAAACTAACTGTATTATAAAATTCTTACCAAACAACATTAAAAACACTCTAAGAAGTGTGGACGAGAACGTAAGCCAAGTATAGTAATTTGTGTTATGGTGACAGAATTACATTTCTTCCTCCTCTTGTTGAATTCTACAATATCCTTAAATGTTATAAAACTTTCATATTAAAATAAGATAGAATGTTTTAAACTGATGTTAAAAAACATGCAAATTTTGCTGGAAAATAAAAATCTGAACTTTAGTTTTAAAGCTCATTCATTCAGTTAAATAGTTTTGAGAGGCAGAATATTAAGAAAATGGCCCTGGAGTCAGGTGGCCTGGGTTCAAGGCCCAGCTCTGTGACCTGCTAGCAGGGCAACACAGGGCAAGTTACTCTATCCTCTCAGTACCTTAGCTTCTTCACCTGAAAACTGGGGTGAAAATAATATCTAGCTCATAGGGTTGTCCTGAAGATTGAATTAAGTCAGATGGGTGTTTGCAGTCTGTCACATAATATCTATACAAACATTATTAATTTAGAAGAAGAAAAAAAGACAATAAATAAGGGCATCTTCTAAAGGCTATAAACAAGTTAAAAAGTACTAGGTAACAGAGTGGAAGTAATGTTTATTGGTTGTAGCTGGAATTGAAAGAAGAAATAAAGGGCATTTAAAGAAACAGGAGAATGTCATGAAAAAATCTGTAGGGGTATGGAAGTACAAAAGAGGTCAGGAAATGGCAAGGTGTTCATTATCAATTTCATTAATGCATTAAGACAGCTATAGAAGAGTAGCAGTAGAAAGTCAAAAAAGATGCTGGATGTTATGGAAATCCTTTAATGCTCCCAATGCCTTAGGAGTCTGGGCTTTGTACACGAGCTAATGAAGAAATCCTAGATGATTCTCTATAAATGAAACTGTGCTTTATATTTTCGACTCAAACTCATACGGTCAAAAACAAATGGTAGCCAGACACAGTGGCTCATTCCTGTAATCCCAGCACTTTGGGAGGCCGAGGCAGGAGGATCACTTGAGGTCAGGAGTTCGAGGCCAGCCTGGCCAACATGGTGAAACCACATCTCTACTAAAAATACAAACATTTGCCGGGCTTGGTGGCATGCACCTGTAGTCCCAGCCACTCAGGAGGCTGAGGCATGAGAATCGCTTCAACCTGGAAGGCAGAGGTTGCAGTGAGCTGAGATCATACCACTGCACTCCAGCCTAGGCCACGGAGTGAGACTCTGTCTCAAAAATATAAATAAATAAATAAATAAATAAATAAATAAATAAATACAGCAAATGACAATGGCAACTTAAGGCTTTGCTGAAAATTAATCAATTAGCTTTCTTATATTTTTCCCTAATATTCATTTGTATAAAACACTAAAGGTTACTAAAAAAAACTTGCGATATTAGTTAATGCCTAAGAAATAGTCAAAATTTTCTTTAGATTTACTCTTTCATTTTCAAAAGTATTTCTATCTTGTATAAGCACAGTCATTATCTTACGATCATTCTTGTTTCTGAAAATATACATTTTCACTACCAAAAAAACCTACAAGGTTTTAACATAGTTATTGTTGGGAAACTATGAAGCTACTATGAAGCTCAGTTTATAATTTTTCTTATCATAATATTCCTTGCTTCAAAACAGGGAATACTGATCATAACACAATGTTGAGATAATTCTTAGGATTACATACAAAGGACTGATAAAGTATAAGTATCCTCCTACTTAATGAAGCTTTATAAATAAACATACTAATTTTTATAAACTCCCAAAAGCTTTCAGTAAAGCTGCTCACCTCCCCAAGTGTGTTATTATCAAGTATATTCTACCAGCATGATGTCAGAGTACATGGGTAATTTCAATTATGGCCAAATATGAACACTTGACACTAATTACTTATTGCCTGTAATGCTAGGAATAATAAATAACTGTATTATTACTAGAACACTAACATACTAGGTATTCCGTAAGAGATACATGAAAATAAAGGTGTGTAAAATATATGCATATTTCTATTTTTATCTTCAATACTGAAACAATTGAATTAACTTGTGAAATAAATTTATGAAGTGTATTATTAGTTTTAATTCAGCATTTTTGAAAGCAATACTTACATTGCTTAATACATAATTTAATTTCTCAAGCATTTGATATTCATAGCAGATTTAAAACTTCCTTTTAAAGTATGTTTATTCATTTATAATAAATTTTTAATATTAAGTATGTAAGAGTTACAGTGAATAATGCACAAATTATTTACCTAGCAGCACAGTCATAAGCCAATACATCAGTCTCTGCAAGAAGGTCACCATCAGTTTCATGGTCTCCTCCATCAGGACCCAATTCAAACAGCTAAGGAAAGGAGAAAGATAATCATTTATATAAATCAGCTATACAAATCTGATGAACAGTGTGTTCATAATTTTGTGCATGATCAATGTATGTTGGACCATACCAAATGTAAAAATCAGAGTACCTGCTTTTTTAACATTATTATGTGAAATACACAAATATATGTATTTAAAATAAGAAACAAGGTTTTATGGCCTACATTAATCTCTGTTTTCCTAATTTATATATTTATCTATTTATATCAAATGCTCTAAATAGTTCTATACAAGTTTTGTACATGACATAAGCATCTGAAAAAGGTGAGAGTACTCAACCAAAAAATTTTAGCTAAGTGAGTTTCTCACTAAGTGAGATTCTACCTCATTTAGAATGAGGTAGCTTCATCACTTACTAGCTGTGAGATCCTGGGACCTAGTTTCCTTATCCATAAAAGGTGGGTGGATGCTAACAGTTCCCATCTCACAGTACTTTTAAAAATTCAGTGAATACTGTAGAATTCTTAAAAAAATAAATAAATAAAAAAGGGTAGAAAAATATTAGCTACACAGAGAGAAGAGCAATGCAAGAATCCTTAAAAACGATAGGTAACAAAATATAATTCGAAGTAATATGGCATGAGAAAAAGATAGATAAAAAGCATGAAAAAAATGACTCTTAAAAAAGAGGGGAAGATCCTCTGGGTAAGAAAAAAAAAAACAGAAAAAATATCCAATAGAAAAAGGTTATGAAATTAAGTGAAAATAAGAATTATGAGGAAGAGGCCTTTCCTCTCGATAATTATGGCAGGTTAATTGCAAGAGAGGCAGATAAAGATTAAAATGCAAAATTATATGCTAATGACTTAGAAATATTTCTCCAGCTCAGCTCTTACTCTCAACAGTCATTGGATTCCCCTCATCCTACTAGTTCTATACCTTCCTCCTGCCTTCTCTGTTCTGGTTAATGGTACTTTCATTCACCTAGTCTCTTAGATAAAAAGTCTGAAATAGGCCGGACCTGGTGGCTCACGCCTGTAATCCCAGCACTTTGGGAGGCTGAGGCAGGCAGATCATATGAGGTCACGAGTTTGACACCAGCCTGGTCAACATGGTGAAACCCCATCTCTACTAAAAATACACAAATTAGCTGGGTGTGGTGGCGCATGCCTGTAGTCCCAGCTACTCCGGAAGCTGAGGCAGGAGAACTGCTTGAACCCAGGAGGCAGAGGCTGCATGCAGTGAGCCAAGATGGCATCACTGCACTCCAGTGTGGGCTACCAAAGAGACTCTGTCTTAAAACAAAATAGTCTGAAATAATCCTTTTTCATTTCTCTGCCATTACTGTATCTATTCTCTTACTGGTACCAAAGCTTGTCAATTCAACAATATCCCCTATTGCTGGCTGGAATATTTCAACAACTATTTAGTCTTATCTCCATTCTTTCCTTCTTCTAACCCATTTTCCACAAAGTTGAGGATTTTTGCAATTGTTTCATGACTCTTAGTACCCTTATAAAAATATCTTATCAGAATACTTTCTTAATCTAAAAATTATTCCTTGTTTCTCATCTCCTCCACAGCATGATATGAAGGTTCTTAATAATTTATCCCTAACCCGACTCCTGTATTTACATTCAACAAATATTTTTGAACACATACTGTATGCCAAGCACAGTTCTGGAAATTGGGCATAAAGGGGCAAACAATACGAACAAAGAATTGGGGGCTATTGGGAGTAAGTCTATGGTTGGTAATTGAATTTAGTTTCAAATAGGCTTACCAGGGAATGAAGCTCTGAAGGTGATGGGGAAGTGGGCTATGTAGGTGCTGAAGTGAAGAGAGCTGTAGTTAAGAGGAAACAGCAAGTGAAGAGGTACTGAGATTTGACTGTGCCTGGAATGTCTGAGGAACAATAAGCAGGCAGGTGTCATCAGATTAGAGTCAAACAACTAGTGGAACAAAAGGTCAGAGAGGTGATGACAGCCAGTTCTGATGGGGACTTTGTAGGTCCTTCTAAGGCCTTTGGTTCTCATTTTAACATAGGAAGACACTACAGGATTCTGAAGAGACAATGACGCAATCTGTTGTACATTTTAAGAGAATCACTCTGCCATACTGAGAACAGAATAAATGGGGTGAGGACAGACACAGAACACAAGTTGGGAGGCTATTGTAATAATTCAGATGAGAATAGCTGTGGCATGACCCAACCTGATACCACTGGCAGTTTGCAGAAGTGGTTAGATTCTGGATTTATTTTGAAAGTGGAACCGACAATATTTGCTGCCAAGGGGATGTGTGTAAAAGAAAGAGTGGAATCAAGGATGATTCCCAGATTTTTGGCCTGAGGAAACAGAAGAATGAAGTTAACTCCATGCTGAATCAGTTACCTGGGATGGGGAAGAACATGAGGATAGCAGGTTTAGGCAGATCATCAGAAGCACAGTACTGAATACGTTACCTCCAAAATGCCTATCAGACAGTCACGTGGAGACACAGCATAGGCTGTTGTACATATTGGTTTAAAGGTCAGAGAAGAGGTCTGTAAGTTTAAAAGTCATCAGAGATAAATGTCCATGACGCTAGACCACTATGAGGAAGAGAATATTTTTAAAAGATGTCAAAAACTGAGTTCTTGGCACTCCAACATTTACAGGTCAGGAAGATGATGAGCAACCAGCAGGAGACTAAGAAAAGCAGTCAGTGGGACAAAAGGAAAATGAAATGTGGTGTCCTGGGGACAAGGGAAGAAAGTATTTCAAAGAAGAGCTCAATTGGGTTAAATTCAGCTGACTGGTTTAGGAAGATGAGAGCTGAGGCTTGACTACCGAATTTAGCAATATGAAAGTCATCAGTGTCCTTGACAACAGCAATGTCAGTGGTGGGGGCAAAAATCTGACTGGAGTAGGTTCAAGTAGGAATGGTGAGAGAGAGAATGGAGACAGAAAGTATAGAAAGAATATGTACAGAGACTAGCTAGGGGGATAGTCCAAGACAAATACCTTTGTCTAGGGTAGTGGTAGAAGTGTTTTTTTTTTTTTTTTTTTTGTGGGGAAGACAGAGATATAGGAGGCCTATCAAGAAAAATGTCTAGGTTTTTGGCCTATGTATCAAGCATATGGAGGATGGTACTAAGCATGAGAGAGAGAAAGATCAGTGGAAGAGCATGAATTCAGTTGAGATATTATGACTGATAACTGATGTGCCTTTAACATATTTACATGAAAATGCATCAAAGAAGTCTGAATTGGAGATACAAATTTGGGGATTATGATGCCTATTAAAACTTTGGGCTTAAAAGAGAATACATAAGAGAATATGTGAAGAAAGAGGGCCTAGGGCTAGGTCTTTGAGGAATTCCTACATTCAGTGGCCAGGTGGAAGGGAATGAACCTACAAAGAGATAGAAGAAACAACTAGAGGTATGAAAACAAAACAAAAAAATAAAGAAGGGCTTAACAAATGTATACATTATAGAGAGGTAAAGGGAGGGGGAAAAAAGACTGACTACTGTTGAAAAGCCTTAGTCCACTCACTGGATAATTGAATACAAAAGGCAAGATCATTTCCAGAGGACAGGAGGAGTGAGGTAGAATTTGAGTTTGAAAAAGAAAAATAAGGCCAATATAAAAACAACATATATGGAAGGCCTCTATAATTCTACATACCACAGTGTTTGAAGATAAGGTCCACTATGTTGTTCACTATTGCGAAAATAAAAAATCTCTTAGAGCTAGAAAAAATACATCCTCCTGATGAGCTTATTAGACGTTGTCAAGTAGAACGACATAACACATTGAGGTTGCTTGATGAGCTTATTAGACGTTGTCAAGTAGAACGACATAACACATTGAGGTTGCTTCTCTAACGTGAGGATGAATCCAGACATCCTAAAATAACCACCTTAAAGCAGCTGCACTGAAAAGAGCCAAACTACTGTTTTTCTTATTATCAAAATACATGTGCTACAAGAGTTCTTAATAATTATTCTATCACTATACTCCATATACCTACAGGAGCTTTAAATTTTTACTTTATTCATTCTTACATTATCTGCTTTTTTAGCGTATGTATTCCAACTATAACCAGAAATAAGCAAATATTTAAGTTTATCAGTTCTAGTTGAGCCTCCATGGGGAATGTCCTTGGAAACCATCATTATGAAGAAGATTGTTAACATATTGGTATCATTTTTAGATATTATTGCGAGAACTAAGAAAATACCTCCTGAACAGATGACATTTAATTGAGATTTTTTGTGAAGCCTGCTATTGAAATCCAGGCAGAAACTAGTTTTTTCTTTCACTTTTAGAACAAAATCAGGTAATTTGAGAAGCAGAACCTTCAAGCTATTAGTGGATATTCAAAGAATGAACATATACTTTGTTTAGGATGATTGTTGGCCCTTTTGGACACGAATAGGTGTAGTGAACATATGACTCTCGATGATTTTTAGTTTGCCTATCAGATGGAATCCTCCCCTAACACTATCTCTCACTCATACCTGGTCTCCACTCCTGGGTGAAGATGTCTGTTTACATAGTATTTGGCACTAAAAATGCTCACAACTTTTTAGCTACATCAGAATGTCCCTAAACAGTTGTGCCTCCTGTCATTAAAATGGCTATAAGAAAGTAGCCACATAAATAGGCGCTGGTATTGCTAGGCCAGCAGAAGTTCCATACAAAGGACTGAGATATAGCCTTTTTTCAGTAGTAAATTGTTGAAAAATAATTTTCTTTTCATTTCTTCCCTTCTTACAGAATTTTGATTTTCAATTAATTACTAATGTAGTATTACTGTATTTGATTTTAGCAATGTTTTCTCTATCCCTTTTAAAAAAGAAGCATTAAAAACAACAAAATAAACCAAGTTAAAAAGGAAAAAAGAGACATTAAATAATAAAATAATAAATTAAGTACAAATCATTATCTTAAAACAAAAAAGGGCAACACTGTTGATGAACTTTACCTTAATTTTAGCAGTATATTCTCCTCTACCTCCAAACAGACCAAGACCACCAAGTAAAATATCAGTGTCGGCACTGAAACGTATAGCTTCTACTGAATGAGCAGAATAACCCCAGCCTCCTCCATGACCTAGAATATATAAATCATAATCTGTTTTAAAAGATCCATATATATTTCAGTTGTAAGACAATATTTCCTAAACCTAAGTATACATACTTTCAAACCTGTTTACCACACTATAATCTTCTTTAGAATAAACCTTCATTACTGCTTGAGTCTCTTCCTCTGTACTTGCAACACCCATTTTTAAGTCCTGCATAGCTGCCAAGGTATCAAGACAACCTAAAAATAAATAAACAAAATTTAATTCCTTGAAATCAAAATGTCCTATGGTATTGATGACATTAAATGCTATAGGGGATAAATTAAAATAAATAATTTTCTTCATTTAATGGAAGAATGCTTAAAACCAACACAAATTCTCCCTTGTCTGATTAACGATCGTATTTAAACATGCCATATGACAACCTTTTACAGAAAACTGGATCTCTGAAAAGTTGAAATCACTTAATCTTTGAATTCTTACAAGGTTCTTCCTTTTATGAAACTCTCCAAATTAGTTTGATTCTTAAAGTACTACTTGAGGAAGACACATTAGTGTCACAGAACCTTAATCAATGCTAGTTTTGGGTGTCTACAATGGAAACCAAAATGAAATTTGAGAAAAAAGAAACAAAGAGTTATATTTATGATCTAGTAATTATACTTAGGAATATGATTTCACAACTGCAAGCGCTGGAGTCTTAAAATGAGTCTTTTTAAGGATCATTTTTAAAAGCAACAAAACACACAGTTATGTAGAGTGATATGAAGTTTACAGCTACAAAATAAGTATGCTGCAAAAACATTTTATCATATCTTTAAAAGTTTATACATTCAAGTTGAGCAAAAACATTATTTTTAAGGGTCTACCTCTGGGAAAATTAAACAAATGAGCATACATAAATCTTTGATGGTGTTAGTACAGGTCTCAGGTATTGTTTTCTGTGGAATTCGCCTCTTAGAGGATTTAACTTACTTTGTATATTATTATTATTTAACAAACAAGACAGAATTACATATAAATATAAATACTCTAAAAAAAACCCTGGACAGCACACATTTATGTGAATTAATGGTACATCAAATGGCAACCCTACCTAAAATGTGCAAAGCTGCATGAGATCGGGTAGTGAGGGCCCTTGATCCTGTTGGCAAGGCAAGTTCAGGACTTAGAATACTACATCTGGACTGCATGTCCGCTGCAGAGGGAAGCCTGGCATCAGCAACCACTGCATTGTAACACCACAGCTCTCTAGTATTTGGTCGAAACCTTTAAAGAAAAAGAATAATTACAGCACCTCAATGTGGTTTTGTTTTAAAAAAAATTCCTAAAACATAACTGATGATACAAAGAGAATAAATAATATAGTCAGCTCAAAGAGGACAAACATAGCTCATTATCTTCTGGATCTAAGCTAAACATATAAAAACACTACATCACTAAAAATGAAATAATTTGAAAACAGTAATGTAGATTATAATACATAAAAAATACAGCAACTGACTGTATACTTAAAGTTTTGATACATACATATAAATAAGAAACTCAACAAATACCCTATTAAAACAGTTTAAAGACAAAGGACAAGTTGAAGAAAAATGTGAAGTGTACATGTGAGACAAAGCTACAATATCCTCAACGTATAAGAGCTAGAAACAATCAATCCATAGCAAAAATGGGCAAGGACATGGAATGCTATCCACAGAAAGGAAGCACAGATAGAATGGATGTGGATGTTCCACCATATGAACAAACAGTAAAAACCAATAAAAAACTATTAGGAACCCAAAACATCCTCATCATCCCATTTCTCTTATCTCTTCTGTAACAAAAACTTCAAAAAGCTATCTCCACTTCCCAACCTCTTTTAGGGGTCGGGAAGTGAGGGATGCAAGCTGTTGTTTAATAAATATAGAGTCTCAGTTTTCCGAGAAAAAAAAGTTCTGATGATCTATTTCACAATAACATAAATACACTAAACACTACTGACTGCAGGCTTTCAAAATGATTAAGATGGTAAATTTTACATTGTATTTTTACCACAATTAAAAAATTTTTAATTATTTTTCAAAAGCACTTAAAATAGCCTTTGGAGGAAAATAAATTATATCATGGTAGCTTCTATAATTAGTAGCATTAATATTATTGCATTATTGCTTTTAGGAAGTCTTGATCTCATTGTTCAGGTGATCATTCTTTTCTCTCTAGTTGCTTTTAAGATTTTCCCTTGGTCTTCAGTATTCAACAATTTCACTAACTCTCTTGATGGTAAATAATGGAAACACATAGTTTCTAACATCCATGGATTCAACTCTCTTTTTGGTTCTGGAAAATTCATGGTAAGGGATGAGAAGAGACTAGAAATTATCTGCACCCCCCACCAAGCCCCACCCGCTCCAGATGAATGCATATTTGACTGCTTCCTCTACTCTATGTTTACTTTAACTCCAAATACAAAATTCACTGTTTCCTCTACCCCTTCCTTTTCATGTGCAACATGTGGATTCAGTAAGCCTAATCAAAACCTTACAAGAATGTGACCACATCCTCTAATTTTTTCTTTTCCCTTTCTCCTCCTGCTCGCTTTTCCTCTTTAAATGCTGAAGCCCTCAAACCTCTTCAGAAAAAGTACAGGGCACAGATCGTCTGTGGCTTGTCTTTTCTTCCCAGATAACTTCTCAACCTTGGCAAAATAAGCTTCTAAAGTGATTGAGACTTACTTCAGTCATTTTACAATTCTGTGAGCCTATCTTTTAACTCAGCAATTCTACATTGTAAAAACTAGCTTACGGAAATACTCCCACATGTGTATAAAATTCTGTATGTAGATACCTGTGTATTTGTTCACTGTAGCATTGTAGGTAATACTGTAATATTAAAAAAATCTAAAATGTTCACTGATGTGCAAACAGTTAAGTATACTTGGTATATCCAGACTATAGAATTCCACAATTTTAATAATGAAGCTGTTCTTTAAATACTGACTTGGAAAGATCTCTAAATTATTTCTGAGCAAAAATCTAACTTTTAGAGTAGGAATGTCTTTATTTACATAAAAAGAAAAATACATGCATTTTAAAAGGTGGCAGACAATATAAATCAAACTTCATACTTGTGATCCACAGAGAAGGCTAGTGGGATTTGGTATTGGAAAAGAAACAGATATAGAGTATGACCATCCTTTTTCCTGTATGTATTTTTGCTTTGTTTTTTTTTTTTTTTTTTTTTAAATAACACAAATTCACATATTATTTGTGTAAATTTGTATGTGGGAAATAAAATAGGTGTTCTTAACATTTATCTGCTCTTTATAGATGTTTCAAATTACTCAGGCAAAGTTTGCTCCTGAAGAATATAAAAGGAAGCCGATGCAGGCCAGAAGGAAAGTCAAAGTAAGCTAATATTGGATGTGCAATGCATACAATAATTGTAAAGTATAAGTGTCCCACCGAAAAACACAAAAGACACAAAGCAGTCAGAAGTCAGGATAACAGAAATTCTGATCCTGATTTAAAGAAAAATACCTCTCAGCTGTTTCACCAAAACATCTCTTAATCTTTGTTTTCCAGCAATGGAGAAATTGATCAAGGAGCTGGCAAGGCATCTGAGATCATCTGTCCCATTGCTACCACCATAAGTGAAAAAGACAAGATTCGACCAGCTAAATATCATACTTCAGAGTTCTGTTAAGACCCCAGGGAAATGGTTCTATTTCAAGTAAGTTTTTGCCATTAGACTTAGTTATACTGTTATTGCTAACTTAGTGAACGCATCCAGAAACAGATTCCATACTGTCAATTTTTATTTTTGTTTTGTTAATGCAAATTTACTTCTTTTAAAAATAAAACATGTAAAAACTACAAAACAATAAAACATCAATTTACACCTAAGTCCAAACCAGAGCCTGCTCTTTGGTAACTAAGTCTCTTGAACACTGACTTCTAATCAGTAAGTTACTGCAGCCAATTCTATCTTTACATCTATTCTCCTCTCTATCCCCTCCATTCTATCCCACTATGACCACTCTAACTTTGGTTCTTAATACCTTATGTCTGCCTAAGAATGATCACAAAAGACCACTCACCCATAGTCTCTTGTTATTTCATCTACCCTGCACGATGCTGCCAGGGAGATGTAATTGATTTGAGATGTACTCAACTCAATACTGGCCACTATGCCTTCTCATAAAATGCCCAAATAAGAGAGTAAGCTGGCCAGCAACCTGGGAAGTGCAGCAGTCTCTTCACTCGGAATGCAAGCCTCATGATTAATCTCTATTTTGGAACAAGGAAGAAAATTACCAAGGAGTTGGCAAGGCATTTGAGATAGTCTATCCCATTGCTACCACGTAGCCTCTCAGAACTTGGCTGTCTGATGAGAATGCAAGCAGGCATGGGTAGAAGAAGAAAGACAGTGAAAAAGTTTCCTCACTCTCCTCACTCACACCACTTCAATCTTTCAACTTACTGGAATCTTGTCCACTAAGGCCAGCCGCAAAAGGAAAGAAGTACTCAGCCCTGAATGGACACTGTGGTGATGGCAGGGTATACCTCCTATTAGTATCCAAAGCTAGAAACCCTAAGAAGGGTAACTTACTTATTCATTTTGTATATAAAGCACCACAATAAATTTTAAACACATGCAATTCTTGAGTCTCTTTTGTGCCCTATTTATCTCTACGTTTTAATAATTCCCAGAGTGCATATAATCCTGTATATTTCTCTACCAATAAGAGTATTTTTTAATGCACATTTCTAAAGGGCAAGCTCAATTATCTTCTTTGTTCTTTATTGTCTTTATCATAATTTCCTCCTCATAGTAATAATTATGAGAACAAAAAATAGAATGAATTATATACAATACAAACAGGATTGATGACAGACTAAAAATAACAACAGAGCTCTCAACAGTAAAATTAATAATTATAATGATAATAGCAAACACTTCTATGGCACCTACTATGCACTGTGTAGTACTAGCATCCCCATGTCATAAATGAGAAAACTGAGGCACACAGTCAAAGTAATTTCTCCAGGGTGACACAAAAAGCAAGTTGTGGAGCTCGGATAACCTAGGTAGTGTTGCTCAAAATGCATGCTCTTAGCCACTATGCTATACTATAAAGGTCCCTGTGAATCACTGAGACAGAATTGCAGTTATTAGATAAACAGGAGAGTACTCATGTGTGAAAAGTCCACCTGTAAATATAGTTTATATTACCTTAAGAGTATAACAGCATCAAAACTTATTTACTACTGTTTTATAAACTGAGATGCTTACCTCCAAATTACATCATATACAGGATCAAGACACACACCAAATCCTTGCAGATCCTCTTGTTCTGAGTCATTAAAAGTTTTACAACTCCCATCCACTTTGTTTATCAGAAGGCATTTAAATGGAGGGGGTTCTGATATAGAAGCAGGTACCAAGCCTTAAGAAAAAAACACTTATATATAATTTTAATATATATTACCTTTTTTAATTCCCCAAAACCCATAAAGTAAGTAATATTATCTTCATTCTCAGATGAATAAGCGGAGAATGAAAGAGGCTAAGTAATTAAAAAATCTTTAAGTGGGAGAATTAGGAGTAAAACCTCAACATGTCTAAATCCACAACACATGCTCCTAATCTCTTGCTATACGACTCTATTATATAATTATTCACAGTATCATGGACACAGTATAGATTGATACATTGGTCTTCGTGAAACTTCAAAGTTTGATTTATATAACCTCCCATAAAAATTAATTTCTAACATTTATTTAGCAAGAAACAATACATAAAAATCTCTTACTCCAATATGGATTTTATCCTACTAGAATTTAGTTTATAGTTCTACCACTGTCTAGCTCACGAATACTGTGGTTTCCAGATCTCCCAATTATTCCATTCTTTCAGCACACAGACACATGAACACAGACATTTACAGGCTTTATTTAAATTTCTTTGACCAGAAAGAAAACAAAAAGCTATAAAAGTATATTTCATTATAGGGAAAGATAAACCGTTTACTATCAATCAAGACGAGTTTGGAAGGGGCATTTGTTTATTTTTGGTATTACCTATTATGTGTTTACTGGCAAAAATTTCTGATGTAGCAAGTACATGAGAATTAATAAGTGCTTCATCAATTCGTAAAAAAGTCTGGTCCCCACTTGCACCTATCCAAGTAGCTTTTCTTCCATATTTTGATCCAATGTTAGGCATGGGAGCTGGCTTTGCATTCCAATATGGCACATCCAAAATTGGTCTGCCCAGTTGTCCTTTCTAAAAGATTAAATAAACCATATTAACAATACTGCTGTGTAAACAATCTAATTTTCATAAAGTTAAGGAGGCAGTAGATAAAAATCACTCTGTGAAACCTTATTTTTCACCAATTGTTAGTTTGGGTTTTTAAAATCAATTCAATATATAAGAAATTTGGACCAAACATGTATAAAGTAATAAAATAATTTCTATTATTCCTGGAAAGTCTTATAAAGTGCATTATTTAAAAAAAAAAGTTTGAAATATTTTCCACGCAAGTAGTATCTCCAAAATACTTTGTCTTCACTTACATTTAAATGAAAAGTATGATAAATATATACAATATGTTAAAATATTAGTATTCCAAATTATTCATTTAAAAAGTCACTTTGACATAAGTTGATAGTATAAAAGAAAGTCACTATTGAACTCATATAACCAGAGAATATTCAAGTAAAAAGACCAAAATAAATACTGCAACTGTGAATACAATTAGAAAAATATGTAATGTTGTTTTCACATGGTATGTCCCTAAGTTATTTCATTTATGTTTTAAAACAAACAGCACAACCAATGGCAAGGTATCATGTTTTAAGTAAATAACTATTAACCACTTTAAAAGTATGGCTGTCTATAGGGACCTGGTCAGGTAAGAGTTTAATTTAAAAAGTAATAGGAAGTTTCTCACTAGTAAGCCTGTAGCTGAAAAAGAATAAAAGAATGATGACACTGACTCAGTAGACATTCCTCCACCCCTGGCTCAGGACCTCTCTCCCCCCACAGCATTCTGGAACAAGGGAGCCTGGAGCACTGCGAACACTCTGGTCACATTCTCATCCAACCACCAGGTAGCACAGCGAGAAAACACAGCCACAAACTAACTGTGGAAGTAACTGAGCTTCAATCCCTGGTAACATGGCAAGCACATGATTAGAGAAGCAGCCAAAACATTCAACATTTATTTCTCACCCTCTTTTAAGATCTGTCCTTATTTTTTGACAAAGAAAAATAAGAGAGCATAAAAATGTAAACAGAGGCCAGGTGCTGTGGCTCATGCCTGTAATCCCAGCACTTTGGGAGGCCAAGGTGGGAGGATCACTTGAGGTCAGGTGTTTGAGACCAGTCTGACCAACATGGGAAACCTCGTCTCTACTAAAAATACAAAAATGAGCTGGGTGTGGTGGTGCACACCTGTAATCCCAGCTGCTCGGGAGGCTAAGGCATAAGAATCACTTGAATCTGGGAGACAGAGGTTGCAGTGAGCTGAGATCATCACGCCACTACACTCTAGCCTGGATGACAGAGTGAGACTCTGTCTCAAAAAAAAAAAAAAAAAAAAAAAAAAAAAGGGTAAATAGTGAGCAAAATATATCACATTCAGGGATATATTCTGCTTTTGGAGGAAAAATAAATTCTTTTCTTTTTCATTGATCTTTTTCATTGACTATTGAAATAAATATGTATTCCCTTACTACCAACTAACATGAAGAAAAGCAGTCCAAAAATGTGTTAGATATCTGCACAACCCTGTAAAGACTCAGAATGTGGTTACAAATAAGCTACATTTAAATTCATAAAAGCTCACAACTAGGACTGCTGCGACTGGAGGACAATGACTGTCTGGCTTCAAATCTTATCACTCACATAACCACCTCAAAAGACACAAAAACATGCTGTGCAAACAAATCTACAGGTGACTCAAACCTTCAGCAGTATAAGGAGACAGCGGGTGTCATGATCTTTATGTTTCCTGTAAGCAGAAGCCAAATTCCAAGAGTTCTCTCCACCCGCCTGCTACTGCAAACCTGAGCATGTGCACAGTATGAAAGGGGAAGTTCTTAAGAAGAACAGAGGCGTGTGGAGAAGTCAGAAAAAGCACAGGGAAACACATCCCTCCAAAGAGAAAGTTAACCTTCAATGCCAAAATACTAAATATGGATCTGAAATTTAAGGATCAGAGCACCAACTAAAGGCAAAGGAACTTGAAAGTAAGCAGGACCATTCCTCACCCATCAGACTGGCACAAATTAAAGGTACCACAACACATTCTGTTGGCAATTCTGTGGAAAACAGGCAATCTCATACACTGTTAGTGTGAAAGCAAAATACAGGAGAATTGTTAATATCTCACAAAACTACACAGGCATTAACCTTCAACCCAGTAATCTCACTTCTAGGAATTTATCTCAAAGATACACCTTGAACAATATTCATTACTATCATTGCAAAGTATTGGAAACCATGTAAATATACAAACATAAGAAACTGAATGAATAAACTATCATATATATACACAATGGAGTATTCGATGGTGGTAAAAAAATGAAGAGCTTACGAACTGATATGGAGTGATTTCTAGGAGATATACTGAAGCGAAAAGAGCAAAGTGCAAAAGAGCATATACAGACTATCACCTTTAAAAAATGAGAAAGGGGAAATATATATATTTACATACAGTCACATGTCACTTAATGACAGGGATATGTTCTGAAACACGTGTCATTAGGTGATTCTGTGATTGTGCAAACATCAGAGTGGACTTACACAAACCTAGACAGTATAGTCTACTACACACTCAGGTGATATGGTGTCGCCTATTGCTCCTAGGCTACCAACCTGTACAGCATGCTGGTGTACTAAACATTGTAGGCAACTGTAACCCATTAGTATTTCTGTATGTAAACATAGGAAAGGTATAGTCAAAGTACTTATTATAATCTTATGGGAACACCTTAGCATATGCATGCAGTCCCTCACTGACCAAAATACTGTTATGCAGTGCGTAACTGTGTATACACATACATACATATATAGATATACATAGGTAAAACGGTGTGTGTGCATGCTTATATATCTTCACCAGAAGAAACACAAGAAGAATAAACTGTAAAACAATGACATTTATTACCTCCAAGTGGGGAGTGAAAGGTGTGGGGAGGCAGGAATGTCAAGGATATGGGAGGAAGTAACACCTCTGAGTATACAATTTTTGTATAACTTAACTTTTAGCAACATGTAAATGTTCTATATATTTAAAAAATGAAATAAAATTCAATCAAAGGACAGGGTGAGGGGAATCTTAAACTGACACAAATGAGCCCCACTCTATTCCAAAGGAATCTCAGTTTCCACTAAAAGGGAGTGAGAGAGAGAATCCAGGCCACACACGGACAGTGCTTGACTATACACCTTCAGACTTGGGGTGGGGAGCAGGTGGGAGGGGAAGGCGCAAGAATGACCTTTCAGTGAATTTGTTTTTTTGAACTTGTACAGGCAAAGCAAATGTAAAACTATTTTAAACATATTTGGGGACTAAGTGAGAAATAAATATATTGATATTGTTGAGAGGAAAGATTCTTACTGAGGAAGAAAGAACATAAATATAGAACAGGACAGGTAAGAAAGAACCTTGTGGGAATGGATTGGAAGTAGAAGTCACAGTGTCGGCTTGTTTCCTTTTCTTTCTTTCTTTTTGAGACAGGATCTTGCTCTGCTGTCCAGGTTGGAGGGCAATGGTGGAATCACGGCTCTCACTACAGCCTCAACCTCCACGGTTCAAGTGATCCTCCTACCTCAGCCTCCTGAGCAGCTAGGACCACTGGCATGTGCCACCACACCCAGCTAATTTTTTTTTTTAATAGAGATGGGATCTCACTATGTTGCCGAGGCTGGTCTCAAACTCCTGGGCTTGAGTGATCCTCCCACACTCGCCTGCCAAAGTGCTAGGATTATAGGTATCAGCACCACGCCTGGCCTATGATTTCTAAAACACATCCATATATGTGGACATATAAATATATGTGTACTGGAGATCCAAAGACATCCTGTAGCAATGAACACATCTAGTACCCAGTTGGTGTCTAATACTATTCCCCACTAAAAAGAATCAGGGTTCTTGGAGAAATGGCTGATTCTAGGACTGATACAGGGCCTGTACAAGATAAACCCTGAACAACTTGTTATGCTGGAATGAAAGGAAGTGCCCCCAAAAATGAAGGGGTATGTCACAAGAATACAGGAGCCAGCATGAAGGGGCCCCCCCTGGCCAAATCTGAGATAATCTAAGCACCCAAATAATTAAAGATGATAATGAAGAAAATACAAATACCTGAGTCTATATCAATAATAAGTAGAAACATAAGTAAACAGGAAAGGAGGGCTCTTGCTTAGAGTAAAATGCGAAGTACCTACTGGAGTAGAAAAAAAATCACCATTTTTTAAACACTGTAGTAAAGACTAGCTCAGGAAAGAATGATCAATGGATGCTAAATTTAGGGAGAAATTTTGATGAGAAGCAGGAATATTAAGAGTGTCAACCTATAGGTTGCTTATAGTTTCAAAGAAGAAATAGTATAGAAATCAGACATTTGATCAGGTGATCAAAATGTATATAATCAAGGAGGAACAGATGGATATTCTGAGCCTCCAGATGTGATGCAGTGAGGCAAACACAATATCACTTACAGAGTATCTTGGCCTGGGTGCACAACCTGCACCTAAACATGAGGACATATCAGAGAAACAAAAATGAGGAGGATTCTATTTTTTAAAACAGTACTATATACTCTTCAAAAATGTCAGTGTCATAATAGACAATACATAGCTGTGGAAATGTTACAGATTAAAGGAGACTAGAGACACACAACAGGCAAACATAATGCCTGATCCTAGATTGGAGGGGAAAGAAATGACAAAAAATAATTATTAGGTTAATTCACAAAATACAAACTAAAGTATGTAGGAGGTAACGGGTCACAATGTACACAAGACATTCTTAAAGGATTTGAGAAAAAAAATGTTTTATATACATACATACACACACACATCTGTGCATACACACACACTATGTATGTGAGAGAGAGAACAGGCACATGTACAATAATAACGCAAATGCTGGATCAAAATGTTAACAACAGGTGAATCTGGTTACAGACATTAACCAGATATTCTATGCACTGTTCTTAGTGTGCAACCTTTCTGTAAGTTTGAAACCATTTCCAAATAAAATATTTTAAGTACATATTTACAGTTTTTTAAAAAATCAGAAACTGTAAATGTCA
Source organism: Chlorocebus sabaeus (assembly GCF_047675955.1). Taxonomy (NCBI): domain Eukaryota; kingdom Metazoa; phylum Chordata; class Mammalia; order Primates; family Cercopithecidae; genus Chlorocebus; species Chlorocebus sabaeus. The sequence continues at coordinate 59,362,336 of NC_132906.1, forward strand.
TCCCAGACACTTAGGTTCGAGAGTTCTTAGTAATTACCCACGTCAGAAATGGTACAAGTGTATTAGCATAGTCTCGCAAAGATTTTTCTTGATATCTACTATGCCCAAACTACACAAAATTCTTACAGCATTTCCACTCTTTAAGTTGTGGTGCAGAGAGAGGGAGAGAATGCCCACAAGCGCCTATGCAACAGACAGGCAGATAGACTCAGAGGGCGGAAAAGGAAAAAAGAAAGTATAATTTTAAACAAATCGAACAAATAAAACTAGGCTTTTAAAAGGTTACAAAATAGCATAGTTCTATATGTTAAGAAAAATCCATCTCTACCAGTTAGATGAGAAATAACCTTTCATATGACAGAATTAGCTCTACTGAATGCTTAAAGGACTTTAATCTGAAATAAACATGTCCAATTCTAACAAAGCTGTTAAATTCAATAAATTCTAATGCTGAGCTAGAGAGGAAAATTACTTCAAAGAATATCATTCAAGTTTTGTGTGTGTTGCGGATGAAGGCATGAAATATGCATATGTAACAATTATAAGAACTGCACTAGAACCAGAAAAAAAATAGCTAATATAGACAAATTATAAGGCAACGGTATAATGCAATATTATTAATGTTTTAAAAATTCCTTACAGAAAAACTTCCAAATGTGAAGACCTGTCCATCCATTAAAAGTACTGCCGTATGGTTGCTGCCTGCAGTGACTTGTGTGCTAGGGCCTGGCAATGCTTGAACAAGAGTGGGACATCCCCTAGGTTAAAAAAAAAAAAAAAAAAGTAAGTCAATTTCTTACAAAACTCAACTAAAATAAAAACAATAAGTAAACAATGCAATAAGGAGTAGAAAAGATAAAAGGCACTAATAAGAATATTCAGTAAACATTTAAGTGCTAAACACCTATCTCCATTCCAGGTACTAGGTAAACAAAGATGAAAAAGACAGTTGCTGACTTTAAGGAGATCATCAGAAAGATCTTCTAAATGTAATTATTCTAATTATAGACACATAATTTTTAATATTTCTGAAAAACTGGTGCTACATTTATTTTTAATCTGGTACTCTGTATACTGACTGGCCTGTTAGAGATCTTTATAAATATTTATTGGATGAAATAAAGATCACGTAATGCCTTAACAGAAATTCAATCCAGGAACTAGACGAAATAATGTTATGATCCCCTTTTCTAACTTTTATCACTAAGCTATAAGTTTAGATCTTAGAATCATAGTTAATGAGGCAAAACACAGTATCATGAGAGGCATTAGAGCAGTGACTACAAGCTCAGGATTTAAAGCTAGAGTGGCTGGGTGTGAATCCTGGCTCCCCAACTTAATAATAATGTGACCAGACTTCGAACAAGTTTTTCATTCTTTTTGTATTCCAGTTTTCTCTTTATCACATGGAAAATACTAACAAACAGTGTCTACCCCCACAGAGTTCCTGTGAACAATAAAGAGGCCCATACAGGTCAATGTGTGCCAGACATTGCATCAGTGTCTGCCACACAGTTAACACTTAATGAACAGTAACTATTATGATAAATGACATCCTAGTATCCTTTCCTACTTTTAATAGCCATTTTTAGTAACCATTATCTGTAATTAGAAAAACAACCATTATAGAAATAGTCCACACATAGTAGGCGAGCTCTGCTTTTCAGACAATGTAATTGTGACACTTTAAATTTTAAAAATTATACAAAATATATATTTTTAGTGATTATTGAGACTGCAATGAAAAACGAATTGGAAAAGGGCAAGACTAGCAGCTGGAAACCTAGTTAAGAAAATGTTATAGCAGTTTGGGTAATTTATGATGAAGGCCTTAACTAGGAGCAGTGCAGAGTGAAAGAGATGGTGACTTTGATAGCTATGTAAGGAACAGAATTGAGGAAACTTGGCAGATGATTGATATGGGGCAAGGAAGTTTTTTTGCTTAAGCAACAGAGTATAGTGGTAATATTCACTTAAGCTGTAAGAATGAATGAGATCTAGGAAGACTCTGAGAGAGAAAAGAAGAGATCCTAATTTCCTTTATGAGTATCTTCTAACATTTTAGATATAGACAGAGGAAGAAGAGCTCACAGACATCTAGAATAAACCACACAGGAAGAAAGAACTCGAGGAGACTCACTGGAGGAGTAGGTTTCAAGCATGGAAAATAAAGCACATGCCAAATGCTCTAAGGAGACATACAACTAACCACTCGATTTAGCAGAAGGAGGTCTCTTTGGTGGAAGCAGGTACCACACTGCAGCAGGTAAGGAGTCAGAGAATACACAAAGTAGCTCTAAGTATCCCAGGACTAAACGGGAAAAGAAAGGAGAGCCAGCAGCTCAAGGAAAAATGAAGCTGAAGGAGAGGATATATTTTTTTTAATGACAGAGATTTCAGGAAGTTTAAAAGGTTACTCAAGATAAAGACACTAAAGACAAAGGTTAGAGAGAAGACAGGAAACAGAAATAGATCTCTAAGGAAAAGTCAGCTAGGTTTCACAGCATGGACATGACAGGTTCCTCTTTAATTGTAATAGGAGGAAAGCAGCAGAGAAGTGGTATGGATACAAGTAGGTTTGCAGGGTTGGTGGGCTGAATAATTTCTTATATTTGTTGCAGTGTACACGGAGGTCCTATGCTAAAAGGAGGAAGCAGGAGAGTGGAGAGTTTGAAGATTCAAGAAAAGGTGTGGTGGTAGATGGAACAGATACATACTAAGAGCAGGAGTTTTCAACTCGGATATAAAGGACTTCCAGGAAGTCCATGAGTAAGCTTCAAAAGATCCCTTAAATTTGCAAGCAAATTTTTAAGTGTATATTCTTGTATATTTCTGGATAGAGACCCATGTCTTTCATCAAACTCTCAAAATGTATTAAGTCAAATAGTTCAATACTACACAACCGGAGGGTTAAAGACCATTGTAGAGGAACTGGTTGAATTTGGAAATTATGTATCAATCTGCATAGGTATTTCTTACCTTCCAGAAGCCTAAGAGTAGGCATAGGAAATATTAACAGATTGATTCATGCTTGCGGTTTTATCATGTCCTAGTACCATGACCAAGAAGGCCAGGCGCGGTGGCTCAAGCCTGTAATCCCAGCACTTTGGGAGGCCGAGACGGGCGGATCACGAGGTCAGGAGATCGAGACCATCCTGGTTAACATGGTGAAACCCCGTCTCTACTAAAAAATACAAAAAAAAAAAAAACTAGCCGGGCGAGGTGGCGGGCGCCTGTAGTCCCAGCTACTCGGGAGGCGGAGGCAGGAGAATGGCGTGAACCCGGGAGGCGGAGCTTGCAGTGAGCTGAGATCCGGCCACTGCACTCCAGCCTGGGCGGCAGAGCGAGACTCCGTCTCAAAAAAAAAAAAAAAAAAAAAAAAAAAAGAAAGTAGGAAAATTGAAGAAATTGGTAAGAGTATAGGTGAAGAAATTAAGCAATAGTCTTTAACTTGAGTAGGACATAAAGTTTAAAAAGGGTAAAAAAAAGAGTAAAAAAGTAGAGGGTTGTGGGGCATAAAGTCAAAGGGAAGTAAAGTAGGGCTGCAACACAGAAGAAGAAAGTATCATTAGATTATGGATATTTAAACTTGAGAATTCAGAGTCAGAGCTGTGTTAGATCCAGCATGGGTTCACAGAACTTCCTCTGTGAATGCAGAAATACAGATGTAAAGGTAAGAATGCTGTATGGGACCATTCATGTGGACACCAACATCACTCATGTCTGTAACAAGACTCAGGGTAAGAAAAAACTCTGAGTCAGATGCTAAATTTTCAATGAATGAAAGGCAGTGACTAAAAGGTAGGTAGGTAACAACAGGAGAGGAGAGAGGAATGGCCATGCTGCAGAAGAGCAGTAGTTTTTCACTTGAGGATGGAATAATACAGATAGGAACAACAGTGGAAAGGAAAGTGGTTCTCAATTCTCAGTACAGAAAGATTTTGCAAATGATTACCACTTCCAAGGGCCAAAAGTGGAACTAATCCCCTCACAGAAGCATCCAGTCCAATGCAAACAAGAAACTGAAGGGAGAATTCCTGTAACAGTTTACTCATCTGCAATTTACAAATTGCTTTCACATACAAAATGTGAAATTGTATCACCACTGGGATAACTGTACCACTGATGATCAAAATAACTCTATGGGGAGATCTGAAGAGTTTGAAAGATTTTCTCAAGAATTGGTGGCAGGTCTTCTAGTACATAGTCTTCAAACTCTTTAAATGATAGTAGAGTCCATTCATTAAATTACTTGAAAAACAGAGGAAGAACAGAAAGAAAAACTGTTTGTATGTGTGTATGCATGTGTGCACAACAGGCACTTTACACACATCACATTAATTCTACAACAATCCTATAGGATATGAAAACTAAGGCTTAGAGAAATTATAGTCACACAGTTGATAAGGAGTGAAGCAAAAGAGCTGAACCTTGGCTCTACAGTTCCAGGTTTGATGACTGTGTAGCACATGAGTGCACAGGAGGATAGGAGAGCAAGAAAAGGATGAAACTCAGAAACACTGTAAGAATTATAAAAATTCTGCTGGAAAAGAGAATAAAAGCAGCTAAACTATACAGTTTTACCCCTAATTTACTAAACATGGTAAAAGAATTTGAAATGCAGAAACTGAAGAGCACACTAAACAAACCAAAAAAAGAGGGCTGGCAGACACTTCCTGACTGAATATATAAAAGCCCTCATCGGCTTTTTGACATTCACTTTAAAAAGCAGCAATAGGAACAACTAACATTTACTGAGCACTAACTACAGGCTAGGCTCTGTGCTAAATCATCTGTGTCATTTCACTGGATTCTCACACAATCTTATGTGGGAGAGAGACTTATTTCCATTTAATAGAAGAAGAAACTGAGGCACAAGAAGATTAAGTAACCTTGCCAAGATCATACAGCTACCAAGTAACAGAATCAGGACCCAATCTAGAGACCGAACTTGGTCACTCTGGCAATATAACACATTAAATAAAGAGAATATCAACAACATTTTTCCATTTTCATTATCATGCACACCACAATATTGATCTTAATCAACACATTATTAAGGTGTGCTATACCATAAATTCCAGTTAACAGCTCTTGATTACTAGAGACTTTTCAAAAATATTCTCCAACTGTAACCCTTTATTTCAATTATCTGTAAATATTTTGCTTTGTTGTAGTTAATACATATGCTATAGAAGCTTTGTTCCTCCCAACATTGTTCCTCCACAGACGTAATCAATTCCTTTCTGAATTAATAACAGAGTTCTTGGCTGCTCCTTTGCAAGTCCCACAAAGGTCCAGACAAACAGGGTAACTGAGTGCTTAAGACTGAAGCAGTCTTGATGAATATCTAATCCACCAGGCACAGTATATAGGTATGACTACTGCATTATCCATTTTAGCTCTGCCCACACTTCATGCAATCAGTCTTTCAGTTACCACTCAATGGAACAAGGACCAAAACATTCCATGTTGGAAAAGAACTTTGAGCAGTTAAAACAAATCCCACCAGTGTTTAATCTTAAGAAATTATAGTTACATGGTTGGTAAGAAGTGAAGGGCTGAACCTTGCCTCTACAGTTCCAGGTTCTACGACTATGTAGCATCTACCAGTTACTACACCACTGTGTAGATCCCACCAATGTTTAATCTTGATAAGAAACTCTGATATTTTGTTTCAACATTAAATGCTATCATACTTCATGAAGATGATAAATTCAAGCTATTTAAAATAGGGAGCATATCACTACAATATTATCACCTGAGGAAGTCTGGCCTGAAACTGCCCTGTATCTTTTCAGACTTGGGAATCAAAGAATTGTGTTCACTGTTATAACCAGGACCACGAAGTCATGTTTTTAGGTAATCTCTTCATTTTAAAAGCTGACATGAACACCTTCCCTCTCAGTCGCCATCACACCTCAGTGCAGAGTGGAAGGATGTTGTGCTCACGCTGCTCCTTCTTCTGAATGTCAAGTGCAGAGTAAGATAACATAACCTGACTATAACATGGCCATGCTTTTCACTATTTCCCTTTCCACTCTGGCAAGACCACGAAATACTGCTATTTGCCAATTATTTTCTGTGAAGTGCCCTCTTTGCTGCATACATGACTGAGATCCCATCTTACCTAACTGCAATGCACCTTTCCCAGTTTCTACGGCTCACAAAATAACCAACAGCTAAATAACAACAACAATAGCCATGATGATACAAATAAACCCTCTTCTTCTGTGTCCCAACTCTCAAATGAGAAACAGAACAAAACGTTGCCACGTTCTTCCCCACACAGATTACAGTCATCCCTCAACATCCATGGAGAATTGGTTCCAGGATCCCCTGCAGCTACCGAACTCCATGGATGCTCAAATCCCTTATATAAATTGCCATAGTACTTGTACATAAACTAGGTACATCCTCCTGTATACTTTAAAACATCTCTAGGTTACTTATAATACCTAATACAATGTAAACACCATGTTAATAGTTGTTATACTCTGTTGTTTAGGAAATAATGACAAGACAAAAACATATGTACATGTTCAGTACAGATGTAATTATCATAGGCTTAACTATGTTTTCTGTCAAGATTGATGGAATCCACAGATGCAGAACCCACAGGTACAGAGGGCCAACTGTAATTACAACCTAGATTCAGCCTCTGCATTTCAGTAATGTTACTCAATTGCAGAGCAAAATATCAGTTGGCATCTAACACCTGTGACAGTAATTGCTCAACCCTGTTGATATTATGTCATATCCAGCAGACACATCTGATAAAGTAATTCTGCCAAAGACATCTTTGCTCTTTGCAAGCATGATATTCATCATTAAGTATTTGTGATTGTGATAGTTTTACAAACCTCTTGATAGTAGTATCAATTTTGTTTCACTTGTGTTTTTAACAAGAAGTTCAACTCAATGATATCTCAATAGTCTCTTATCATTAGGAACAAAATTCATAAATGTAACTCAGGACATTCCCTTTCATTGTCATTTTTTAATGCAGTGCCCATGGATCTGACCCTGCCTCAGCTCGAGGGGTAGAGAGTGGTTCTTATCCTGGATACATATAGAATCTGGGGATCTTTTAGAAAAAAACTGATGCTGCCATCCTATCAAGGACCACTACCCACCCCTGTCCCATCTACAAGCCTTCCAACACACACATCTCTCAGAAATGCTGGATGTAGAATCCATGTATGATATTTTTTCAAATTCCCTAAGTAATTCTAATATACAGCCAGGGTTAAGAATCACTAGTATTTACCATGTAAATGACAGAATTCCATCCTTGCCACAATAGTAGGGTGAGTTCAAGACACAGTAACAACATTGAATTTTATTTAATGATTACATGAAGAGAAGTTCTCTTTCTTTCACTGTATGTATAGGAGAAACCATAAAAGTCTTCACTTGATTCACACTGTGACTACAAGGAAGAATAAGGCAGAGTAGAGGGTCAAAAAGGCGAGTTTTTGCAGCAAAGTGAATTGCTGAGTGAAGTCTGGCTTGAAGCTGCTCTGTATCTTTCCAGACTTCATAAATACTCTTGTTTCCATGGTGAAACAGCCACAGCCACAGACCACTCACATCTCCTTCAAGACAATCTGCTACAAAGAGCAGAGGTAACTATTATAACAGCCTCAGGTGCTGTCCCTTTGGATGCATGAGGACATTCGTACCCTGGGGTGTTACCAGCTGTGACTGGTGAAGGTATGAATGTTGGTCTATTCCTGCCCAATGCAGGACCCTTCCAAAGGTATCCTCGACTTGGGGACACATCACTGGCCTGGCTAAAACTCTCTTAATGCTATGCTGTAACTTAGACTCCTCCCACCCAATTCTTCCTTCTCTTTCTCCTTTCACAGGGTCAAAACTATATCGTATCCGAAAGTGTTCCCTGTCTGTGCTTGTGCTTTTCCCCTTTATCTTTTTCACAGGAGTTTTCCCCTAATAAATTATTTGCACATCTAATCCTGTCTTGGCATCTGCTTCCTGGAAGACCTGAACAAATAAAGATGGATTTTCTATTACTTTTGACCAAAAGTATTCTGACTGCATTATGTAGAATACAAACTCAGCTGCTGTAATGACAGACAAGTAAGAGGGACTTCAAGATAGAAGTTATTTCTCACGCAAGAAGCATGCAATTGTAAGAAGCTGATGAGGCAGTTCATGGTGTCAGAGACCCAGTCTATTCCTATCTTATAGTTCTGCCATTCTCAATACACAGTCTCCAACTTATCTCTATGATGACTTCTTTAGTTTCTGCTACCACGTATTCATTCCAGCCAGCAAGCTGGGAGGAGAGAAGGGAAAATGGAAAGGTATACTTTTTCCCTTTAACAGCAAGATTCCGAAGTGGCACCTATCACTTAAGTTCACATGGCCACATCCTGCTGCAATGGAGGCTGAGAAAGGGAATCTTTAGCTGCATGATCATGTCACAAACTAAAACTCCACTACTAAATGAAGTAGGGATATTAGGAAATTACTACCAGTCACTCTACTACAATTAGTTATTTGCTATTTGCAGTAAGTCAAAATAGTTACTCAGAGAGACCAATAGGTTCTGTTAAAAAATTATTCAAAAGCTTCAATGGCTGCATGTTATTAGACCAAAATTTCAAAACAGATATCAGGAATATGTTTGAATCCATTGCTGACATTTTTAAAAAACACAATTCACTATCTTTTCTACTGCCATGCACAGCCTTTAAAAAGATAACTGCTAAGAATATAGTGATATTTTGTGACAATCGTAATCACTTTCCTATTTAAAATATGTATCAACTTTTCTCCTGAAACTACAAAATCCTTTATCCCCACAAAAGCACTCAACTATGAGATCAGAAACCACCCAATAATTCACGGGCCACACTTTGCAAAGCAGTGGTATAATATTATTTTAATTATAGAAATATATATTTAAAAAGAGAAAAGAAAGAAAAAAGAAAGAAAAGAGAAATGAAGAAAAAATAACTCAGGATCTTCAAATGAAAAGTTAGCAAGTACCTGGAGTTGACATCTCCATGTCCTAGCTGCCCATGCTGCCCATAACCAAATGTATAGACATCTCCATTTTCCATTAAAACCACTGAAACCAAAACACACAGCTTTACTTTTTCATTATATTATTTCATTTTACACTTCTATCATAACTATACTAAAAGCAGTGTAATTTTCACTATTTAAGATTTATAGCACCATTAAAAATAGGTAACTGAAGGACAAATTTATGTTTAATGAGAAATTAATTTTAGTTCTGCAAAATATTTTTGTAGGTCATATAAATGTATGATTTTTTTGTAATACATACTTAAAAATTCTTATAAATGCCATTTAATAACATTAATTCTTAGTAACACACTGGTTCAGGTCAACTGCAAAATCTTAATAATGAGTAACTACATATAAAATATTGTTCTCTCCTATCTAGGATTGGAGATCTGCACAATTACGTACAACATCAATGAAAGAGCAGAACTTTAATATCTGTTAATGCCTTATCAAATAATCTTCAAGGAAGGAATTTAACATTTTTCATTTTTATAAAGGCTGAACGGTACAGCATAAGCTAACCCAAATGCCAATAATTTACTAAGAATTTAATTATTTTCTACATTTTAAGAAAGTAAATTTGCTGACATACATTTATCACTGAACATTAATAAAATAAGGGAACATGTTACAAAAACCGCAGCATTCTAGAATTGAAAGAGATTTAAGGGATTATTTCATCTTCAAAAATGTCTTGAATTATAAAAGAAGTCCACAGGAAGATAGACTACAAGTCTCTAGACAAGTACTTGTTCTATCATGCCACCATTGTTTAAAGAGATTCTGTAATAAATACAAAGATCTTACAGATTTGAGAGATTGCCACACTATAGCTTTTGACACACAGTTAACAGGCTATGTTAATCAAATCTGAACAAATAAGTTACTTAGCACAATTGTAAAAATGCAGTTATACCCTAAAGTTCCAGCTGCTACCTGAATGGTGAAATCCACAGCTGACTTGGACTGCCCGGAGCTCACAGTCAAATCGCACAGAGCCTGGAGGGTATGTTGTGATTTTGCTTGCATCCTTTTCGCCTCTTTCTCCACTTCCATCTGCAAGTGTTATAATTTGTGAATTATGAATAATTAAGCCATTATTCATCTTCAAAATAAAAATTTAAATCAGTTTATTATGGAAGAACAAGAGAAAAATGTTAAAAGGAACAAGCAAGAAGAATCTGTAGCTGTTAGAAGTGATAGATCAAGAATCTACCTGCAAAGAAGCAATTTTGAAAAGACAGACTATATACCTCCATTTGTGAATATCACTGAATTAATAAAAACAGAGATAAAAATCTAGTTATGGATAAAACCTTATATAATAAATGGGTCATTAGGTTATAGAAATAACAAAATTTAAAATGTAACAGTTTATATGGGAAAATTTAGTTTGCATAAAAAATTACTGCATGCAAAGTCATTTAACAATTATTTTAAACTTAGTGATATTGTTAGTACTAGCCATTTTTTAAAAATTGCTAATGGATTCACAAGTGACTTAGATTTCCTAAACAGATCTTAGAAAGGCTACACTGTCCACCAGTATTGTGAAACTCAACTGAACTTTTCAAAATGTATAAAGACCAAAGAGCTTTATTCAATATATTGCAGTTCAATGGCCTATTCTTATTCATGTTTCCTGTGCCACCATCACCTTCGGCCATATTGCTTTGTGGTTGTCTCCCTGTCCCCAATCACTACCCTCAACCAAACCTTTTTTCTGCTTTCATTCCTTCTTTCCTCCTCCCTTCTTATAATTTCCTTCATTTAGCTTGCTTCAAGCCTTTTCTCTACCCTGGTTTTTGCAATCCAACTTTGAATTTTCCAACAATCTAACCATAGCATCAAAAACCACATTCCAGAATATAAAAATTTTTGTTTGGAATGTGTAAATAACAACAACTTACTTCTTCTAATCACAATGTATTTCTCCTATACATCACTAACATATGACCTTTATATCATCAAGATTCAAATTCCTTGTACACAGAATAAATGTAAATCTGGAAGGAATTTCACAAGTTCAACTAGTCTAAACCACTCTCGGGTGGTATAGCAACTCTAAACAAGTGTGTATTATATGAAGATACATATGTGAATCTACAGACACACACTTTTTATTCTGTATTTTCATTGTGCATTTTAGAATGTTAAACAGAATAATAGTAAATCATTTTGTGTTTATTCTTTTTTTATCTAACCTTTAGTAACATCCAGGTGAGACAAAATCCACCTACATTATTACTTTCATTTCCATAACTAAATGACTATGATTTCAAAAAGCCTGAAACTCTTTATGACACTAGGACAGTAAAATCTCACTAATTCGGAATAACATAGAACAGGTAGGCCTGTGTGGCTCACTGGAAGTCTTAATCATACAGAACACTGAAGTAAAAATTCAGTTTTGTTACCTTCAAGCAGTACAGATTACAGATTAAACTAAATGCTACAATAAATAGAGTGTGGTTACCTACATTATATTTCAAAATAGGCCAATATTACATTTAAAATGTACCATAAACATAAAAGTCCTTTAACATACAAGAATTAACTGCTGGACCCAGAGGCTGAAGGCACGTTGAAGGAATCCTTCATTTCTTGAGCCCTTGGTTTGAAAAGCTAGTGATTTTAGACAGGTTTCCCCTTATAAGTATGACCCTGAAAATTCAGAGGAAGAAATTATTTTGAATTTTTTACTCAAAAAAGATCACAAATACTGCATCTCAAATATCATAAATTCAGAATTAGTGAGAGGTTTTACTATAATAGGATGAAGAATATAATTCCTCTTCTGCTAAATTATCTAATGTGGGTTTGCCAAATTAAACCAAAGAATGGATGGACTAAACACACACACACACACACACACACACACACACACACACACACACACAGCATTTAGTTTCACTCCATCCAAGATAAAATATGCTCAGTTCAAAGTCTCCTCATGTTGGAAAGATAGTGGAATGGTAAAATATATGCAAAGGCCTACACACACACACACACACACAAATATGTATCTTCCAAAGGCTATTTAATAAGATGCCAGATGTAAAGAAATGTTACAGCTTTATCTCAATTGGTAAAAATGTCTAATTATTAAAACCAAATGAGATTTAACATAGGAAATACATTGCATTCATACAATTCTGCCAGACTTAAACATTTCAAGTATCATTCCACTTTATATAAATGTATTGATGCCTAGTTAGAAGGTTTTACCTTTGAATTTAGCATTTCGTCTCCTCCGTTGAGTAGGAGATTAAATATAGGCATAAATCCCACAATAGAGACATAGCATCAGAGAAAGATATTTTCTTTTGAAGGCTGGTAATTTACTGAATACAACTACAATGACTAAAAAAGTAGCAGCTATTATTTAGAGGTCAAAATAATACTAGAACATTTTGTTCATTGAAACAAACTATATCTGTACAAAACTACTTCTCAATTATTATAGATAGTGAAAATCTTACAAGTAAAAAAATTGAGATGAGGGTCTTAATATCAGTGGCAGTGGCAGAATTAAAATATATATGTATATGGTATTTGATGTCAAAAATTGAGTATAATTCCTATAACTCAGACATTAATCAAAGTTTATCAAAGAAAAAAGGCACTTAATAAGCGGCCAAAAAATTAGTGCAAATTCCAGAACCAGCAAGTGAATTGAGCAAGATTAATTCTGCTCAAGCTGGGCGTGGTGGTTCACGCCTATAATCTCAGGGCTTTGGGAGGCTGAGAAAGGCAGATTACTTGAGCCTAGGAGTTCAAGACCAGCCTGAGCAACATAGTAAAACCCTGTCTCTACTAAAAATACAAAAAACTAGCTGGGTGTGGTGGTGAATACCTGTAGTCCCAGCTACTTGGGCGACTGAGGTGGAAGAATCACCTGAGCCCAGGAGGTCAAGGCTGCAGGGAGCTGTGATCGTGCCACTGCACTCCAGCCTAAGTGATAGAGTGAGATCCTGTCTCCAAAAAAAAAAAAAAAAAAAAAAAAAAAATCTGTTCAAGCTCGTTATTCAGTAAAGTGTTAATGAGCAGCAATAAGACCAAAGCTTAGATCTATATAAAAAATTAAATATTGTCTGTCAAAACAAAATTGACAGATGTGAATAATCTTATAATTGGTCATTTAAGTATGAGCACATCTGTATTTTCCCTAAGATGAATATGTTGTGTGTGTGTGTGTGTGTGTGTGTGTGTGTGTACTATGTAACATTGAAACTACAGTAGCTACAAAGCCTTGGCAACTATGTAACTAAAATATTGTATGTATGTACACATTATATATAATTATATACACATATTTGTATACACAGAGAAAAAAGAGGGTTCAGTATCTAAGGAACTCTAACTTCTAAGTTTAATTTTTACTGAAATCTATACTTACAGAGGGTAATCCTACAGTTATGCATATAACAGAAACTACCACAGAACACAGTGAGTACTTTGAGCAAAATCATTAAAACAAATCAGCAAGGACAAAAGTAGTTGCAATTTCCTAAGCACTTGCTGTGTGCTAACTGAACACTGTAAACAAATACCACAGTGGATGAGTGCTTGGGGGTACTGGAACCTAAGAATTTGGATTGGAATCTTGGCTCTACCATTTGCTGGCTGTATGACAATTGGACACTGGACCTTTTGGTCCTAGCTTGCCTATCTATAATATAGTAACAATGACATATAACTCATCAGGGTCCCATGAGAATTAAATAAAATAATATATGAAAAGTGCTCAATCAATATTTACTATTGTTGCTTTCTTTAATGAATAAAGCAATCTGATGGTATAGGCATTCTTTGTCCATTTTACAGATAAAAAAATAAGGCTTGAAGGGTTAAGGGGTTAAGTAATCAGCCCAAAATCATAAACGGCACAACGAATTTGGAGTTTAATCATAAATAAGGCTCATGCATTTTACCACCACCAAATGGTTGAAACCTTAAATCTTTTGTAAAAATAAACTATGCATTTCATAAATCTCAAATATTGTACTTTAAGATAATTCTGAAAGAGAAAACAAATAATTTAATTAAAAATATTAAAGCTAATATTCATGGAGGATTTATATGTGCAAAGACTACGTGTGTGTGTGCAAAGACTACACACATATTTCAATCTTCATAGCAATACAATCAGTTAAGAATTACTGTTATTGTTTTTTAAATAAGAAAACTGAAGCCAAAGAGATTAAGACATTTTGCACAGCCATGTAGTTCTAGTAAATGACAAAATCAGAAATAAAATTGAAGCCTAATTCCAAAGGCTATGATATTTTCATCACACTGTAACATTTCCAAACAGAAAGTACAAAATAGACTCGGATGTTTATCCGTGTGTCTTCAGATTTTCACATCTGTCATTTTAAAATAGATTTTAGGACTATCTCTAAAACAATTCAGATGTTCCTAACTATGTATACTATTAACATATTTTTCTATGTAAGGTACTGAATAGCTGAAACAAATGTTAATTCTGTTTCAAATATAGTTTATGGGTGCATTTTAGAATAATTTACCGTATTTCAGATGGAATTGTACTTATTGATTCAGTCTATATACTCTATTTTGCCTTTAGTCAATATCTGCCTGTATAGGATGAATTCTGTGACCTCCTCTGAATTTTCTCCAATCACCCAGAAGTTCTCCAACTTTCCATCTTAGAACTTAGCCCTGTTAACAACGAATCCACAGTTCTTACTCTCCATACACTATCACAAAAAAGTCACAGTCTAAAAAAATTTTAACTATTAACATCCTATAATTTGTACCAACATAATTAAATGTAAGACAGAACATAACAATTAATACCATAAACTTCTAGTTTATCAGTAGATAAACTAGAAGATAAACTGGGTAAGGTGAAGAGAAAAATATATGTAGAAAAAGTACTTATCAAGACTATGAAAATATGTAAAGGTTGAGCATCCCTTATTTGAAAAGCTTGGGATCAGAAGTGTTTTGGATTTCGGACTTTTTGCAAATTTTGGAATATTTGCATATATGTAATCAGATATCTTGGGGATAGGACCCAAGTCTAAATGTGAAATTCATTGATATTTCATATACACAGTACTCACATAGCCGGAAGATAATTTTATGCAATATTTTAAACAATTTGGTGCAAGAAAATTTGTATACCCTGCACTATCAGAAAGCAAAGGTACTTCCCGCCACCCATGTAGACAAACTGTGATTGGTGTCACCATCATGCTGTGCATGGAAAAGCTTTATCACAGCTGAAGAGGGCCGAGAGGATTGTTTTTACTTAAGGACACTGAATAAGCTGTGTGCTGAGACTGCAACCTGTCACAGGAGGTCAGGTGTGGAATTTCCCACTTGGGGGCTTCGTGTTGGTGCTCAGATCTTGGAGCAATTCGAATTTTCAAATTAGGGATGTTCGACATGCCGTAAAAGTAAAAGCAGTGAATGGAGAGAGAATTAAATGACAAGCAGTGAGTGTAAATGGTTAGTGGCTGGAGGGAAATTAGTGAGCAGTAAATTAATACTCTTTACAAAAAAAAAACAAGGTACCAATTGATAAATTATTATTTGCATTGTAAATGTATTTGGGGAGTAAAAAGAGAAAACTATCTCACTCTCTAAAACCCTAAAATCCAATAAAACTGGTCCTACACTGTGACATTACAAAGTAGGTCCTCACAGAGTGGTTACCACAAGTATATAACGAAACTTGTTATAAAGTAACCCCCTGACAAACAAACTTTAAGGCTAGCTATCATTGAATAATTTGTTTTTTCACTGCAACCTCTGCCTCCCAGGTTCAAGTGATTATTGTGCTCATGCCTCAGCTTCCTGAGTAGCTAGGATTACAGGCATGTGCCACCACACTGGGCTTATTATTATTATTATTATTTGTATTTTTAGTACAGATGTGGTTTCACCATGTTAGCCAGGCTGGTCTCGAACTCCTGATCTCAAGTGATCCACCCCTCTCAGCCTTCCAAAGTGCTGCGATTACAGGCGTGCGCCACTGTGCCTAGCCTCACTGAATAATTTCTATAGCCAATCATTATGTGACATTGGGAAAAGTCTGCTTTAAATTTGTAACCTTGGTCTTCATTTAATATTTCATTTAAAAATCTGGAAAGAATAAAGATACTTGTCCATGAGATACTCACACGGAGCTGAAAAGGTTTTAAACTGTTTCATGAAATGTGAATATTTAACCTCAGGTAAACTATTGGGAAAACTTCACTTTCATATATTCGGGGGGAGAAAGAAACCAAAAAAAATCTGTTCTAATTGTGACATAGTAGAAATCATAAGAGATCAGACATTCTGGCAATAACAATTTCATTGCATACTCCAAATATTACTCCTTATATATATCTTTTCTTTTTGGAATCAGCTGTCTCAGGTTGAAAATTTCTTAAATATTTATGGCATTGTTAAAGCACTCAGTAAATAAAGCAATCACAAATTTTACTGTGGTTAATTGCATTAGATTTAAAACACTTCTTATTTCTGCAGAGTATATCTTAAGTTGTGCTCTATTTATACCTTTACTAAAGATGAGTTTTGTCTATTTTATGTTTTTGTTTTGAGTGGCAAACTGACAGACTGAAAGAGGCAGATCAAAATGAAGTTGATTAAACTATATTGCCTATGAAAATTTTTTTAAAATTACACTATGACAGTTTTGCAGCAAAAAAAAAAAAAAAAAGGATCCAAACATTAATTAGATTAATTTGTCCACATGGAAAGCATGTTTTAAAACTTCCTATTCTATTTTGCAGGACCTATCTTAGGCATTTAAGAAAATGGCAATTTTCAGTTGTGCTAGCCAAGGAAGAGCACTGGTTCAAAGGCCAGGATACAAGGCAAACATTTTATATAAATTTATAAATTCCTCGTATTAAATTCTTTCCTGATCTTAGCTGGCCCATAATTTGTGGTTTATAAGAAAATAAGCATGCTTTAAGAATATATTTAATTAACCCAGAACTCTGAGATCTCAAAGAACAATACCGAGCTAGATTCCTACTTCCTTACAGACTAGGAGAGCCCTCTGACCAATGCCAGGGATTAGAGAAAGTCTTCATGATTTGTGCTTTGCTTGCACTTATCTCTACTTAACCCACAACCATCAAATATTTGTATATTCATTTGTCGTATATGTGAATTTAATTAATAAACAGTGGAAAAGTGTAATGGCAGTCTTACTATCATCATTTAATAAACTGAATTTAGTAATATTGTTCATCCTAAAGCATATAAACAGCATTCAAAAAAGAATTGTAAAAGGCCAGATCAGTCATTAAAGAGCAAATAATAAAGGATGTAAGATAGAAAGCAATAATTTTTTCCACCTTCCCTTAATTTTTTGAAATTTGAAAAGAAATGGAAAAAATATATACTGTAAAATGTCTCCTTAATGAAAGCTAACAACAACAAAAAATGAAACAAGAAGCATGACAGTCACTGACAAATGGTACCACTTTCAGCATGTTCTTTCTCCTCAGGCTACATCATAATGATAGAAGCAAAGTAGAAGAATCAGGTTTGTGCATTTTCCCAGAGACAAAATTCAAATAAGTGGAAGAAATTGGGAAAGTATCCCACCTAGGTGATAAGGAAGACCAAATACCTTTGTGCTTGTCCCGTTTATGCTTTAGCTGTGCTGGATGGGATCTGAGTCTGGCTAGAGCCTGTTCTCGATGGTTCATAAAAATAGGACCAGCAAATACAAGGGGGCCTGAGGAGAAACATTTTGTATGTGCATAGAAAAACTCACAAAATGAAAACACTATAATGAACAAAAAATAATTCAAACTAAAAAGCATAAAAATTTATTCTTAATGGTTTTGGACATTATACTTTTCTTCCAATTTCCCCACTCCAGCTCCCCACCCCCACCCATAACCTACTCACCATTTCACATAAAAGTTAATACCTTAAATATAATTTATAAAGTACAAATCCCATCTTTTATACTTATATAATTATTGAGTAGTTACTAATAGTCTCAAATAGAGAATCGAGAAGTTCAATTTAAATCAATCAAATTATCTTACAAATACTTTTTAATATCATATATATTCAGAGTCAGTAAGCCATGTGTTCACTGAAGACAAATATCTTTCCCACTGAAACATAAAAAACTAATTTTTAAATTAACCATTACATTTTAACAAGGTCTTCCAGGTTTAATATTTGTATTAATCTTGCTACAAAACCAAAATAAAAATGTTACCAAGTTTACTACACATCATAGAGGTTAAGAAAACTAGATGATCAAAAACAAAACAAAAATGTCTATATTCTGCATATAGATATATGTACACACACACACAGACACACACACACACACACACACACACACACAGAGAGAACAAGAGAGAGACAGAAAGGAAGGAGCCTGGGCTTCATATTGATGGTAAAGGGGGCACCTAACCCAAATAACATTTTGGAAACATTTTTCATTAAATCATTTCTTCTAAAATGCCACTAGGTACATATATATACATATACAAATACATACCCACACAGGTTATAGTTCTTTTCACTTATATGGTATTTAAAGAAAAAATCTACAGCCAAATTTATTTTAATAAAATAAAATAAATCACTTTTCCCATTAACATTTACCTTGAAAAGAAAAATAAACTTAAGTTATAACTTAAAATTTTAGTTTTTTTCTTATACAGCAGAACTAAGTTTCCTTGAGTTTTAACAACATCAAAAATGTCTTCAAATTTGAAAACACTCTAAATTTGACAGGTTACCATTAACTGAAACAGGAATTATGACACTATATAAGCAATGAACATTTTTAATTAAAACAAGTTTTTTCATGATTCCCTACTGATCTTCAGTTTAATTAATTTTTCTAATGATGGGACAAATTAAGCCTATTGCCTTCTAATAAAATTTCATAAATGTCAAATTCAATACCAAAGTACCCTAAATTAAATGTACAAGTGGGTAAAGGAACCATATTTCAATTATGTTTCCAGATATAAACAAGAATGCAAATACCTCAAATTGTATGAAAAACCATGAATAACATATTCTATGACTACTACAGATAGAAACATGCTAATTTAATGTTAACAGAAGAGTAAGTTATTTCCCAGTAATGCAGTACCAATTATTTTCAAGCTAAGGTTATGCAAACTGAGTTCCATTTCTAAAATGTAATAAAATTGATATTTCAAATATGAACAAAATGCCTTATTTTCTTAACATGCATTATTTCTCAACTGTTACAAAGCAGACATGTAAATTACTATAAAAAGTATTTTTCAACTATATAAAAAAGTTATAGATATTAAGGTAATAATATTGTTATATTACCATTTTCTGATTTCTATGGTCTGTCTACAATATTGTTTGTCCTCATGAAAATACATTACACCCACACCCATTTAGTGTCTTGCTAAATTCAATCTTTTTAGAATCTTTTGATTTAAAAATCAAAAAGGCCCAGGGGCAATCATGTCTAAAAATTAAAGCAATTGGGTTCTAAAATAATATTGTATCCCATAGGCTAAAATAATGTTTCTTCAAATATAGCTGAGTCACTAATTTATTCACCAAATTTCCTGATAATCTTTTATTTAGCAGACACTAGGTGAAATGAATATAATGACAAAGATATAGGTCTCATTGGAACTCAGTCCACTAGGGGAAAAAAAACAGAAATAAAAACACAAACTATGAAATATTACAATAAATGCTATAAAAGAAATCTATACATACTATGTCCTGAAGGATGAAAAGATGTTAATTAAAGTCAGGACAATCAGTGAGGTTTCAAAGAATGACAAGAAGTTTAACAAGAGAAAAGGCAAGGAAGGGAGGGCATTCCAGTTAAAAGGAATAGGATATAAATTAGGATTTTATAAAAGCGTAAAGATGTTAAACAGTATTATATAGTCATTAAAAACACACATAGCTGACTTTTACAGAGTATATGTGAAGGAGCAAAAGTCTTGGGAAATTTGTTTGGAGAGGCGTCCAAAAAAGCAGATAATTAAAACCTTTTTATACCATAAAACTTCATTCTAGAGATGATAAGTCCCTAAACTGCTTTCAATTAGTTAACAAAGACATACTACAAAAAAAAAGAGGGGATAGGGAAAAGAAATGAGAACAGGGAGAGATGAGGCTGTAGAGATAAAAGTGTACCCTTCATCCTAAGGACTATGAATAGCCTTTTGGTTTTAAACAGAGAAGTGCTACTGGTCTGATCTGTATTGCAGAATGAATATTCTGGAAAGAAGGTGGCTAATGGCTTAGAAGATGATAAGACTGGAGGTAAGGCCAGTTAAAAGGCTTTTTGCTGACATTCAGGCAAAGAAGAGAAGAAGCTTCAGCTAAGGAAACAGTAAAATTCTGAAAAGTAGATATTAAAAAGCTATTAAAGAATTAAGAAGGCTGAATAAATAGAACTCGGTGATTTATTTCTTTCATTGGGAGAGGAGTGAATAAAATAGGGGTATGAGATAACCAGGTTCAGAATAGAAGCTACACTCATGTGCAGACAATGGGTAATTCAGAGTTCATCTGTAGGCACACAGGCAGAAAGCATAGAATAAGTGGTGGTGTTAAATAGTACAATCCTTTCAGAAAGCTCTCGGTGATACATTTCAGGATCTTAAAAATTTTATCCTTTGACCTAGTAACTGCACACTAGGAATCTATCCTAAAGAAAACTCTAAAATATTTTTAAAGGATTTCACCTCAAAGGTGTTTACTACAACTTACTCATTATAGCAAGCATTTAAAAATAGCCAAATGAAAGTAATTAATTAAAAACTCTAATACATCTACTTAATGGAATAATATGCAGCCATTAAAATGAGATTCATGAAATAATTTTATGCAGAATATAATTTTGTGTTAAATTAACAATGAGATAACATTGTTCACCATTGTTTTCCAAGAATTAAAAAGAGTAACTAAACCCAGGTGTGGTAGCACACGCCTGTACAGTCCTAGCTACTCAGGAGGCTGAGGTACGAGGATCACTTGGGCCCAGTTGTTTGAGGCCAGGCTGGGCAACATATCAAGACTCTGCTCTAAAAAAATAATAATAATAATAAATAAAAGAATAACTAATACAGGTGATGCTAGAGGAAAACACTACTCTTACACATTAGTCTAAGGAGTATAAATTCCTGTAACATTTTTAAAACAATGTGAATTATCTGTTAAAATTTAAGACAGTTATACTCTCTGCCCCATACATTCTATTTCGGGAAAGCTCTGCTACATAAACACTAATACATAGCTCTAAGTTTAAGAATATTTATTACAGTAAAACCCACAAAAACCTACAATAACCTGAATGCCCATCAATAAATAACGGTCACATAAACTATGGTATAGCCATATTATGATATTAGGTCATTATTGCATAGAATGTGGTAGATCCACACTTACTGACCTAGCATGTGTTCTTCTTGTATTGTAAAATGAGAAAAAGATGCTCCAAATGTATACATAATAATACTTCTGTAAATAAACATATGTCTACACTTTCACATATGTATAAGTCTCTATACATGATTATATTTTAATAGAGTAAGATATTAGACTATTAACATTTATATTTTGGGGGGAGGGAAATGGGAAGGTGGGGGTAAAATACTAGCAAAATATAAAAATATATGTATTATAACACTAAGCAAAAATATAAAACAAAATTCAGTCAATGATATAACCAGAAATAAGTAAAACTTGATTAGATGACGACAATGAAATAAAAACAATAATTGAATTAAGGAATAGGTTTACACAAAACCTTGACCTAAATTCCTGTATTACTTTAATATGGTATTTGCAATAAAACACACAAAAAATTTTATTATATAATATTAAAGGGAATACAAACAGAACATCAATATCTATCGCAGTATGAAATTATATAAAATAAGTAAAAAAGTGTAAGAAATTACACTAAAATTCTACTTATGGTTCTTTTTGTATAAAGGGTTATACTGATCTACTTTTTCTTACTTATATTCTTTAAATGTTTCATAAAATATTTTAATTTAAAAAGAGACTTTTACGTGTTACTGGAATATCAGTTAATTTTGGATTTGATGTGTCAAATCAAGAAAACCATAATGTTTTTAAGGGCTTAAAAAGTAATAGCAACATGCCGGGTGCGGTGGCTCAGGCCAGTAAACCAGCACTTTGGGAGGCCGAGGCCGGCGTATCACAAGGTCAGGAGATTGAGACCATCCTGGCTAACACGGTGAAACTCCATCTCTACTAAAAATACAAAAAATCAGCCAGGCGTGGTAGAGGGCGCCTGTAGTCCCAGCTACTGGCGAGGCTGAGGAAGGAGAATAGCGTGAACCTGGGAGGCGGGGGTTGTAGTGAACCGAGATCACGCCACTGCACTCCAGCCTGGAGAACAGAGCAAGACTCCGTCTCAAAACAAAACAAAACAAACAAACAAACAAACAAAAATTAATAGCAACATCAACTCAATCACTTTGAAATAAGTGGCTTTAATAAATTTGTTTCTAGGGGGGCAGTTCCAAGATGGCCGAATAGGAACAGCTCCAGTCTACAGCTCCCAGCTCCAGTGATGCAGAAGAGGGGTGATTTTTTCATTTGCAACTGAGGTACCGGGCTCATCTCACTGGGGCTTGTCAGACAGTGGAGGCAGAACAGTGGGTGCAGCCCACCGAGCGTGAGACGAAGCAGGGCAAGGCACTGCCTCACCCGGGAAGTGCAAGGGGTCAGGGAATTCCCTTTCCTAGCCAAGGGAAGCGGTGACAGAGGGCACCTGGAAAATCGGATCACTCCTACCCTAATACTGTGCTTTTGCAACGGTCTCAGCAAACTGCACACCAAGAGACTATATCCTATGCCTGACTCGGAGGGTCACAGGCCCATGGAGCCTCCCTCATTGCTAGCACTGTAGTCTGAGATCTAACTGCAAGGTGGCAGCGAGGCTGGGGAGGGGCACCCGCCACTGCTGAGGCTTAAGTAGGTAAACAAAGCAGCCTGGAAGCTCGAACCGGAGGGAGCCCACAGCAGCTCAAGGACCTGCCTGCCTCTGTATACTCCACCTCTGGGGACAGGGCATAGCTGAACAAAAGGCAGCAGAAACCTCTGCAGACTTAAATGTCCCTGTTTGACAACTTTGAAGAGAACAGTGGTTCTCCCAGCACGGAGTCTGAGATCTGAGAACGGACAGACTACCTCCTCAAGTGGGTCCCTGGCCCCAGAGTAGCCTAACCAGGAGGAACCCCCAAGTAGGGGCAGACTGACAACTCACAAGGCCAGGTACCCATCTGAGATGAAGCTTCTAGAGGAACGATCAGGCAGTAACATTTGCTGTTCAGCAATATTCGATGTTCTGCAGCCTCTGCTGCTAATACCCAGGCAAACAGGGTCTGGAGCTGACCTCCAGCAAACTCCAACAGACCTGCAGCTGAGGGTCCTGACTATTAGAAGGAAAACTAACAAACAGAAAGGACATCCACACGAAAACCCCATCTGTACGACATCATCATCAAAGACCAAAGGTAGATAAATCCACAAAGATGGGGAAAAAGCAGAGCAGAAAAGCAGAAAATTCTAAAAATCAGAGCGCCTCACCCCATCCAAAGGAAGAGAATGGATGGAGAATGACTTTGACAAGTTGAGAGAAGGCTTCAGACGATCAAACTTCTCTTAGCTAAAGGAGGAAGTTCGAACCCATCGCAGAGAAGCCAAAAACCTTGAAAAAAGATTAGATGAATGGCTAACTAGAATAACCAGTATAGAAGTCCTTAAATGACCTGATGGAGCTGAAAACCATGGCACGAAAACTACAAGATGAATGCACAAGCTTCAGTAGCTGATTCGATCAAGTGGAAGAAAGGGTATCAGTGATTGAAGATCAACTGAATGAAATGAAGCCAGAAGAGAAGTTTAGAGAAAAAGGAGTAAAAAGAAACGAACAAAGCCTCCAAGAAATATGGGACTATGTGAAAAGAACAAATCCGCGTCTGACTGGTGTATCTGAAAGTCACGGGGAGAATGGAACCAAGTTGGAAAACACTCTTCAGGATATTATCCAGGAGAACTTCCCCAACCTAGCAAGGTAGGTCAACATTCAAATTCAGGAAATACAGAGAACGCCACAAAGATACTCCTCGAGAAGAACAACTCCAAGACACATCATTGTCAGATTCACCAAAGTGGAAATGAAGGAAAAAATGTTAAGGGCAGCCAAAGAGAAAGATCAGGTTACCGACAAAGGGAAGCCCATCAGACTAACAGCAGATCTCCCAGCAGAAACCCTACAAGTCAGAAGAGAGTGGGAGCCATTATTCAAAATTCTTAAAGAATTTTCAAGCTAGAATTTCATATCTAGCCAAACTAAGCTTCATAAGTGAAGGAGAAATAAAATCCTTTACAGACAAGCAAATGCTGAGAGATTTCTGTCACCACCAGGCCTGCCTTATAAGAGCTCCTGAAGGAAGCACTAAACATGGAAAGAAACAACTGGCACCAGTCACTGCAAAAACATGCCAAATTGTAAAGACCATCGATGCTAGGAAGAAACTGCATCAACTAATGAGCTATATAACCAACTAACATCATAATGACAGGATCAAATTCACACATAACAATATTAACCTTAAATGTAAATGGGCTAAATGCTCCAATTAAAAGTACACAGACTGGCAAATTGGATAAAGAAGACTCATCAGTGTGCTGTATTCAGGAGACCCATCTCATGTGCAGAGACACACATAGGCTCACAATAAAGGGATGGAGGAAGATCTACCAAGCAAATGGAAAACAAAAAAAGGCGGGGGTTGCAATCCTAAGCTCTGATAAAACAGACTTTCAACCAACAAAGATCAAAAGAGACAAAGAAGGCCATTACATAATGGTAAAGGGATCAATTCAACAAGAAGAGCTAACTATCGTAAATATACATGCACCCAATATAGGAGCACCTAGATTCATAAAGCAAGTCCTTCGAGACCTATGAAGAGATTTAGACTCCCACACTATAAAAATGGAGACTTAACACCCGACTGTCAACATTAAACAGATCAACAAGATAGAAAGTTAACAAGGATATCCAGGAATTGAACTCAGCTCTGCACCAAGCGGACCTAATAGACATCTACAGAACTCTCCACCCCAAATCAACAGAATATACATTCTTCTCAGCACCATATCGCACTTATTCCAAAGTTGACCACATAATTGGAAGTAAAGCACTCCTCAGCAAATGTACAAGAACAGAAATTATAACAAACTGTCTCTCAGACCACAGCACAATCAAACTAGAACTCAGGACTAAGAAACTCAATCAAACCCGCTCAACTACATGGAAACTGAACAACCTGCTCCTGAATGACTACTGGGTACATAACAAAATGAAGGCAGAAATAAAGATGTTCTTTTAAACCAATGAGAACAAAGATACAACATACCAGAATCTCTGGGACACATTTAAAGCAGTGTGTAGAGGGAAATTTATAGCACTAAATGCCCACAAGAGAAAGCTGGAAAGATCTAAAATTGACATCCTAACATCACAATTAAAAGAACTAGAGAAGCAAGAGCAAACACATTCAAAAGCTAGCAGAAGGCAAGAAATAACTAAGATCAGAGCAGAACTGAAGGAGATAGAGACACAAAAAACTCTTCAAAAAATCAATGAATCCAGCAGCTGGTTTTTTGAAAAGATCAACAAAATTGACAGACCGCTAGCAACACTAATAAAGAAGAAAAGAGAGAAGAATCAAATAGAAGCAACAAAAAAAGATAAAGGGGATATCACCACGGATCCCACAGAAATACAACCTACCATCAGAGAATACTATAAACATCTCTACGCAAATAAACCAGAAAATCTAGAAGAAACGGGTAAATTCCTGGACACATACACCTTCCCAAGACTAAACCAGGAAGAAGTTGAATCTCTGAATAGACCAATAACAGACTCTGAAATTGAGGCAATAATAGCCTACCAACCAAAAAACGTCCAGGACCAGGTGGATTCACAGCCGAATTCTACCAGAGGTACAAGGAGTTGGTACCATTTCTTCTGAAACTATTCCAATCAATAGAAAAAGAGGGAATCCTCCCTAACTCATTTCATGAGGCCAGCATCATCCTGATACCAAATCCTGGCAGAGACACAACAAAAAAAGAGAATTTTAGACCCATATCCCTGATGAACATTGATGCAAAAATCGTCAATAAAATACTGGCGAACCGAATCCAGCAGCACATCAAAAAGCTTATCCACCATGATCAAGTGGGCTTCATCCCTGGGATGCAAGGCTGGTTCAACATAGACAAATCAATAAATGTAATCCAGCATATAAACAGAATCAAAGACAAAAACCACATGATTATCTCAATAGATGCAGAAAAGGCCTTTGACAAAATTCAACAGCCCTTCATGCTAAAAACTCAATAAATTCGGTACTGATGGGACGTATCTCAAAATAATAAAAGCTATTTATGACAAACCCACAGCCAATATCATACTGAATGGGCAAAAACTGGAATCATTACCTTTGAAAACTGGCACAAGACAGGGATGCCCACTCTCACCACTCCTATTCAACACAGTGTTGGAAGTTCTGGTTAGGGCAATCATGCAGGAGAAAGATATAAAGGGTATTCAATTAGGAAAAGAGGAAGTCAAATTGTCCCTGTTTGCAGATGACATGATTGTATATTTAGAAAACCCCATCGTCTCAGCCCAAAATCTCCTTAAGCTGATAAGCAACTTCAGCAAAGTCTCAGGAAACAAAATCAATGTGCAAAAATCATAAGCATTCTTATACACCAATAACAGACAAACGGACAGCCAAATCGTGAGTGAACTGCCATTCACAATTGCTTCAAAGAGAATGAAATACCTAGGAATCCAACTTTCAAGGGATGTGAAGGACCTCTTCAAGGAGAACTACAAACCACTGCTCAGTGAAATAAAAGAGGACACAAACAAATGGAAGAACATTCCATGCTCATGGATAGGAAGAATCAACATCATGAAAATGGCCATACCGCCCAAGGTAATTTATAGATTCAATGCCATCCCCATCAAGCTACCAATGACTTTCTTCACAGAATTGGAAAAAACTACTTTAAAGTTCATATGGAACCAAAAAAGAGCCTGCATTGCCAAGACAATCCTAAGCCAAAAGAACAAAGCTGGAGGCATCTACCTGACTTCAAACTATACTACAAGGCTACAGTAACCAAAACAGCATGGTACTGGTACCAAAACAGATATATAGACCAATGGAACAGAACAGAGTCCTCAGAAATAATACCACACATCTACAACCATCTGATCTTTGACAAATCTGACAAAAACAAGAAATGGGGAAAGGATTCCTTACTTAATAAATGGTGCTAGGAAAACTCGCGAGCATACGTAGAAAGCTGAAACTGGATCCCTTCCTTACACCTTATGCAAAAATTAATTCAAGATAGATTAAAGACTTAAATGTTAGACCTAAAATGATGAAAACCCTAGAAGAAAACCTAGGCAATACCATTCAGGACATAGGCATGGGCAAAGACTTCATGTCTAAAACACCAAAAGCAATGGCAACAAAAGCCAAAATAGACAAATAGGATCTAATTAAACTAAAGAGCTTCTACACAGCAAAAGAAACTACCATCAGAGTGAACAGGCAACCTACAGAATGGGAGAAAATTTTTGCAATCTAATCATCTGACAAAGGGCTAATATCCAGAATCCACAAAGAACTCAAACAAATTTACAAGAAAAAAATAACCTCATCAAAAAGTGGGCAAAGGATATGAACAGACATTTCTCAAAAGAAAACATTTATGCAGCCAACAGACACATGATAAAATGCTCATCATCACTGGCCATCAGAGAAATGCAAATCAAAACCACAATGAGATACCATTTCACACCAGGTAGAATAGCGATCATTAAAAAGTCAGGAAACAACAGGTGCTAGAGAGGATGTGGAGAAATAGGAACACTTTTACACTGTTGGTAGTTGTGTAAACTAGTTCAACCATTGTGGAAGACAGAGTGGTGATTTCTCAAGCATCTAGAACTAAAAATACCATTTGACCTAGCCATCCCATTACTGGGAATATACCGAAAGGATTAAAAATCATGCTGCTATACAGAAATATGCACACATATGTTTATTGCGGCACTATTCACAATAGCAAAGACTTGGAACCAACCCGAATGCCTATCAATGATAGACTGGATTAAGAAAATGTGGCACATATACACCACGGAATACTATGCAGCAGCCATGAAAAAGGATGAGTTCACATCCTTTGTAGGGACATGGATCCATCATCCTACATGGATGATGTACATGTTCCAACATCCTACATGTTCCAATGCTGGAAACCATCATTCTCAGCAACCTATTGCAAGGACAAAAAACCAAACACCGCATGTTCTCACTCATAGGTGATTGAACAATGAGAACACTTGGACATAGGAAGGGGAACATCACACACCGGAGCCTGTCGTGGGGTGGGGGGAGTGGGGAGGGATAGCATTAGGAGATATACCTAATGTAAATGATGAGTTAATGGGTGCAGCACACCAACATGGCACATGTATACATAGGTAACAAACCTGCACATTGTACACATGTACCCTAGAACTTCAAGTACAATAAAAAATAACAAAAATAAAAAAATAATTTTTTTTCTAATTTGTAACTAATTTTTTCCTCTGAAAATTGAATGTTTTATTCTAGAAAAGCTGTTGTGGATTTTTCCCAGTAATAATCAAAGTTTTCTGATTAGCCTGCCAATGTTGTAAGAAAAGTAATTAAGTCAAGGCCAGAGCTGAAAGAGAATCAAGCTCAAAGAAAAGTATAGACTACTAAACAGTCTCCCACCACCACCACAATCACCAGGAAGCATTTATTTAGGGATTAGTATATGCTAGGCACTTTTACCCATATCCCTCAATCCTCATGAACATCCTTAGGTAGGCAGGTAAATTTATCCCCATTTTGAAGGTAAGAAAACTGATGTTCAGGGTGACTAAAATTCCAAGGTCATATATAGGTGGTAAAACTTAAGAAGCCAGGATTTGATCCCAAGTCTAATAACTGCAGAACAGATGCTCTCAACCACCATACTCTATAGTTAGGCTAACCATATAACTTACTACCCAAATGACACTCTACTGAGAGTAAAAAAGAGCACCATTAAGAATATGCCTGGACACCTATAAAATGGGACTCTCCCAGTTAAGCCAGGACATGGGTTTAGCCCATCCACAGCTCATAATTATGAAACTTGGATACTTAGAAGAAAGAAGAAAAAGCTAACATTATTGGAGTTTAATTTTCCTTATGAAACAGAGTGCTGATAAGGAATATAAAGATTAAATCATTAATATAATCATCCAGTAGTTCTTCTGATGACTTCAAGAGCCCTACTTAAGAATTTCACTGAATAAGCACTTCACTTACACAGTTAAATTAATACATTAACCAACCCAATATAATCTAAAAAATTATCACAAACCATTGAACTAAAATCTACAAATGAATACTACTAATACCTAAAAAGATAAATTTAAGAAAAAAGTTAACTAGAATATTAATAACACAAAGATTTAAAATTAAAGACAAAGTTCAAAATTTATGAAAAAGCAGTAATAACATTGCTTTTTTGGGTTTCAATAGCACATTCCATTGTAGGAGACCTGGTGTGATAAAACAGTAACTAAATTACGTCAACAGGCCTGAGGCTGTCTGAGCAAGGCATTAGTACGAGAACTAGAGCCCAGGCTGAGCTCAGTGGTTCACACCTGTACTCCCAGCACTTTGGGAGGCTGAGGGAGGCCGATCACCTGAGGTCAGGGTTTGAGACCAGCCTGGTCAACATGGTGAAACCCCATCTCTACCAAAAATGCAAAAATTAGCCAGGTGTGGTGGTGCATGCCTATAATCCCAGCTGCTCGGGAGGCTGAGGCAGGAGAATCGCTTGAAACTGGGAGGTAGAGGTTGCAGTGAGCCGAGATCGTACCAGTGCACCCCAGTCTGGGCAACAGAATGAGACACTGACTCAAAAAAAAAAAGAACTAGAGCCCAAAGTTCTGATCAACTATGAAAAATTTAGATCAGACTTGGTAAATAAGACAGAAAAGTCAAGTAAAATAATCTAACATAATCTAATTCTTAAATTCTGAAATGTTAACACAGGTAAAAGACAATTACTAGCAAGTATAATTACTAACATACTACTAAATTATTAGTTTCTAAAAAGTATCAACAGGCCAAAGAAATAAAAGACATGTATGTATGGCAATTGGAAAACTAAAATTTTATTTGAGGTTTCTATTCCTTATAGGAGCAAAGCCAATACAATCTTTTCTAGCACAGTGCCAGAGAAGAGCCTCAGAACACTGTGCAAGTGACTCAAATCTGTTTCTAAGGCCCTTGACCCATAAACTCTGATTCATTAGGCCCAGGTGATTCTGATACAGAAGGTCAATGGATAAAACCGCAAAGTGCAAACTGACCTAGCGCACTAAGTCTCACACTTTGGGACCATCAGAATCACCTGGAACGCTATTAAAGCACAGTTTACTGGCTGTACTCCTCCAGTTTTTGCTTCATTAGAGATCTGGAGTAGGGCCTGAGTACTCGTAACAAGTGCCCAAGTGATGCTGGTCCCTTTGAGAACAACTTGAGAACCATGGCCCAAAAGTAATGAAAAGCACAGCACCTGAAAGAGATTCCTCTATCCAATTAAAATAAAAATATTTCTTAAAAAGCAAAGGTAAGCAAAGTATAGATGCCTTAAACCTAATCAGTATTTTTTTTTTAAATGGCTTCAGTTATAAAACGTAACTTTTACTCTATTTACACACTAATATGCTTATTGGAGAATATTTAGGAAACAAATTGTAAAGAAGAAAATAAAAAATCATCTATAAACTCATCCGTCAGGAAAAAGCATTGTTAATATTTTGGTATTTATCTTTCTTGTTTTATCCCTATGGGAGTGTGGGTATATCATATTCATCTAATTTTGTTTTCTTATAAAAATGTGTTTTTAAATAAAATTGCTTAATGGAGTACTAAGAATAATATAAAATCATAAAAGTGTCATATCAGAATAGTTTTTTAATTACTTAATACAGTATGAGGATTTTCAAAGTCACTGAATGACTCTGAAGTTTGATTTTTTAAAAAACGAATACACAGTTAGAATTCTTGTCCAAATGCAAAAATATTTGTTTAAAATAAAATAGGCTGGGTGCAGTGGTTCACACCTATAATCCCAACACTTTGGGAAGCTGAGGTAGGTGGATCATTTGAGGTCAGGAGTTCGAAACCAGCCTGGCCAACATGGTGAAACCTCGCCTCTACTAAAAATACAAAAATTAGCCGAACATGGTGGCGGGCACCTGTAGTCCCAGCTACTCAGAAGGCTGAGGTAGGAGAATCGCTTGAACCTGGGAAGGGGAGGTTGCAGTGAGCCAAGACTGTGCTGCTGTACTCCAGGTTAGGCAACAGAGCGAGACTCCATCTCAAAATAAATAAATAAATAAATAAACAAACAAACAAAACATACAAGCAGGCATCACTTTCAATAGTGCTGTGTTAACTGAAACACAGGCATATGGGAACTCTGTCCTCCTTTTGCATGATTCTAGTTAACTATGTTGACTGTGAAAGGGGAGGACATGGTTCCAATGTGCACAAATTTCTGTTAATCTCAGTACCATGGAAAGCAAGGACTGCCATAATTGAGGTTCACACTGAAGATTCCACTCATCAAGAAAAGATATTCACTACATATTGTTTTAACAAACATGAAGGAGGGTGATCTGTGTAAGAAAGAGTTCTACCAAACAATAAGGACAAGACAAAATTTATGTGCACCAATAATCTGAATAAAGTGTTTCTACAGATGTTCTACATATTTAGGACTGCAGATGAAACCTATTTGTCACAAAATATACACTAAGTGCCTAAAACCTCAACCTATCTTTGGAAATTCTGATACAACAACATAATTTATTTAAATATTTAACTAGTTGAAGATTTTTTTTAACTTTAAAGGGTTAGTGTTTACAATTATGTTTCACAGGTTTATGTCAAATTTAAAAATAAATGGCAAAAGAATATTCCACAATCACCAAGTTATGTCAAGTTACCAATGCACAATTCAATGTTCCTTTATTTCCTATATGCACAAATATACTGTACCTAGAGAAGAATAGCTTTTTTAGGAGGGAAGAGAAAAAGAGTAACAAGATAAACAGCATTTGGCAAGTAATTAAATGTGAATAATTAAGTGTAAGGATGTGCTATACTGTAGTTTAAACGTAAGAGATAGCTGCATTTTGTAGGTCCATTCATGTCGCTCAACCTAATATTTCTAAAGAAAGAAAAAACAGGTAGTAAATAGATATAATGATAACTAATCTTAAAAAATTATATCAACATAAAAAAGTATTAATTACCACATGTCAGAAACTTAATTCTATCCTGTTTTGTAGGAAACATTTAACATGCAATTTTCCCACATACTTATATAATGTAAATACTGACAGTATCTATACTAATCTCATTAAAATATCCTTTAAAGAACATTATGCAAGCAAAGCCAAACAATAGTAAATTTTCACCTTTTCAATCAACTTCACTTATCAGATGCTATGAAGAACATTCTTCATATGCCAAGTACGTTTTACAATTCAAGTTTAATAAAACTAGAATTCACCATGTGTGTCATACATTTTACTACTTATTCCATATATTAACAAAAAGAATAGCTAGAAAAAAATGTATAATGATGGTTAAATGGGTAAAAGGTTTATTTCACACATCAAATATCATGCCGTATCTAATAAGCATTTAAAATATGCAGTATCAGTAAACATTTCTAATCAAAATTTTGCCTAGTGGAAGAATAAAATCATAGACCTCCATAACAATTTGTCTTAATCGTACAAAAAAAAATTTACTGAGCAAGGAAACCTTTAGTAATACACATATTTATCTCTGCGTATTCAAATACCAATTATAACCACAGTTAAAAATTTTTTTGTTTGTTTTCTTTTGAGATGGAGTCTCACTCTGTCACCAGGCTGGAGTGCAGTGGTGCGATCACGGCTCACTGCAACCTCCACCTCCCAGGTTCAAGTGATTCTCCTGCCTCAGCCTCCTGAGTAGCTGGGACTACAGGTGCATACCACCATGCCCAGCTAATTTTTTTGTACTTTTAGTAGAGATGGGGTTTCACCATGTTGGCCAGGATGGTCTCCATCTCTTGATCTCGTGATCCGCCCACCTCAGCCTCCCAAAGCACTGGGATTACAGGCATGAACCACCATGCCTGGCCAGTTAAATGTATTTTTAAGCTAAGAAATTATCATAAACAATGAGGAAAAGATAAACAATAGACCTATCTTTGTAAATAAAACCTGCAGACCTGCCATCTTACCCTTCCTGTACATAACTAGAATGAGCTTTTTCCAAAAAAAGACACACGAAAGCATAGTTATGCACTGATCTGGAGGGAAGCATAGTAGGACTATGCCCAAATGATAAGGAGCATAAAAGAATAAGAAAACAGGGGAGGCCGAGACGGGCGAATCATGAGGTCAGGAGATCGAGACCATCCTGGCTAACATGGTGAAACTCCGTCTCTACTAAAAAATACAAAAAAACTAGCCGGGCGAGGTGGCGGGCACCTGTAGTCCCAGCTACTCAGGAGGCTGAGGCAAGAGAATGGCGTCAACCCAGGAGGCAAAGCTTGCAGTGAGCTGAGATCCGGCCACTGCACTCCAGCCTGGGCGACAGAGCGAGACTCTGTCTCAAAAAAAAAAAAAGAAAACAGAAGTAAAAAGACTAAACTGAATTTTGTTCCATGGTCAAATAGATGAGTCCAAAGTCTGGGTGAAGGACAAGTTGTGAGAATATCTATTTTTAAAAAGCAGCCATTTCTAATAGTTACTGATACTTGGCAGATGGCACAAATCTTAATATGGTGACTTACACCATAAATACTCTGCTGAATTAAACGTATGTTACTAGCACAATTATAAATACCTTCAACATATGTTATTAGAACAATTATGAATACCCTGAATATTTTCACATTATATTCATGAGTTATCAGAATATTACTAATTTTAATTTTGATGATTTCTTACCCAAAATTAGTTTATTGTGTGAACTTTTCAGTGGTTTCAGGATAGGGTAGGAAAGTGGATTTTCATGTACTTTTTCTCTGTAGCTACATCTTACCTCTTCCTTCCTCTAATCTGTGCCTTCTGATTACACGTTGCCGTTTTTCTTCTTGTCGTAACTGAAGGTGTTCTTCAATGTTAACCCCGGGCACTGGGACAGCTAGAGGATTGGCCAAAAAAAATAGTAACAACATACATGTTATATAATAACTATAACAGAACTACTTAAAATTCAAGAAAGAAAAGATAGCAAAAACATTGTCTAAAACACACAATATTTTTACTTTAAGAATTCTTAGCCAAAAAGGGAAAAAGAATCTCATTCTGGATAGGCATGGTGGCCCACACCTGTAATCCCAGCACTTTGGGAGGCAGAGGCAGGCAGATCACCTGAGGTCAGGAGTTCAAGACCAGCCTGGCCAATATGGTGAAACCCTGTCTCTACTAAAAGTACAAAAATTAGGCATGGTGGTGGGCACCTGTATTCCCAGCTACTTGGGAGGCTGAGGCAGGACAATCACTTGAACCTAGAAGGCAGAGGTTGCAGTGAGCTGAGATTGAGCCACTGTACTCCAGACTTGGCAACAGAGCGAGACTCCGTCTCAAAAAAAAAAAAAAAAAAAAGAATCTCATCCCTTAAACAATGTCATATTGTCAGTTACCATAAGAGCAGTATTGCATACATTAATTATTATCTTAATTTTTTAACATATACCTAAAAGAAATTGTTTAAACTCTCAGACTTAATGAGTTGAAGACAACTCAGTGTAGCATAGTATAATCAATCAAAATTACCTAAAAGAAGATCTAAAGGTATCATTTCTTTCACTGCATCAAGAATTCCTCTTTGTCTTGCCTCTTGACCATCTAACTCTCTTGCACAGGCCTTGCAACATCCACACACAGCACAACCAGATTCTCCGGAACCACAACCACAGATCCTGCGGGGGCGGGGGGGAAAAGACAACAAAAAGAGATCTTCCTAATTTTTCCTTAAAACTCTTTTCTATAACTCATTTTCCACATTTTTGAAATTGTTAAATGAGTAAGCAATGAAATCACCTCTTTAGATCACGATTGCTCATTTTAAAGAAAGGGTATAAATAGCAGAATAATTAAAAACAAGACTCTGATTAAGCTCCCAATAGGCATAATTGGTATATTTCTACAGAAAATACACACAGATTCAACTATCATCAAAGTCACTATTTTAAAAACAATTTTTTAAAAGTTTTTTTTTTGCAGTTAGTGAAGCACCAGAAGCTTTAGGATTAAGCGACCAAGATGGGTTGGTTGGCTAAAAACAATCAAACAATGTTGCTGTCCAGCAGATAAGTAAAGGCAGGTGTTGGTAGCCTTCAGCAAGAGAGCCTAAGCTTGCCAGCTTCATGTAATATTTTCCCATTCCCTATTTAATATGGTGTTGGGAAAACTGGCTAGCCATATGCAGAAAACTGAAACTGGACCCCTTCCTTACACCTTATATAAAAATTAACTCAAGATGGATTAAAGATTTAAACATAAGACCTAAAACTAGAAAAACTCTGGAAGAAAACCTAGGTAATATCATTCAGGACACAGGCAAGGGCAAAGACTTCATGACTAAAACACCAAAAGCAATGGCAAATGAGATTTAAGTAAACTAAAGAGCTTCTGCACAGCAAAAGAAACTATCATAAGAGTGAACGGGCAACCTACAGAATGGGAGAAAATTTTTGCAATCTATCCATCTGACAAATGGCTAATATCCAGAATCTACAAAGAACTTAAACAAATTTACAGAAAAGCAAACAACCCCATCATAAAGTGGGCAAAGGATATAAACAGACACTTCTCAAAAGAAGATGTTTATTTATGCAGCAGAACTTAAACAAATTTACAAGAAAACAAACCACCCCATCAAAAAGTGGGCGAAGGATATGAACAGACACTTCTCCAAAGATGACATTTATGCAGCCAACAAACATGAAAAAAAAGCTCATTATCACTGGTCATTAGAGAAATGCAAATCAAAACCACAATGATACCATCTCACATCAGTTGGAATGGCAATCATTAAAAAGTCAGGAAACAACAGGTGCTGGAGAGGATGTAGAGAAATAGGAAAGCTTTTACACTGTTAGTGGGAGTGTAAATTACTTCAACCATTGTGGAGGGCAGTGTGGCAATTTCTCAAGGATCTAGAACTAGAAATACCATTTCACCCAGCAGTCCCATTACTAGGTATATACCCAGAGGATTATTAATCATTCCACTATAAAGACACATGCACATGTATGTTTATTGCAGCACTATTCACAATAGCAAAGACTTGGAACCAACCCAAATGCTCATCAATGATAGGCTGGATAAAGAAAGTATGACACATATGCAACATGGAATACTATGCAGCCATAAAAAAAGGAGTTCATGTCCTTTGCAGGGACATGAATGAAGCTGGAAATCATCATTCTCAGCAAACTAACCCAGGAACAGGAAACCAAATACTGCATGTTCTCACTCATAAGTGGGAGTTGAACAATGAGAACACATGGACACAGGGAGGGGAACATCACACACTGGGACCTGTCGGGGGGTGGGGGCTAGGGGAGGGAGAGCATTAGGAGAAATACCTAATGTAGATGACAGGTTGATGGGTGCAGCAAACCACCATGGCATGTGCATACCTATGTAACCAACCTGCATGTTCTGCACATGTATTCCAGAACATAAAATAACAACAACAAAAAAAAGGAAATAAAAATATCCACACATTGGAAAGGAAAAATAAAATACATATATATATACACACATATATATACACACACACACACACGTCTCCTTCCCCCTCTCTTCTTTACATGCCATCACCTCCCATTCTCTCCTTTCACAGAGTCCAATTACCTGTTCTTTTTCTCCTTCGTCCCTTTCATATCAATTGTGAACCATATGGGGTATTCGTTGACAAAGACACTCCCAGAAACTGACTTGGGGTCAGGGAAACTAACTTCTTAGCCACATATTTTGTAGAAGGCATAGCTTTAATGTAGTTCATCGAATCAGTCCTTAAAACTTTTGACAGCCTTGTTGAACCCCAAGTTATACAGATTTCGGAAGGTACAAAAGGAAGAACATACCTGGCAGCAGTTTAAAAGACATAGCTAGACACCTGTGAAATGTGTCACTTTTAAAAGCAAGCATTACAAACTATTTGGAAGATCACTTACTACACAGTAAAAACTATGACACATAATATGCCAGATTGACACTAATTTTAAGATAGTATTAATGACACCAATTCTTCTCAAAATTTTCCAAAAAAATTGAGGAGGAGAGAACACTAATTCATTCTTTGAGGCCAGGATTACCAATGTCAGGCAAAAGATGAAGAAAAAGAAGAAGGAAGAAGGAAAAGAAGGAGAAGGAGTAGAAGAAGAAGGAGCAGGAAGAGGAGGAGAAGGAGGAAAAGAAGGAGGAGAAGGAGAAGAAAGAAGAAGAAGGAGAAGGAGAAAGAGAAGAAAGGGAGGAGGGAGAGCGGGAGAGAAGGGGGCAGAGGAGGCGGCAGAAAAAAACCCCTACAGACCAATATCCCGTATGAATAATGATGTAAAAATCCTCAACAAAATACTAACAAAATAAATTCAGCAGGATATTAAAATAATTATATACCATAACCAAGTGGGATTTGCTCCCAGAATGCAACAAACGAAAATCAATCCATGTAATATAACACATTAACAGAATGAAAGAAAAGAAATACACGCTCATCTCAATTGATGTAGAAAAAGCATTTGACAAAATTCAATGCCCTTTCATAATAAAAACACTTGACAAACTAGGAATAGAAGGAAATGATCTCAACATAAAAACCACACATGAAAAACACACAGTGAACATCATAATGGTGAGAGACTGAAAGTTTTTCCTTTCTAATATCAGAAAAAAGACAAGGATGCCCACTTTGACCACTCCTAAACAGCACTAGAAGTTCTAGCCAGAGCAATGGGACAGGAAAAGAAATAAAGGTCATCCAGAGTAGAAAGGAAGAAGTAAAATTATCTATGTTCACAGATAATACAATCTCATACATAGAAAACTCTAAAGATTCCACTCAAAAAAACCAATAGAGAAAATGAATTCAGCAAAGTAGGAAGATACAAAGTCAACACACAAAAATCAGTTGTATTTCTAGGCACTAACAATGAACAATATGAAAAGGAAATTACAGAAACAATTCCACAGCATCAAAAAGAATACACTTAGCAATTAACCAAGGAGGTGAAATGAGAACTATAAAACACTGCTGAAAGAAATTAAAGATGACATAAATAGAAACACATCTTATGTTCATGGATTAGAAGACTAAAGTTTTTAAGATGTTCATACTACCCAAAGCAATCTACAGATTCGTTGTAATCCCTATCAAAATCCCAATGATGTTTTTTACAGAACAGAAAAACCTATCCTAAAATTCATAGAAAATCTGTAGGGACCTCAAAGAGCCAAACAAGCTTGAAAAAGAACAACAAAGTACTCATAGTTCCTGACTTCAAAACTTACTACAAATCTACAGTAATCAAAACAACATGGTGTGGCACAAAGACAGTCATACAGTCCAATGGGATAGAATAGACAGCCGGGAAACCTTCCTTCACATATACGGTCACGTGATTTTTGACAAAGGGGCCAAGATGATTCAATAGAGAAAGGATAATCTTTTCAATAAACATCGCTGGGAAAACTGGATATCCACATGTAAAAGAATGAATCTGGATACTTCTTTAACAGCATATACAAAAATTAACTCAAAATGATTCAAAGACCTAAATGTAAGACCTAAAACTATTTAAAAAAAAAAAAAAAAAAAAAAACCCTTAGAAGAAAAGATACAGTAAACCCTTCACAACACTAGATTGGGAAATAATTTCCTGGATATTACACCAAAGGAACAGGCAACAACAATAAAAAAAACAATAGACAACTAGACTTCATGAAAATTTAAAAAATTTTGTGCTTGAAAAGACAAAGTCAACAGAGTAAAAACATAACCCACAGACATGGCTTTTCACTTTCAAATCATATATCTGATAAGGAATTAATATTCAAACTATATAGTTTGAATAAAAATAAATCGACAACCCAATTCAAAAATGAGAAAGGACTTGAATAGAATTTCTCCAAAGATCTCCAAATAGCCAACAGGCATATGCAAAGATGCTGAACATCACTAATCACTGGAGAAATTCAAATCAAAACTATAATGAGATACTACCTCACACCCATTAGGATGCCACTACCAAAATAACAGATCATAAGTGTTAAGAAGGATGTGGAGAAACTAGAACATCTGTACACTATTGGTGGGAATGTAAACTGGTTGGCTGCTGTGGAAAATAGTATGGCAGTTCCTCAAAAGATTAAAAATAAAATTACCATATGGTCCAACAATTCCACTTCTGGGTATATACCCAAAGGAACTGAAAACAGGGTCTCAAAGAGCTCCTTGTACACTTATCTTCACAGCAGCATTATTCACAATAGCTACAATGTAGAAGCAACCCAAGTGTTCAGCAGTGCGTGAATGGATAAGCAAAATGCGGTATATATGTACCACAGAACATCATTCGGCCTCAAAAAGCAAGGATGTTCTGATATATGTGACAACCTGGATGAACCCTGCGGATATTATGCTAAGTGAAATAAGCCAGTTCCAAAAGACAAATACTCTATGATTCTCTTTATACGAGAGGTACCTAGAGTAGTCAATCATAGAGGAAAGAAAGCAAACAGAATAGTGGATGCCAGAGGCAGGGGAGAGGGAAGAATGAGTAGTAATTGTTTAACGGGTACAGAGTCTCAGTTTTACAAGATGAAGAGTTATAGAGATGGATGGTGGTAAGAGTGGCACATTATGAATGGATTTAATACCACAGAACTGTCTACTTAAAAATGGTTAAGCTGGTCAATTTCATATGTATTTTATCATAAGATATGTAGTCACGATTTTATAATAATTGAAGTCAGCTTAATAGTCCTTAGTATTCTGATATATTGTTTGCTTCATTAATAAAGCAATTATTATACTTGGTTAGTATTGTCCATGTAAGTCTATGAATAATTGTTATAAACTATATAAGTCTCTGGGGGAAAAAATATGAAGAATAATTAATTTCAAAAGGGACCAGAGAATTTATAGATTTTGTTCATGATATATACTGGCTGCTTAAGTTCAGAGAGTAGGGATATTAAATTTTATTTTTATTATATATTGAGATAGGGGTATTGCTATGCTGCCGAGGCTGGTTTCAAAGTCCTGGCCTCAAGTGATCTTCTGGCCTCAGCCTCCCAAAGTGCTGGGATTACAGACATGGGCCACTACACCCAGCTAACATTGAATTTTAATGGAAATAGTGTTGGAGAGATCCAGGAGAATAAATTTCAATTCCAACACTGTTAAAATTTAATCATAGAATCCATCTGCATCCGAATTAAATTTAAAAATAAAGAACTTAGGTGCTTAAAAACAGAAAACAGAGCCAAACATAAAGCACGACAGAATAAATATTATCCTTTGATAAAGATGACTGTTTATTGCTTACACTAATAATATAAAGAAAATTTGTTTTTAAAAAATCGCATCTCAGCAGCCTTAAAGAAAAGGCCTGTTATATATGACCTATCTAACTATGATAGGCCAAACATAAACTTAGAAATAAACGCCTATTAGATCCAGACAGTATTTGGGAAGAAGCAACTATTACAGAGTTGCCAAAGAGGAAGGTCAAGATGCAGGGATGGCTGTCTTCCTTCTGGGCTTCTCTTCACAAAATTTTCTCTACTCCCCCAAATCAGCCAATTATCAGAAAGCTGGTCTTACAAAGAATATCCCATTATGTTACAGTGACTATAGCTAGCAATGTAGAAAACAAATTCAAAATTCTTCCTAACATCCTAGCAGAAAACCTGCATTTTTCTTCTGCCAAACTTACATATTAACTTTAAATTTAAATTTACAATAATATAGAACCCTGAAAAATGTGGTCCATTGAGAACAAGGATAAATATAACAGGTATGTAACTTTAGAAGCATACAAAATTTCTAAAATTATAAATGGTAAATTTAATTTAAAACAAAATTATATATCTAATCAAGTACTCTATATGATATTGATAATTTTATTTAGAAAAGATTCCTGTTCAACAAAAAGAAATAATAATAGATATCTGGCAGTAAATAGGCTTAGAAAAACAATACAAATAAAGGCACAGCCCCAAATCTTGAAAAACTTATGACCTGTTTTTAAATAATGGTTTAAATGAATCAAATGAAAGAAAGCCAACCTTAAAAATGACACTAAAATATAAATTATTATAACAGAAAACAATTTTTAAGAATTATACTTTCTTGGCCTTTTGGCTAAGATCAGGTGAAGATGCCATGGTGTCTTTAAGAAAAAAATATTAATAGTAGAGTATACTCTGGAAAGATTTTGCAAAGAAATGTGTTCTGCACATGTTCTTTAGTAGGAATCACTCTCTCTTACCCTCCAGGGACTCTGTCTGGCCGTCCACTACTGACACAGCTGGCTCCATAACCTGTACAGTCTCCACAGACAGTGCAAACCATGCACTGCTCCAGCTTCCATTTGTGCATGCCTGGAGGGCACATCATAGACTTCTCATCTTTTTCATCTAGTTCTTCTTCCAGGTCTTCATCCATTGCTGTTGCCATATTTTCAACTCCAAACCCTATTTGACAGATCAATTTATAATTGTTATACAGATTACTTTCATGTATAAAAGATGGATGACTGTATTTCCCAGTTTAAAAAATAACAGCATGCTAATCCAAGCAATTATACAAAGAAATGCTTAAATTTGAGTAACGAAAATAAATTTTAATTTACAGACCACTAATACACACTCTCCCCATTTCATTTCTGCAAAAGAAGGCAAGGAAGGCTATTATCAAATATCTCTTGACTGTTACCATCTGCCAATCATACTTTTAAATCTTTTCCTGTTTTCCATCCTCACTACCAACACTTTCATTCAACAGACCAAAGAAAGCCTCCCAACCATGCTCCACGCCAAGAGTCCCCCACTCTAGATCATCCTCCTACTGCCACCAATCATCCTCCCAAAGCACGTATTTGATCCCACAACTTCATGATTTACAAACCCCCAATGACTTTCCAAGGTCTTCAGAAGAGCAAAACTCAGCAAGATGCAGTAGGCACAAGATGGCTCCTAATTTTCTCCGATCTCATTTCTTTTCCCTCTGCTCTCCAAATACTCTGTGTCCTTCCATATGCTCAGGGCCTTTGTTCATTCTTGCTCCCTCTGCCTCTTCCTTCCTCATTTACAAGATGCCTCTGCCTATCTCATCTAGCAGAGAAACTTCAGCCTTCAAAACTTCAGCTCAGAAGTCATTCCCTATGAAAGCACTTGCTACCTTTTCCAGGCAGTCAGTCACTACCTCCTTAGTGCCTGTTTATACCTCACTTACAACTTTTTAAAATGGTGTTACAATTCATTCATCTTTTTTTTTTCTAAATTGAACACCTACTATACTCCAGGGATTCCTTCATGGCAAGAAATCAACAAACCTTTTATAAAGGGCCAGTAAATAATTCAGGCTCTGTGGCCCATACAAATCCTTGTCACATTTTTTACAATCCTTACAATGTAAAATCAATTTTTAGCTTGGAGGGCTATGTAAAAAATGACATCAGGTTATATACTCTGCAGACCTCTGCTCTAGAAACTGAAGACTGTTAATAATGAGCTGTTATAAAGCTTATAATACAGTGAGAAAGACAGACATTAATCAAATAACCAAATAAAAATGTAAACTACAACTGATAGGGTTTTTAAGGAACACTGTACTATAAGA
Source organism: Chlorocebus sabaeus (assembly GCF_047675955.1). Taxonomy (NCBI): domain Eukaryota; kingdom Metazoa; phylum Chordata; class Mammalia; order Primates; family Cercopithecidae; genus Chlorocebus; species Chlorocebus sabaeus. Next base: position 59,405,469 of record NC_132906.1, read on the forward strand.
CCATATGATGGGAGAACAAATCTGTGGGAGTCTAGTAATTATTTTTTATATTTGACTTTCCTAAAGGATCTAAGTTATGAGGTTATGTCTTGCTCATACTATCTCTTATTCTTAGTCAACCTTATTCTCCTACACCTATAACATCCACTTAACATATAGCTATCACTCAATACAGGTCTATCCAATTAAGAAATAAACTCATAGCATATGTAGCCTTTTGGGGTTTTGCCACTTCTAATCTATGGGCAAGCAGAAAAATTAGACAACCAAGCATCAGATAGCTATATCTAGGATTAAAATAAGGTGATCCTGAAGGAAGTCTCAGTGCCTATTTTTAATAATCATAGCCAAAATGTACTGAGCACTATTGTAACTAGCTCTATAAGCATTACTCATTTAATCACTCCAACAGTACTGGAACTATTATCCTCAAATTAATCTTTACAGTCAATGGAATCTCAATCACAATGTCAAGCAGATAGAGTTGGTTCTGATTTATATGGAAAATAAAATCTCCCACCTGGCTACATTCATCAAAATTTACAAAGAAAAAGGTTGGAAATTTTGACATCAAAGTTTCGAAATTATGTATAACAAATGAAACTTTAAACCACAGGTTAGTCAAAGATATATAAAACATAATACGCAAAAAAAGCTCCTACAAATCAATTTTTTAAAGTAAGTAAAATAAAGTTTGAAGAGATGTTCAAACTCAGTATTAATAACCAGGGATGAAAAATAAAAGAAAAATGAGAGACCTGGCAATTCTACTCCTAGGTATATACCCAAAAGACATCAATAAAGACTTTCACCAAAAGACATTTACTAGAATGTTCACAGCAATATTATTCAGAATAACCAAAACTGGAAACCATCCAAATACCCAAATACTAGAAAGAATTTTAAAACTGTAGTATCTATGTATAATTTAATAGAACAAAAATGAACAATCTATAACTACTTGTAACAATATGTATGAACTTCATAAACATAAAACAATGAAAAGAAACTGGACACAAAAGAGTTCATACTGCATGATTTCATTTATATGAAGTATAAAAAGAAAACTAATTTATGGTAATTAACTGGGGAGCAGACAGGAAAATAAAGTGGGGCTTTCTGGGGTGCTGGTAATATGTGGTTTCTTAATCTGGGTGCTGATTACATGAATACAATCAATTTGAGAAAATTCATCAAGATACTATGTATACTTTCCTGCATGCATATTATACTTCAATTTAACAAAAAATTACAATAAGATACCATTTCATAGCCACCAAATTGACAAAAATCAGTCTGTCAATATCAAGTACTTGACGTGATGTGGAAAACCCAACTCTACCAGTCAGAGTATAAACTGCTACAATCTCTTTCAAGAAAAATCCAATAAAACTGAAATCCACAACAGAGCAATCACATCAGAGAAAGTCTCAAACATTTGCCAGGAAACATGTATAAAGCAGGTTTTAAACTAATTTATAACAATGAAAAATTGGAAATAAGCCCGTCCATCAACAGGAGAATGGATACACTATGGCATGTTCATTGTGTGGTATATTACACATTAGTTAACATAAATCATTTAAATTTATATGAACCAACATGGACATATTTCTAACAGAATGATGAGGAAAAAAACAATTTGTAGAAAAATACAAATAACAGATTAACACTTACAAAAACACATAAAACAGGAGTATATTTTTATGTGTCAAAGAGATATGATTATGCAATATTATTTTACACATAAAATATAAAAGAACATGTAAAAATATATAAGAACATGACTGAACATATACTTATCAAAGTCATGATCGCGGTTAGCTCTGGAGAGAAATGGAATATGATAATAAGCCTTAGAAGGGGAATATGGGGCACTTGAATCTTATCTGCGATTTTTTTTAACTGAAAAAAAATGACAAGACATGGTAGATACCCAATTTTTAATACTTCAATATTTTCTGTACTTTCCTGGTTTAAATAAACTTTTAAAATATTCCTTTATGTTCTTTTTAAATTGATACATAACTGTTGTACCTATTTAAGGCATACATGTGAGTTTTTATACATGCCTCCAATGCCTAATGATCAAATCAGGGTAAGTGGGATCAAGTTGGGGAAACTGGGATAGTCTAAGTGCACTCTTCTAGCTATTTTGAAATATACAATATGTTGTTGTTAACGACATTCACCCTACTCTGCTCCTGAACATTAGAACTTGTTCCTTCTCTCTAATTTTATTTTTGTACCTATTAACCAACCCCTCTTCTTCGCCCCCTCTCACTATCCTTATAAGCCTCTGGTAATCACTATTCTATTTACTACCTCCATGAAATCAATCTTTTAGTTCCCACATATATTTGTCTCTCTGTCCCTGGTTTATTCAGTTAACGTCATGTCCTTCAGTTCCATCCATGTCGCTGCAAATAACAAGATTTCATTCTTTTCTTAGGGTTGAATAATATTCTATTGCGTATGTATCACATTTTTCTTTACCCATTCATCTGCTGATGGACACTTAAGTTGATTCCATATCTTGGCTGTTGCAGATACCGCTGTGATAAACATGAGAATGCTGGCATCTCTCTGACATACAGATTTCCTTTCTTTTGGATACATATACCTAGAAGTGGGGTTGCTGGATCATGTGGCAGTTCTATTTTCAGTTTTTTGAGTCACCTTCATACGAATGAAAAATCTATGTTTTCCCTAGTTGCTGTACTAATTTACATTTCCACTAGCCATGTATGAGCATTCCCTTTTCTCCACATCCTCCCCAGCATCTGTTATGACTCTGCAATCAGTATGCATTGTATGTATCTTACTTTACTCATCTGCTTTCTAATTCATTACTTACCAAGAGGGTACGTATCATTCCTATTAAAAAAATCTTTTAACAATTTTACTTTGATTATTACAAAATTTCACTGAAGAATCTAGAACACAAGTGTAAATTTATGCTCAATTTTCACAAAATAGTTTCAGAATAATGAGGAAACAATGTTTTTCAGTTCAGACTTCTTATAAAACATAATCTGAACATACATTTTTTAAAAAAAACTGATTCTCCCCTTTGTCCTAGCAGTTATTGTCCAAAACAAGTTCACTAATTTAGCAAGAAATCAAAGTATTTCCATTGTGAAGTAATCCATTTCTTTCTTTTGTTCCTTCTTCATTTGCCAATATATTCTAATAACTTGCTCATTTTTAAAGTGATGCATTTTAAATACACACACAGACACACAAATAAGGCAAAGACAAAGAAGGGTGGGTTCCTGAGATCCACATGAGTCTGACATCAAAACCTCAAAACAGAAAAACCAGGTTCTGTTATTTTATACAGCATTAATCCTCGAAATTATTGGTACTTTAACTAAAGTTCAATGCTTAGTTCTAACAATATATATGTATTGTTTTATTCTCTTGCCCATACAAAATTTAAAACAGAAAATCAGAAATTGCAGTGAAAGGTATAAACATAATGATAGCAGCTACATGTAAAAATTGAAGGCAAGAAGTAGACATGCTATTTAAAACCACAACAACAAAACAAGACCACAAAATACAGGGCAATCAAAGGATAACGACCTTCGTTGTCTTCAATGGCCTGAGGGTTGGGGCAAAGGATATTGTGAAGAAGATGTGTCTACAATTTAGTCTTTTCTTGGTAAAGTGTCAGATATTCATAAGGATCACTCTTAGTTGTCAAGAACAGGTTAAATTACAGGTAGCATGTGCTGTTAAATGGGATGATAATATTTGCCAGATAGACTACTGTCAAAAATGGTTAAAATTTCAAACATGTGGTATAAAAGCAGCTAATAACAAAAAGTTTGGAAAAGACTTTTCCGGGGTAATGTAGTCATCAAAGATGCTAAGTCAAAGAAGCACTATTTTATGTAGAATTTAGAAGATGATTTGAGTAAGCCAGCTCATTTGCTCAAAAATCAAAAATCTAAAGTATATTTGCTTTTCCAGTGATATTTTATCATAAATATTATCAAATAAATAAGAAATTCAGTGGTTTTCCTAATTCACAAGTATAAAGTCAAAGAGCCCCTCAAATCCAATTAAAAAAATGTGAAAAAGATCTGAATAGACATTTTTCAAAAGCAGATATATGAATGGCAAACAGGTATATGAAAAGGTGTTCAACATCACGGATCATCAGAGAAATGCAAATCAAAACTACACTGAGATATCATCTCACCCCAGTTAAAATGGCTTTTATTCAAAAGACAGGCAATAACAAATGTTGGAGAGGATGTGGAGAAAAGGGAACACTGGTACACTGTTGGTGAGAATGTAAGTTTAGTACAGCCACTCTGGAGAACAGTATGGAGCTTCCCCAAAAAACTAAAACTAGAACTACCATATGATCCAACAATCCCACTGCTACGAATATACCCAAAAGAAAGGAAACTACTACATCAAGGAGATATCTGCACTCTCATGTTTATTGCAGCACTATTCACAATAGCCAAGATTTATAAGCAACCTAAGTGTCCATCAACAGATGAATGGATACAGAAAATGTGGTACATAAACACAATGGAGTACTATTTAACCATAAAAAAGATTGAGATCCTATCATTTGCAGCAAGATGTAACTGGAGGATACTATGATAAGTGAAAGAAGGCAGGCATCAAAAGACAAACTTCACATGTTCTCACTCATTTGTGGGAGCTAAAAATTAAAATAATTGAACTCATGAAGATAGTACAATGCTGGTTACTAGAGGCTGGGAAAGGTAGTCGGTGAGAGTGGGTGAGAAATGGGATGGTTAGTTGGCATAAAAACATAATTAGATTCAAGAGATCTACTATTTGACAGCACAGCAGGGTGATTACAGTCGGTGACAATTTGTTGTACACTTTAGAACAACTGAGGGAGTACAATTGGAATGCTCATAACACAAAGAAAGGACAAATGCTGGAGATGATGGAGACACCATTTACCCTAATGTGATTATTACACATTGTATCAAAATAACTCATGTACCCCACACACATACCTACTATCTATCCATCAAAATTTTTAAAAAAATTTAAATAGGAACAAAAAGAAAAAGAAGAGCCACTCATTTTGAAAAGAACAAGACTTTTCACTATTTTTGTCTGAAAAACTAATGAATAGACAACACAAATTGTAATATCTAAGAATTAAAGACCTACCTTTCCCACCTTGGTTCATGGCACCAGTGTCTCGTCCACACTGTCCTTTATTATTTACACCAAATGTCCACACTTCTCCGTTCTTCATTAAAACACAAGTGTGAGCTTTGCCCATAGCTACCTGAGTTACAAAATGGCCCTTCAAATCAGTTACCAAACCTAAAGGAAAGAAACAAATTTACTAAACACAATAAAAAGGCCCTTCTGAGCCTAGTAAAAGAACTACCTCAATACAGAACTGTTTATTTCTGGGGCAAAATAACTCAACAAAACGAGAAATAAGTAGCCAAAAGTCTGGCAGAGTATCACTGAATTAACTTTGTACATTGTAATGTAGCTTCAACGAATCCTAAAACGTTATCATCCAGACTTAGGGCATAACTTTACTGTAGCTTTCTCTCAAGCTTACTTCTCCTGAATGCTTCCTCCAAATGGTAAACCCTCTCCACAGTACTCAGAAGGGTCAGAAAATCTCAAACTTTTCTGGTCTAAGCACAAAGGAGCCCATAAATAATTTGTTTTACCTGCTTTGTCCTGCCTCAGCAAAACAAAGTAAAATACTTGCCATAGTATATTGACATGAAATTGTTTTTGTAGAAACTAGTGGACTTTCCAAAACAGTATTTTTCAATCCTTTTCAACCTACAACGCTTTCTTCCATAATCCAATACACAACTATTTTCTGAACTTCACTTATCCATGTATTATTTTCATTATACTTGTCATATCCAAGTGCCACTCATGTTATCTATTTAATATGTTTTGTATCAACTCTAAATTGATTGTAACATATTCAACCTTATCAAGTAGTAATAACATTAATAAAGATTATTGACTATTTTTCCAATATATATTAAAACAAAAACACGTTTTCAAGTATTTGTTTTAAATTACAAATAATATCAATCTCACAGTATGCTTTGGGAAAACTGTTCTACATTATTAGCTCAGATATCACTACCTTGAGGTGGCCTTCACTTTCACCTTACACTAGCTTAGGTCTTTTTGTTAATTATACCTCAAAAATTTCCACTTTTAATATCTAGCACATTTGAAAAAGGTTAAGTGTATGTGTATGTATATATAAAACAGTAGTTATTTATTATTAACAGTACTAGCTGACATGTTTTGAGACATTACATGATGTGCTAAGCATTTCTTAAGCTCTACCTCCTATAATCTTCATAACAACCATACGAAGCAGGTGCTATCATTATTTTTTGCAGGTAGAAAAAAAACAAAAAGAAAACTCTTAAACGTTAAGTAAACCGATACCCAGTTAAAGGTTAAGAAAACTGTTACCCAATTAAAAGTGTTGGTGCCAGGGGCTGGGTGCGGTGGCTTACGCCTGTAATCCCAGCACTTTGGGAGGCTGAGGCAGGTGGATCACTTGAGGTCAGGAGTTCGAGACCAGCCTGGCCAACACAGTGAAATCTCATCTCTACTAAAAATACAAAAAATTAGCTGGGCGTCGTGGTGTGTGCCTATAATCTCAGCTACTTGGGAGGCTGAGGTGGGACAATCGCTGGAACCTAGGAGGCAGAGGTTGCAGTGAGTTGAGATTGCGTCACTGCACTCCAGCCTGGGGGACAGAGTGAGACTCCATCCCCACCCCCACCAAAAAAAAAGTGTTGATGCTAGGATCTGAGTCTATGTCCATAACCATTCAATGCCACTTCCCCAACATTTAAGTCCTCTAATACCCAACTGTCCTTCAGATCCTTAAAAAGGCAGTAACCAGATCTGACAGGTCCATCAATCACTGATGTATCATCCATGCTCAATAAATATATGTTGAAGAGATATACAAGTTTCCATCAGCTCTACCCAGTGAATGTTAGTAAGCAACAATTATTCTGAATATTATTTTTAAAGTGTACAAGAGCCCACACCCAAATTCTGATTTACTCTGATAGCTGCTTCCAATTGAGAATCTAAATATTATAGCATTAAGCCAGTTCACTTATCATCTGGGTACCTCTTGACTTAATAATTAATGGCTATAAATGTTCTACAGGTGTAATTTCCCCAGCATGAGACAATCACATAAATTTCTAATCATAAACTTCATTAATTATAATTTCCTTTCTTACAAAGAAACTCAAAGGTTTTACATACTTATTACACATAAAATCCTTCCAAGTGAGATGCCTCATTCATTATATTCATTTCTAGCTGCTAGAAAGAAAATCTAGTAACCAAATGTGACAAGTTTTTGAGATTAGCATTTATAAATATAAAACGATTTAGCTAGTTCCATCCCTCATATCCACTTCTTAAACTTGGTTTATCAGTCACCCAGACACTAGAAAATAATTCTTGAGACCCTACAATGTGGCAGACACTGTGCTAGGCACTGGGGATAGAACAGTAAATAAGACAGATCATCCCAGCCAAACACCCTAATGGGGGAGAAAAAATACTTCAACAATTATAAACTAGCTTTGTCATGAAAATCACTTCCCCAGGATACTACCACTGTCCCAGGGACATGTCCCATAAGCACCTGAATCTAGGGAAAGCATTCCACAGAAGTCACAGCTACAGTGAAGCTTCCCTTGCCAAGCTCTATGATTAGCTCTGCATGAAACTAGGGACAGTGCTCCTAATGACAAGATATGACAGAAAATTTCTCTTTTGAAATATTTCACATTTGAAAGGAAATGTAAAAAATGTAGAGAAAGCATGCTACAAACATAAATTTTCTAGATATGTCTTTGTCATACAAAACTAATACTGAAACTTCTTTGCATAAAACTTTTTTTTAACTTACTTGAACTATCAGAGTAAATGGCATCTTTTCCAAACATGTAGAGTTCTCCATCTTTAGAAATAACAGAACTACTTCCATTATTGCAGGCTGTATACACCACAATCTTTCCTTCCATCTTAATTATCTTTTTAGGTTTATAAGGTTTGGATTGCCGTCTGCTCTTAGCTTTAAAAAAGAAATTAGATTAAATCAAGACCTCTATGTACCAATAATAATAATAATGGTTTGTATATAAAGCTCAAAGAAAAAAAAACATGTATTTTTGCATTTATGACACTATTCTATTTGTCCATTTTCACAAAGGCCTGGGCTTCCCAACATGTCACTTAAAATTAGTGAACCTGCTAGCCTCACCTGGTCAATTAATATTCATGTTATAATTGCTAGATCCTCATTCCTTGAAGTACATTCAAATTCTCAGTGAGTAATATTAGTTTTCTACCAAACTCCTGGAGGGCCCAATCTCTAAATTAGCTATTGCATTATTAATACCATTCTATTAACACATATCTAAAATCTCCTTTTTTTCCAAGTTGTAATTCACATGTATTCTTGTTAGATCCTGTAAAGTAAAAGAAGTTCCTCATTCATTCAACATATATACTGAATAAGCAGTTACATCAATTTTATATATATATATTTTTTTTTTTTTGAGATGGAGTCTTGCTCCTGTTGCCCAGGCTGGAGTACAATGGCACGATCTCAGCTCATTGCAACCTCCACCTCCCGGGTTGAAGTGATTCTCCTGCCTCAGCCTCCTGAGTAGCTGAGATTACAGGCACCCACAACTGCACCTGGCTAATTTTTGTATTTTTAGAAGAGATGGGGTTTTGCCATGTTGGTCAGGCTGGTCTCGAATTCCTGACCTTGTGATTCACCCGCCTTGGCCTTCCAAAGTGCTGGGATTACAGGTGTGAGACACGGTGCCCAGCTGTCAATGAGATATTATAAGGAAAGGAGATATATATATATATATGGAAGGAGAGTGAATAATTTTAAATGTGGTGATTCAAGCAGCCACTGCTCTCAAAAACTAAATCCTTGAACTAGGCAAAATATGGGAAACAAGAAACCAATTGTTCCTTCAGTCAACCCCAGTCCCTGCATGTCTTTCAGAACAAAAATATATTGCTGCTGTGCTGGGGCTTAAAATACTCTACTTTTCATATGACATGACACACACACACACACACACACATATGTATACACAAACACACATACGTATACATACAGACACATACACTACAACTACTTTACCTGGTCCTCAAAGAAAGGACAATGTCCTCCAAATGCCAGAAGGAAAAACTATTCTGAGAGATAATAATACACTTTATGGCTACTTTAAAGGGTTTTTCCAAATAATTTTTATTTTCACATTATTTTTACATTATGTATTGGCTTTACAACCTAATCCCTATAAGATGCTTCTCCAATGTGCTAAAATATATAAAGTACGTGAGAATTTATAACAAGAGAAAAATGACACTTTGAGGAAGACTGCACAGAAACATAAGAAATATGAGACATAAACAAAATAATTTTCTTTGTCATTGCTTAGCAATGATTCCATCACAGAGAAATAACACCAAAATGGTAATCCAGTCCAGGCATGCTGGCTCATGACTGTTATCTCAGCACTTTGGGAGGCTGGCAGATTGCTTGAGTGCAGGAGTTTGAGACCAGCCTGGGCAACATGGCAAAACTCCATCTCTACAAAAAATACAAAAATTAGCTGAGCATGGTTGCATGTGCCTATAGTCCCACATACTCATGAGGCTGAGGTGAGAGGGTCACTTGAGCCCAGGGGTCAAAGCTGCAGTGAGCTAATCACACTACTGCACTCCAGCCTGGGTCACAGAGTAAGACCCTGTCTCAAAAAAACACAAAAACAAAAACTGGAATCCACAGTCAATACTATTACAAAAGATTACATAAAGTTTACCTTCATTCTGAAGTATACATTCCTTCCAAAGTTTTGGGTTTCCTAAAATAATCTATTGCAACAAGTAAGTTTTTAAAATAACATTAACTGCTATAAAATAAGCATATACTCTCAGATGAATAGCCACGTTCCCATAAAGCATAAAAATTCATAAATATGAACTTTAGAATGAAATTAGCAAGCACATTTTTTTTTCAATGAACAGTAGCCCACTGCCATTAATTAAATATGTCCCCAGTGTAAAATCCTCTATTAACTTGGTGAGGTTAGTGTTGTTGAAATTGGTAACTTTATGTTAATAAAGTTTTATTTATTTTTACTAAAATAAAGCATTTATTTTTACTAAATGCATAGTTGATCACTCAACTTACTTGATTCTCCATCTTCTCCTTTACTAGCAGATCCTGTAAAGAATATGCTCCCATCTTCTGCAACTAAAAGGGCGTGAGAGCCATCGTGTCCAACTGAGAAGTGTACTATCTTTGGAGATTTTGTAATTGGCAGCTCAACCCATTTTCCTGCTGAAGGACCACCTTGTTTGATTCCAAGACTCTGGTATTTGCCAGTGTAATATATCTTATACATTAAAAAAAAAAAAAAAAAAAAAAAAAAAAAGGAATTATGGTGCTTTTTGTAATAGTGCATCAGGTTTCACACAGAAAAAAAAAGAACATCAATATTTTACTGAAAAACAAAATTCACATAAAAACAAACTCTTTTTTACACTATTCAACTTATGGGAGTTGAGCAAGAAATACACATATTTTACCAAGAAGACACAGTTCATAACAGCTTTTTTATCTTTTATCCATTAAGTTTTCTGTCTTCTATAGGCACACTTCATAGTACCCTAAAATAACTACAATGGTAACATCAAAGATAACAGATCACCATAACAGATGTAATAATAAAGACGTTTGAAATATTTAGAGAATTACCAAATGTGACACAGAGACACAAAGTGAGCACACGCTGTTAGAAAAATGGTGCCAACAGACTCACTCAACTCAGGGTTGTCACAAACCTTCAATTTGTAAAAAGAGCAATTATTTGTGAAGTGCAACAAAACTAAGCACAATAAAATGAGGCATGCCTGTACTGTTCCCAACATGAATAAAATTTTATCTCATAAAAAATAATTTTAAATCAAAATTTAAAAGATAATTCTCATTAAAGATGCAAACTATATAAACTAATCAACAGATTGTACTTTAATCTCTTAAATCAGAGAATGCTAATTTTTAATCCAAAGAGAATAACTTACCTTTCCATTTGCTGTTTTCATTAGCGCAAACTCTCGTCCTGCACCAAGAATTGCTGACTCCTCATCAAATCCTGTACCTGAAATACAAGACTAATAAATACTATTGCATTTCTAATATGAAGAATTCTAAACACAACATGTACTATTCTGAGTGATTGCAATGTCAATTCAAAATCACTAAAAAACAAGGATGACAAAATGTTATACACTCAAATTTTTAAACATATTAACCGTAAGTATAGTACTCCAAGGAATGATAAAGCTATCATAATCTGTTTCTCTTGTTCCAAACCAGTACCAAATTAATTTTTTAAATATACAACAAAAAATTTTAAAAATTCAATGTCAGTAATATTCCTTGAATTAATGTAAAAATGGCCAAATTTTTATTGAGCATTTATTAGGTACCATGCATTATACAATTCACAAAATTTATCTCATTTGATTCCTCAACTATATCACTTGGTTTACAAATAAGCAAATATAAAGGTTGGAGAGGTTAGTCCAGACACAGTCATTTGAGCTTGGAACAATGCCATGCAGATATGTGAATTAAAGTATTTCAGATTCTCTGCCTATGTCTTTTTCTACAGAAGAACATCTTATATAGCTACTCCATGAATTCAAATATATATTTTATATATATATATAAAATGCATATACACACAGATCCTTATGCATATTTTCAAATTGTAAAACTATAAATAATTGTAACTTTATATATACTATATTTTATGATTTTGTCCAACTATACAAACTACTAATTAGTTTATGGGCTTTTAAAATTTTAAATATGTAATTTCAATTCGATATTTTTCTAGGGAAGAATTATAAAAATACTACAAAATTAGAATATATAAAGTAAAGCACTAATGCCAAGTTTATTAAATATAATGAGATAACAGTCAAAAAAGGAGGAGGATCTTGCAAAGAACCCTACAAGTTATGGAAGGTCACTATTAAACCTGGAGTGACGTGGCAAGCCAAAACTAAAACTCTCAGGAGAACTCATGATCCTAATTACTTTTACAACATTACAACAGCAAATAATCTAAGCCGAAGAAATACTCTGTGGTTATCTGCATTTCTCTATCTAAATGAAAGATTACTGACCTGTGTGTAAGGCCAATTACCACTGTCACAATCTATAACATCATTCTATAGTTACCTTGAAAATCTGTTCAAGTAAAAACTTAAAAAATTTCAATGAGAGAACTATGCATATTGTTGTAATGACATTTACAACGTAAGTTTTCAAATTTTTAAATAGTTGAATAATGATGCAGCATACAAACTAATGACATTCACCAATATCCATCCATAATTCTCATTAAATTTTATTTTCTTTTGCTCTATTCAAAACAAAAATGAGAAATTATTAGTCATTTCTTTAGAATGGTCTTCAAATATCGTACTTTGTTTAAAGGCCGCATTTCCTATTTATTCATATTAATTCAAAATTATCCTTTATATTAATAGTAACAGACACAAAATAGCTGCTACAATATAAGCTGAACTGGTGAAAACACAATTCATTTTTAAGAGAATTAAAAACTGAAAATTAAAATACAGGGAAAACACTTGATTTGCTATCTTACTTATAATATGCAAGTCCTTTTCCAGATCGAATAGTGAGATACCACAGGCATGTAAGCATTTTCTAGCCAGTTTAAGTTGCAATTCTTGCTGCAGAACAGGTTCAGTGCTTGTGGCAAATATTCTGACAACAAAGCCATCCTAAGAAAAATAAAACAACCACAGCATTATATCACAGAAAGAGGTCGTTCAAGGCTCTACAGTCTATCTAATAAAAGCTAAATAATTTGAGCCAGAGAAATTCAATTTACACTAGTTACTTAAGATTCAGGATACTTACATCTCTTGAAGCAGCTATCTGATTAATATATTCTCCATCAGTGAATAAAATATTTTGACCTTCAGTGTGGCAATCTGTGCAAAAGGAAGAAAAAGTATTTATATTACAATACAAACAAATACCTTGCAAAATGAATTTACTCCTCTGTTGAAGTCAAAATGAGAGTTCTCCACGCAATAAGGATAAACTTAAACTCAAAAGGAGACTGTGCTTTTTAATAAAGAATTACAAATTAGCAGAGATTAATTCAACTAATCATACTTATTACATTTTTGCTTATATTTATAAATCTTCCATAACCAAGGACCTGAGATTCCCACCTCATTTCAAAATGAGTTAGTATTAGATATAGTCTGATAGTAAACATGCACCACAATGAACAAACTATAATGTTGGTTACAATCATTTCAATACAATCACATGCAATGGAGGCAACACTCTACTCTCAGACATACATCACAGTCATTAGTGTCACAGAAAAATACAGACTTAAAGCTTCTGTATTTGATGTCTATTGTGCCCAACTAGATATCCCTTGCTTTGTAAAATGGATATTCATAACCAGTTGTGCATTTCCCACTTAGAAATTCTATGTTTATTCACAGCATTTTTAGCATTTAGTGTGCTCTAAACTTTTTAAATATTTGTCCAACACACAGCAGACAAATACATGCTTACGTTTTTACTTTTATCTCAAAGCAGTCATGTATCTTGGCTAGAATACCGTATTTCATCAATACTGTATGCATCTCCATAAAATAGTACACCACATACTTTGATCAAAATAATGCACAAGCTCAATTGTAACAAGGGATACCAGTATTACAGAAGGACCACAGGAACATGTGTTAGTGACTGCTACTAAATAACACAAAACTACAAGCAAAATCAACATCTAAGTATAAATTCTATCCTTTTGGAAAAACAAATTTTCAGCAAGCAAGTTAAAAGCACACACACACACACATACTTCCCAAAATAACTGCAGAGAACTAGGATGAATCTCTCCATTAATCACAATACCAAAACAAAAAATAACATTTCATTTCTAGTTGCACCTGAATCAACAAAACATAAAATTCTGATTTTGGAATGCAGTAATGGAGCCCACCCGAATAAGCTAGATTATTCTTTATCTTTGCCCGGGAGCTTCATACTAGCATACTTCCTTATCATAAATATGCAAAACACAGGCAGACCCTTACCAAATAGAGAATTCAGGGATCACAAACTGGAAATAGAAACTGGGAGACAAGGCCCACTGGTAGCCCAAGAGACTTGGTAATCAAAGAGAGGAGAAATCAAAAGAAAGAGTTCCTAGTCCACTGTACAGAACACAAAGAGGCGCAAGAAAGATGCTTCTCAAGCTCTAAGCAGTAAGATTTTAAACTAAAAAGCAAAGAAGAAAAACTCATTATAATTTCAGATAAATGCAGGGGTGAAGAGTGAAGCGGCGCAAGAAGAGTAGCAAAAAGCCTCAGAACTGAGGCAACCTGTCACCAGACATGGGGAGAAAATGACATAAAGATACAATCTGTAAGATAAGCTGAGGTTTAAAGAATAAAATGACAATTATCAGAGAAAAAAGTATGTTTTAAACTCGTCAAAACTAGGTTGAAATACTTTTTAAATAAACTATACTGTAAGACAAGCAGGAACATGAAGCTCGGGGAATTACCTGATTTATGTCAACTTGAAACATGGTATTCATTACCTTCTATAAACCTGACAATTTACTTCTGCTCCTTGATTGGAAGGCTACAGAGCGGAGCTATCCCTACCCAGGAAAAACAAAAAGTGCTATTTGATGAAAATTCAGTCCAGGTCAAAAAAATGAGAAAATTACAAAAGGCTTCTTCAGGCTTGAGGGAGGAGTCTTCTGCCACGCGGTTTCAAGATTTTCTCTTTATCCTTTCTTTATCCATCATGTAGTATTTTAAGATCATAGCTTCAGGAATATATCAAGCAATGTCTGCCAGTTTTGAAGACAAATACGGGGCTATCTTCCCGAAGTTTGATTCACTCTTCACCACTAATACAGCACACACTTATGAAACACAGAAAGCCACGCTTGTATTGTTCAAAGTTGCATTTCAGAAGTTAAACGAAGCAATGGAATTTAAACTGAATAAAGACATTGAGTAATTTTTTTTATCAAGGCAGAATAAATAAAACAGCTGTAGGCAGATATTTTCAAATTGTCTTCTCAGTCACTGTCTCCATTACTTGTGCAGGGTTTCTCAGAAGCAAATCCTTGATATTAGTACCCATGTGTTATAGCAGAGGGCATGTGTCAATTAGAATTTTTCCTCTACAACATTATCCTAAAATGACTGGCACAAAGATAGCACAACAGGAATGCTCATTACAGTGTAATTTATATAGCAAAACACTGGAAGGCTTTCATTCCCAAACATTAATCAATGGAATATATTTTGTAACATTTAAGTGACATGGTAGAAGACTATTTAGTGACCTAGAAATATTTTCAGAATATTAAGTGAAAGAGATAGATTAAAAAAGCAATATGTAGCATATGATCACACTTTTTTACAAGTATGGACATATACACACAGGAAAAATACGAGAAGGATATTTACCAACATGTTCATAGTGTTTATATATGGGAAGTGGGATTATAATTATTTCAATTCATTCTTTTTAGTTCATATGATTTTTATACAACAAACATGATTACTTTTAATACATGTATAAATATGTGCAGGGAGTGTGCAAGTTATCAAAAGTATTTTTTAATATTATTATTATCATTATTGTTATTATGACCAAAGACATGGCCCAGGACTTGTAATGAACCAAAAAAAAAAAACAAAAAACCAACCCTGTTGACATATCTGAAAACAGATGGCTATTTTCAAAATGATTTTATTAAGTCAACTGCTTTCCAAAGCTGCTCTATTTCTGAAATGGACACAAAATGTGGTATTTACTTTAACATAGTGTCATGTACACTAATATGTATCTATGTATAGGTAGTAAGGTTCCAATAAATGTTTGATGAAGTTATTAAGAGTATATTTAAAAATTAACATGCAGCCCAGGGGCAGCTATTCTTCTCAATGCACTCTTCAGAAGCAGCTCTCACTTTCAGATGGTCAAGTGCTTACAAGTAATATTGCTACTATGAAATTATTGACAGACACATTAGACGTTCAAGATTTTAATATAAACAGCTTCAGAAAGTATCAACATTATAAGCAAATTCAAAGACCTTACAATAAAGAATATGCATTTTTCCACCATTTGACAAAATTTGAGACCTACTGCCTGAGAATTTAGCAGTGATTTAAGTGAATATATAAAAGCCTCAAAATTAAAGCAAAATAAACTATGTCCAAAGACCTTTATCAAAGCATTATTAAGAAGCGTAAGAAGCATAAATGATGAAATTTTAAAAAAATTCCTGACCCACCCTAAACTCTCTGTCTCTAAAACCTCTTTAACATAAATAAAATAAAATAAAGGAGGAAAACTCAACTGCAGTGTTGTTAAAGTAAAAATAAACAGAAGGTTCTTTATATTGGATCACATGAGAGTCAGAGTTCTGATTATATTAAGAGCAACACAGTTACATCACTCCACTAATTCAGCAGCTAAGAAAATTGTGGTGAGGTGAGGTCAGAGATTAGGCCATAGATGGCCAATTTTGAAAACAAATATTAAAACTTATTATATTTCTATGTCTATTGTCTTGATATGTATTAACTTTACATAGACTATAAAATGCTTTGTATGTCAAGATTTTTAAAACTCTTTTATAAGCAAGCACTATCCCTTGCTAATCATTCTTTATGTGTCTAAATAGCCTAACATGCACATTTCTTAAAACTGCTTGTGGAAAAAAAATAATGACTACTTGAAACATACCTGGTAACATTACAGTACCATCTTGCTCCAGTGTTTCAGGGCTTATCCTTATGGCTGTCATGCTGTGGTTATTCACATCTCTATATAATAAATAACCCTGATAACAGCAAAACATTTTCCTGTTAAAATATTTATTACTAATTCAGCAGAAACAGCAGCCATACAACTCCATATTACATGTTTTTGAGTTACAATAATACATCAATATTGATGTCTAAAAGATGTTAAAGATTAAAAATATAAGAACATTCCTCTCATTTAGAGGAAAAGTCATTATTGAAAATTGATTTAACACATTCCCAGAAACATAATTAGGTATACTAAACAGGACAGTACAGGTACAAACATTTTGTTTAAAATGACCATATCACTAGCCAAGTAAATAATATAAATGATCACTGTTACTTTTAACAAATAATTTAAGAAAAATAACAAGTATTGAGTTTGCTATTTGAAAATGAATAGCACAGTGGTTTCAGAAGGTGTGATATGTCACTGAACACACTTCTATAATAAAATATTTTCCACGGCATTATTTCTTAGATAAAACACAGTAGGGTGGCAAATAAAAATTCAATGACATATTTTAAGCTAAGTTCAACTTTTAAGCGACAATTACTGAGAAACTAATTTGTTATCTAAAATTTAATTTCAGGCTGGGGGCGGTGGCTCACGCCTGTAATCCCAGCACTTTGGGAGGCTGAGGCACTTTGGGAGGCTGGGATTTGTCCCAGCTACTCAGGAGGCTGAGGCAGGAGAATCGCCTGAACCTGGGAGGCGTAGGTTGCAGTGAGCTGAGATCGCGCCACTGCATTCCAGCCTTGGTGACAAAAGTGAAACTACAACTCCAAAAAAAATTTTAATTCCAAATTCTCCCCAATAGTTGATACAGTAGAATTATTCTTCACGTAACAACAATAATTTCCATAGTTTTCAAAATAGTTTCAAATATCTTTTATCATTTGATCCTGACAACAAATCTCATGAGCTCAGCAAGGCAGGCATGCAGGGAAATCTTTATTCTCTATCCTTATAGAAGGGAACTTGGGTTTCACTGTTCAGGTGGGTACCATATGGAAAAAAATATTTCTAGTCCCTCTTGTCCATCCTTCATTTGCTTTTCTCCATAAGAGGAGGAGTAATGTATCCATCTGGCTGCTGACCTTGTAAAAGGTTGACACCTATCTGGCTATGTTGGTCAGCAGATAAGATCACAACATTAAGACACACCAGCCCATGGCTTTTCCCTCTTGTGATTCTTTGCATATTCTCCATGCAGGTAGCTGTCTACTGAGCAGGCCAAACACTGTTTCCTAGAAAGTACTGAAACTAGACTAAAATGAAAGAGTTTCTGGTAAGAAACTCTAATTTGGCCTCAGGACACGTATACATTTCCAATTGAAACGTGCTAATCAGGCTGGGTGGGGTGGCTCAGGCCTGTAATCCCAGCACTTTGGCTCACTTGAGGTCAGGCAGGTGGCTCACTTGAAGTCAGGGGTTCAAGACCAGCCTGGCCAACATGGTGAAACCCTGTCTCTACTAGAAATACAAAAAAAATAGCTAGGCACAGTGGCATGGGCCTGTAGTCCCAGCTTCTCAGGAAGCTGAGGCGCAAGAATCTCTTCAACCCAGGAGGCAGAGGTTGCAGTGAGCTGAGACTGCGCTACTCCACTCTAGCCTGGATGACACAGCGAGATTCTGTCTCAATTTTTAAAAAAAGTGCTAATGATAAAGGTGGTCTTCAATTCTTATCTAGAGACTCACTTAAACAAGAACTCTAAAGAAGGTATGTTTAATCCCATCTTAAAGCTAAATAACAGAGGACCAAATAAGTTAAATGAGCTGTCCAGTCATATAGCTAGTAATAAGCAGAGCCAGAACTAAAACCGAACCTCTTATGAGTTCTGAGCCAGTGTTCTTTACACTACACTATTCAGTTGTTATGGCCATATTAGTAAAACTATATCATTTTTGTTTAAGTAGAAGTGACATTATTGATTAAACAAGGACAAATCACATGTTTTAAAAGATAAGAAAATTTTGGTTTATTGTGGATAGTCTCTTACCTGAGCATACCCTAACCAAGACTTTTTTTCTTTTCTGTTTCTAATACGGGATGTAGAATTGTATATATGGCCCTGCAAAATAAAAAAAGTTAGTCTATCAGTGGTTTCATAATCAACAGTCAATGAAAAATAATACAAATGGGTGAATGACATTTAATGCCTGTATTTCAATTATAGTTTTCAAATAAATATTATTACATCCAAATTAGGTCACATTCTAGAAATGAAACTAGAAACACACAGAACACAATTCATTATGGTTGTAACTCTGTATAATTAAGGAACTGTAAGAAAGCACATTACCCTAACTGTTCCACTGTATCCAGAGCCTATTTTATATAATCCATCCTTGCATAACAGATAAAGAAAAAATCCATCATTCTGAAGTAGACATTGGTCATCTTCATCAACAGATATTTCTTTTAATGGCCACTTGTGCATTAAAGCTGCTTTCTTAATGCCATTACTAAACCAGTCCTGAATTTGAATTTTCCCCACCAAAACTGCTTGTACACTTCTCTGTAGCGAATTTAGAATTGTTGGCACCTAGTCAAAAGAGAAGAAAAAAATGACAAAACATTTTAAAATGTTACAAACACAAAACAAAGATACTTTGGTAACATATCATCATTGATAAGACAATAAATTGTTCAGAATAATACTTTGCAAGCCAGCAAAAAGTACCAACTAAAAGTTCATCTATAAGAAGCAAATCTCAAACAAGGTAGAATTCTTTACTCTTGGGATTCCATGTCATTCACCAATACTGTAAAATCTTAGCCATTATTTCAAGTACTCTATCTCCACAAATCTATTATTGCCTTGTGGAACTCATATTGTATTACATCAGATTTTGTCATTCTTGATCCATGTTTCTTATTTTATCTTCCATATTTCTCTCCTTGTCACTCTGTTGCATTCAAGATAATTCCTTCCTCTTTATCCTTCAGTTTGCCATTTCCATCTTCAATCATATTATACAATAGTTAACCCATTTTAAGTTTCTAATTGTAATTGTTTGGTTTTTCATTTCCAGGAATTCAATTTGTTTTTTTTCCTAATGTCTGACTACTTTTTATATTCTCACTCCTTAATCATACTTTTGGCATTTTCTTTTATTACTTTAACCATACTTTATATATTCATACACATACACATTCTATATCAAATAATTTCAGTATCTAAGGATTTGGCAGGATTGATTCTACCATATTTGTTTCTGCTAATTCTCAATAATGGTGCCTTTTTCCATGTGCTTTTTTTATTGATTTGTTTCTGAGCTCAAATGCAATAAACAATGTTTTATCTGCAGAAAACTTTTGAAGTCGAGAGTTCAACCCTCCAGAAAGGATTTCAGTCTCCTTCAATATAGCACCTTGCAGTACTACCATGTCTACCTTGCTTTAAACTCTCTGCTAAACTTTTTGAAATGGACAAGTAATATGCAGTTGGGTGCCAAAATAAATCTGAAATGTGAATAGTTATACACACTGATAGGGTTTGGTTGTGTTCCCACTCAAATCTCATCTTGAATTCCCATGTGTTGTGGAAGGGACCCAGTGGGAGGTAACTGAATCATGGGGGCAAGTCTTTCCTGTGCTCTTCTCATGATCGCGAGTAAGCCTCACGAGATCTGATGGTTTTAAAAAGAGGAATTTCCCTGAACAAGCTCTCTTTGCCTGCTGTCATCCACATAAGACATGACTTGCTCCTCCTTGCCTTCCACCATGATTGTGAGGTTTCCCCAGCCAAGTGGAACTGTAAATCCATTAAGCCTCTTTATTGTGTAAATTGCCCAGTCTCAGGGACATCTCTATCAACAGTGTGAAAATGGACTACTGCACACATCATCAGGGAAAGCTTTTCTCCCTCTACCAACAGTCAGGCCAGGAGAGTTTTGAGAAATGAAGCTGGTAGATAAAAGGCCAAACCATGAAGAGCATTGTAAGTCATGTTAAGGTAATGGGCTTTAATATGGTGTTTCAGCTAGAGTTGGGGATGTACTGATGTGGCAGGTCTGTAGAGAACCACAGCTATTGATTCAGAGGATCAAGTAGTTTTGTGTTGTCTAGTGATTGAAAATATTGGAGACAGATAAGCCCTCGAGTCCTGTCTCTGTTATTTGCCAGCTCTCTATGCTATACCTATACTAAACTTCTTTCAGCTTTTAAATACTCCACTCTTACTCTCACCTCCATGCCTTAGCATGTGGATACCTAGAACATTCTCTCTCTACACCACCAACACCAACAATTTCTCCTGGCTAATTTCAACCCATTGTTTAGATCTCACCTCATATCCTCTGGGAGGCTTTCCATGAACGTAGTTCACATACTCCTGCTATGAGCTCTAATGGCATTCCTAAGTCTCTACATAAAAGCATATCATATCAAAATTCATAAGCTCACATGTTGGTGGGCACTATCCTATTAAAATCTGGTATATAGTATCTGAATGTTTGCGTTATTTTATTACAATTTTTAAAATATTTGTATATTTTAAACATATATTTAAATTAAACATTTGCCAAACCCTGAAAGCACGTCTACAGAACACAGCTTGAAAACCACAGTTGTATTAGAGCAACTTCAAAATAATTAAGGACCATAAAAAGGGACAAAAGGATTCCAAGCAAGGCAGAAAGGAAGAAAAGAGCAGAAATCTAGAGTAAGGGAATGGCTCTTGTTTGACAAGGGGAGTTCAAGATCACTGAATAAGACAGAAAATGACCAATATACTCCTTTTGCTATCTTTGGTCTGCTAATAACAGGATTGGGGCAGCCCTTCCACTTGCTCTGGGGTTGCCCAAGGGGCCAGAGAAGAGTAGACAGTCAGGTCTTAAAAATCGTAACTTCTTTCTCAATTTCCAGAGCCTTCGCAAATAATTAAGTCAAGTTTGCCTATAAGAAGGATTATTTTTCCCACTACTAAAATGGTGACGAGCTTGCCTGTTCCACAACTGAATATTAAAAGCCTAAAATGTTTTACACATAGCTGAAGCAACTCAGAAACAAATCAACTCATTAAAAATCATATAATCAACCAATCAAAAATATATCAGATGGATACCATATCTTTTTCTTTCAACAGAGAAAAGATATTTAAAACTAAGAATGAATTCCATTCTAAAATATTCAGGGAAAGATGAGAAGAGGGGAGAACGCAGAGAGCAAGACAATAGCAAGGAAAGAGAAGGCTATGGTGTTAAGGCAATGACCAGCTTAAAGATTTAAGAGGTCTGGCCAAAATTCATTTTATTATATTTAAAGCTTCAGAGTTAAACAAACATATCATGTAATTGAAATACTGTAGATTACTTATGCATCAATCTTAGATCAAGTTACTGTAATGAGTGAAAAAGCAGAATTCCTATTGACAGAAATTGAGATGAAACTGTAACTTGTCATCTTACAAATTTCTAAGCAGATATAAATATGAAATACCTGAATGGTTTGGCAAGCATGGCTTCCATTGTTGGTGAGGATAGCAGAGATGGCCTGAAGTGTCCTTCCTGTTTCTCCCCAAGAAGCCACCAGACTAAAGAGGCAAGCGCAGGAAAGTGCTGTTAAGGACTGTCCTGTGCTATCATTCATCCCAGTACTTCGAACAGTGATTTCCAAAAGAAGCTGGAAGAGAGACTCTGTGGATAAATAGAATTCAATTATATTCATCCAACATACAGAACATTATATGCCTATATTTATTTATTTTTAGTCTCATTATAAACAAAATTTAAGGAATCTAGAACAATTACTTTGCATTAGTTTCTTTCCAGTTACTCTCTTCCCCAAAAGTTGAAATATTTATGTAACAAGGGCCTTAAAGAAAATTCAGTTCAACTCCTTGTTTTTCTTAGTAAAAAGATAAAATCTAAGGTCTTTTAAAACAAGCTTGCCTACAGACATTCACATATTCAAGAAACTCATCCTATCAAGTAACAGACTACTCATCATACTTATTTTACCTTTTAGATTAGGAGGCTTCTTAAGATGTTAAGTGTCCAGGAAATTATGTATATATTTTCAAAGTAATAGAAACATAAAACATATGCCATAATGTGCTTTAATACAAAACTGGCTACATCATTAACATAATAGCAATTCACACTTAGAGAGGATGTAATTCATTTATACCCTAGAAAAACCTCCAAGTCAATAGGACAGATATTCTCCTCCTTTAACAATGAAATTGAGATACAGGGTAGTCAAAAGATTTTTCCTAAATCATAAAGTCATTTAGTGGTGAAGATGAAACACACACACACACACACACACACACACACACAAATGTTTTAAAACCAGCAGAGGTCTCCACACAAAATTCCCTGAACACCTCCATCCACGATTCAATCAACAGACATCTGGGTATTTCTTCCATAGAAGAGAGATCTAGGCCGGGCACGGTGGCTCAAGCCTGTAATCCCAGCACTTTGGGAGGCCGAGAGGGGCGGATCACGAGGTCAGGAGATCGAGACTATCCTGGCTAATACGGTGAAACCCCGTCTCTACAAAAAATGCAAAAAACTAGCCGGGTGAGGTGGCGGGCGCCTGTAGTCCCAGCTACTCGGGAGGCTGAGGCAGGAGAATGGCATAAACCCGGGAGGCGGAGCTTGCAGTGAGCTGAGATCCGGCCACTGCACTCCAGCCTGGGCGACAGAGCAAGACTCCGTCTCAAAAAAAAAAAAAAAGAAAAAAAAAAAAAAAAAAAAGAAGAGAGATCTAAAAATCCTTACAGAGTGAATAATCAGATGGAGAGAGAAAAAGAGAGTCAGAAAACTGAGAAAGATGAAGAGAGGGAAAGGGAAGGGAGAGAGGGAGGAGAACAAGAGAAAGAGGAGTAATGTACTGCAATTCTCTAAAAACTAAAATGCCACCTGTGGGTTATCTGGTAACTTACAGAAACCTAGGCAGCCCCTACCAATCCCTCATCTTCCACAGCTAATCCCAAATTAAGCCCTGTTTATTTTACATCCTAACTGATAACCACTTTTCTCTATCTCATCACCATCTTTCCAATTCATGCTATCATTATCTCTTTGACTAAAAAGTGTTAAGAAATTATCTCTTACCATTCGCTATTGCCCCAATAGGGAGAATTTCAAACCAAAAATCTAATTGTCTACTTAAAATTCTTTCACTCTTTTGTTAATTCCTTCCTCCCTTCTGTCTTCCTCTTCCTTCTTTTCTTTCTCCCTTCCTCTCTTCACTTGTCTGTACACATCCTATACTTTCATTTTTTTTCCATTTATCCTTTCCTCTACCTTTTCCTCCAGCTATCCTTCCTTCCATCCTTTCATCTATCCCTGTTTGTCTATATTTCCATCTACCCATCCTTCCTCCAATTATCACCCTTCAGCGAGTACATCTGTTGATTATTCAGCAAATATTTACTGAACTCTCGTACATTAGCAACTACTCTACATTAGGGTATTGGCAAACATGACAAAGAAAGTCTCTACCCTTTCAAAAAGGTTAAGATTCCAGGGAAAGAAAACAGTCAATAATTTAAGCAAATAATTTAAGAAAACAGGCTATTTTAAAAACAATATTCTTAGCGTAATGAAATACAGAATGACCTTCTATTCCTCCTAGCCCAATAATCAAATTCTTTAACATAGCATGTAAAGCTCCACATGTCCCTGCCTCTTTCCTCACCTGTCACAAGACTGTTCCCTTCACTCTCCACATTCTAGCCATATTGCTCTTCTTTTCACGCATTCTCCTTTTGACTCAGAGCCTTATTGCATGCTGTTATTTCTACCTGGAGCACTTACAATCTAGTTCACTCCCTCCTATTCACCCTCTAAATCTCAAATGTCACATCTTCAAGGAGGCTTTTAGGGAGCTGGGTGCAGCAGTGTATACCTATAGTCACAGCTACTTGGGAGGTGGAGGCAGGAGGATCACTTGAGTCCAGGGTTTGAGTCTACCCTGGGCAATATAGTGAGATCCTGTCCCTAAAGATAAGTAAATAAAAAAGTTTTTAAGTTAAAAAAGGAATCATGGCCAGGCGCAGAGGCTCATGACTGCAATCCTACCACTCTGGGAGGCCAAGGCAGGCAAATTGCCTGAGGTCAGGAGTTCAAGACCAGTCTGGCCAACATAGTGAAACCCTGTCTCTGCTAAAAATACAATGATTAGCTGGGCATGGTGGCACGCTCCTGTAGTCCAAGCTACTCAGGAAGTTGAGGCAGGAGAATAGCTTGAACCCGGGAGGTGGAGGTTGCAGTGAGCCAAGATCACACCACTGCACTCCAGCCTGGGCAACAGAGCGAGACTCTGTTTCAAAAAACAAAAAAGGACTCTCAGAACTCCTTCTACTTTCCTCCATACGATTTATCCACACTTGTAATTATACACATATCTGATGCTAAGTTCCATAATAACAGCAATGGTATCATACATTCTTAGCACATAACAAAGGGGGTGCTATTACATTTCAGTGAATACTTGAGAATATAATCTAACTAAACAGAAGGGAATACATTTTTAAATAAATAATTTAAAAATCAAAATCTATTTGCAAAGAGAAGAGGCTTAGTGTATACTAATCATCAAGATAGTTTCTACAGTAAGAGTTACATAAATATACACATATTTTCATGAATAACACGAAAACAACCAAATGGGGAAAAAAAGAATAACCAATAAGACTGGGATATTAGATTTAAAAGAGGAGAGGCAAGTTTCAACAGAAATTTATTATAAAAGAACCAAATCAGTGCTTTTATCTTTGAGCTAACTGAACAAAATAGAAAATATGAAGTGATAAGAAATCCCTTACATAGAAAAATAAGCCAAAGCAGTGATGAGATCAGCAGTAAACACTGAAAGGATGGAAGACAGACGAAAGGCAGCACAGCAGAATTAGAAACTTTTAACAAGAAAATAAAAACAAACAGATTAATAAGGTGAAAAGTTTTTGGGTTTTGTGGGATTTTTTTCGGGTTTTTTTTTTTTTTTTTTTTTTGGTAGAGATGAGGTCTCATTCTGTCACCCAGCTAGAGTGCAGTGCAGTAGCACAATCACAGCCCATTGTAGCCTCAGACTCCTGGGCTCAAGCGGTCCTCCCACCTTAGCCTCTTGAGTAGCACTCATTGCCATGACCAATTTTTTTTTTTTGCAGAGATAGGGGTCTAAGTTGCCTAGACTGGTCCCAAACTCTCAACCTTAAGTTATCCTCCTGCCTCAGCCTCCCAAAGTGCTGGGATTACAGGCATGAGCCACCATACCCAGTCAATGTGAAAGTTTTGATGCAAGACAATAAGACTAAAGCACACATTATATTTCAAAGCTAGTATTAAGAATAAGTCTAGTTTTAAAAGAATAAAAGAAAGAAAGTATATACAGAACGGATACAAAGGAAAAGTATATAACAATTGACATAAGATATGAGAATGGTAGACGACTTAGGAGAAGAGAAATAACATGTTCAAAGGAGGAAATATGACATACAAGTCTTAGTGGGTATTTTAACATTCCAATTATTTGCTAACTGACAAAACCAAAGCCAAGAAAACCCAGCAAAATATTGTTAAATAAAATAAGTCAAATCTTCAGTAAAATGCTGTCCAGTCAAGCAGCACTTCACAATATTAATATGATCAATGGTGTTATCTTAACAATAACCAACACGGCGCCTGCTTGTCAACATGACAGCTTTTATTTGATAATAACTTTTAATAACTGTGTATGTGAGGGGGATGGTTTAAAAAATCCTCAGCTTGTTTTAATGACCAGCATCCTCCCTCCCATTAAAACCAACCAACCAACCAACAAACAAGTCAAACACAAAAACTGAATCACCACATGCGACCAAAAAAAGAAAAATCTGACACGTAGTTAGGTTCATGCAATTTGGTTCTCACAGGTGGGTCCTACAAAATCCAAACAGCCAAGTAGAAAAAAAAGGACCAAGCTTTAGTCTAAACCAGAATGTAGTCCCCAAACCAGCATCTACATCACCAAGAAACTTACTCCAAATACAAATTCTTGGGCCCCACCCCAAGTCTATGGAATCAGAAACACCATAGGGAAGGCCCCGATAACTCTGATACATGCTAATGCGAATTGAGAACCACATAATGAGAACCACAGATCTAGTACTTCGGAGAATTTTCCTATAATACTAGAAGGATCTAGACAACTTTAGACAGTTTAAAGATCCATAGTTAGCATCGGAGGAAAAAAGCAATTAACCAGCTAAAAATTATGCTTCCATCTATATTTCTATTCCTTTGAGTAAAAGCTCCTATCTTATTTAAAGGATTACACGTCGAGCCTAGGTCACTGATATGAAAGGCAAGAATCGGAACACACTTTAAGAAAAGCAAACATTTTATTTACTTAATGAAAGTTGCTAAGTCAGAAGTTTAATACATAACACAAATAGATTTTTATTTATGATGAATACAAAAAAAAATGTCCCCTCAATTTAGAAACTAATTGTACTGTTTTGGGTTTGTGGCATTTATTTCCTTTTCTCTGTTTTTCAAAACTATTGAGAGTAACAAGTTAGAGAAAGTGAATGTTAGCTATTTTGGCCAAAAGTTTAATAAGAACGATTTAATTTAATAGTGACCTTAAGGTTTGAGGATTATTTTTGGATTCCAGGGACTTATGTTTTGTTTGCCCCCTGCTTCATCATGCTAATTGAGAAATGTGGTGCATGAACTTCAACTCTTAAACCATAACTTCAGAGGAACACAGAAAAAAATACTCTAAAACTTATACCCCTGCTGTTTCCATAACACAATTAAATAAAGACTACATTATAGGCTATTGTGTGTACTTCATAAGAGAAGCTCTTCACTTTTTAAAAACTGCAAATTGACAATTTATAATTGTATAAATTTATAGGATATAAAGTGATGTTATGATTCATGAATAAAATGTGGACTAATTAATATCTATCACCTCAAGTACTTAACATTTTCTGTAGTGAGAACTTTAGAAATATTCTCTTAACAATTTGAAGTGTATAATACTCTATTATTAACTATATTCACTTTTAAATGCTTCACTGAATGAGCCTTGGCTCTTACCTAGGACCTCGGGTGGCTCAGACTGGAGGCCTTCTGGCTGCTGGCCCTGTAGCACGTTGAGCAGGGCTTGGAGACTCCTGAGACACAGGGATGGGTGAGAAAATCGTGTCTCCTTGATCAATTCAAAAACTTCACAAAGGCCAACTTCAATAATCTATTTAAAAGGAAAAAATATATATACTTTATGACAGGTAAGCTAGTAACACCTTCTAAGCAGTTTAGTTGGTACAAGTTACTTCCACAGCAAATGATAATGTATATGTATATGTATATAATGGAGCCATAATAAAACATCATGAAAATGGCTTATAACAATGAACTAGAGACTAGATTGCATTCACTCAGAATAAACTGTATTAATTTGCAAAGTTCATTTGGTTGTACTCAAGGAAAACTCAGTACTCTTTTTGTCAAAAGTCATGTTAATTGTTACCTACAACCAAAAATAAAGTCAACATAGCACACACAGTAAAAAGATTTTATAAGGAGCTTTTCATCTTAGCCTTTTCTATAAGGGTACAATCACTATATTATTATTTATAGGTGATATCCCTTCTTGTAGGATGATCACAAAACAATTTAAAACGGCTTAGCTAAAAATATCACTGGTACTTTTCCTTTAATTATCTTACCATTCCTCATCAGGTGCAAGAAAAATCAGACTCTATATCCAGCAAAAGAGATAAATCTGTTACTAAAGATTGAGAGAGCAAATTGCAATGAATGAGTTAAGGATATACCTTCACAAGACTGATAAAAGACAAATTCCATTTCTCAGGCAATGTCAACATTCTGAGAACCAGTTCAGGAAGTATTAAGTAAATTGTTTGGAGAAGTAACAGAAAAATCAAAATAAGACTAATTAGTAGAAACTCCTGAAACCATTAATTCTATTGAACACAACAGTGGAATAATATTCTCTCTGTTGATATTTTTGCATTAATTCACATATTACATAAATACCTCCTAAGCACTCACATTGTGCAAACTCACTTTAGGAAATATGAAGGTATACTAGACCCTGTCCTCTTAAGAGTTTATAATCTAACAGGGTAAATTAGTCATGTATATAATTCATACTCAGTACAGACCTCTGTTACAGCATTTATTACATTATAGTGTAACTATTTTTGTTTTCATTTTCCCAACTATATTGTGATCTTCCAATACACACGGAACATGTCTTAAATGGCTTAATACCTCTCATGCCTAGCCAATTACCTAGCATATGGTAGGCATACATTAAATATTTGTTGAATTATTCACTAAGTTGTTTGCTAAAAACCACTGTATCTCAGAAACACATTTTCTAGACAAGAGGCAAATCAGCTGAAGGTAAGTCAATTGTAGTTCTGATTAACATTTACAAGTTTTCTGGAAACAACAGCTATAGCTGAGAAGTCAAATGACTAGGAGGACTATCTTTAGAGAAGTTATATAAAATCCTAACAGACTTGATTATAACTAATATTACAGAAGAACTTGCATAGCGAGTTTCAATTGATTAAACACATTAAGTGATGAAACTTTTACATTTGATATAGTTTCTTTTCCTGGAATGGACTAGAAAATAAAAACATACTGTCCAAGGTTTGTATCTGCTTATGTACTTACAGGAAAGAGAAATCTGAAGTCCAAGATCTCCAGAGTACAAAATGTGGTGCTCTATTCTCAAGCCAATGGAAGACTACTATATTCTGTTATTCTTTCAGATTGCTTACTCTGCTACCAACCATGATTTTTCATAACTCCAAGAGGATTCTTCACAGATGACATTTTTGGCTAAGGTTCATTTATTATAGTGACAAAGGAATTACTGAACCTTGCCAGAAACAGTAAGTCTACCTAATGAACAGGTTCTTGATCTCTCTGGTAAGTTTAAGGTGTAATAATAAGTGAATGGCAATAGGCAACTCGGGTAGGCTGCCTAGAAACAGAGCCAGCTGGTTTCAGTGAGACTGGCCCATAAAACTTTGGTCACAATGATCATGATAGAGAACTCTTCATCTGTCTGGGTTAAACACTGTGGAAGTCTCACTAATTATCTACATCTTGGTTCATTGTAGACTTTTTGTTTAACAAATGGGAAAACATTCATTTTCAGAATAGGTATATTCAATATACAACAAAAATCAACCTCACGTTCTGCAACTATTAAAGAAGTTTTAATATTTAGCTATGGATTATTGCACACAGTTACCAGATATGTTTTTAAATAAGTCTTTTTCTGCTGTTTGGCTAAGTATAAAATATTTTACCAAAAGTTTGAACTTTGAAAGTAGACTTTTAAACAGAAGTCTTATAGTCAGTGAAAACATATATTTCTCCCTCCTTCAGTATCAAGAAGGAAGCATAAGCAGAAAAAATATAGTCCTGTCAATATAGTATTATTTCATTTGTGTATAAAAAATATATTTTAATGTGTACCTAGAAAAAATGACAAAAGAAATAAAAATATTTATATAGGGGTATATTTTGGTTAACAGGATTTCAAATATTACTTCTGATTTTTCATTCTTCTTTAGAAAAATGTTCTGATTTTTCAAATTATCTACAATAAACATGTACAATGAGCAAAATAAATAAATGTGACACTTAAGAAAAATAATAATTACAACAATAAAAGAACACAAGAAGCTTCAATACTTTCGATAACGAACTATAACTAATTACCCAACACACGGTTTCACACTTCTCTTCAGAAAAGTCTTTTGTAAATTTACTGAATTTTATCTTTACTGCTGCTCTCAAATAATTAAATTTTGAAGGTTATCTATTATATTTGAAAGATAAAGAAACATAAAGCCGAAATAATTACCTGATACAGCCAGTCTAATATGCTAGGAAAGTAAGATAAAAATATATTTGGCCAAAGAAAAATGATATAAAATGATATGTAATTTCAAGGTTTTATTTTGCCCATCTCAAACCATGTATTTCCAAATGTGACTTTATTATTTCATGAATAAGCATGATCACAAAAGTTTAGTTACATCACATTTGGATTTAATAATTAACTCTTTACCCTTAAAAATCGTATATTGTTCAGTTAAAAGTCCTAAAATCACTTCCAATACTTATATATTTGAAAAAGCTCAAAAGGAAATCAAAATTATATTTACATATTACCACAGAGTGAAGTATACTGCCTTTTAAAATTGTTTGTATAAAGCAAATATTTGGTACAGTGATAATATCTACAAGTAATAAAAAATTTAAAACTCTAGAGACAGAGGAAAAGGGAGAGGGAAGAGGCAGCAGCAGAGGGAGAGAGGAGGAGAAGGCTAAGGCAGAGAATTCTGAATGTGGGGCCGGGTGCGGTGGCTCACGCCTGTAATCCCAGTAGTTTGAGAGGCCAAGGTGGGTGAATCACCTGAGGTCAGGGGTTGCAAACCAGCCTGACCAACATGGAGAAACCCCTTATCTACGAAAAATACAAAAGTAGCCAGGCATGATGGCGCATGCCTGTAATCCCAGCTACTTGGGAAGCTGAGGCAGGAGAATCACTTGAATCCAGGAGGTGGAGGCTGCAGTGAGCCAAGATCGTGCCATTGCACTTCAGCCTGGGCAAGCAGAGTGAAACTCCATCTCAGAAAAAAAAAAAAAAAAGTATGAGTGTGAAGTTTCTGAGTTCCTTGTCTAAAAAACACACTTATCTATGACTACTACCATCTTCCCTTCTCTTCACACTCAGAGGAAGACAACTTTTCAAAACTTTTCAACTTTTCAAAGCTATTTTTTCAATGTTCTTGATCCCACTCCCTCCCATCTCTCATAGAAATTTGTTTCAACTTGTGCCTACATAGTGATAACTCCCAAATCTATATTTCTAGCTGGCAATTATTTTTCGAACTTCAGCCCTACATAGCACACACTGGACACCTGACATTTAATTCAAAATCAGCATGTGCAGAACTAAACTTGATCATCATTTCAGCCAAGCACTGTTCCTCATCCAGTTTTCCCTCTTTCAGTAAATAGCCTCAACACACAGAACCTTAAAGAATATCTTTATATTCTGCCTTCTTTTTCAGCCTTTAGAGCCAATTTATTACTAATTCCTGTCAATTCTGCTTAACATTTCTTAGATTCAAAACACTGTCACTACCATAATTCCAACCCTCATTAACACTCTCTAGACAACTGCAATAATTGCCTAAATGGTTCCTCTGTCTCCAGTCTCACTCACCACTCTTTAGTTATGGATATGCTTTACTAACAGGAGTAAACTTACAAAGTTACTCCAGGCTTAGTAAGGCATATCCATAACTAAAGGGTGGTGAGTCCAATGCAATCACGCAAGTCTGATGATATTCTTTTGCTTAAAATCTTCAGTATTTACTAATCACGAGATAACATCTGAAATACATGGCACATAAGGCCCTTCATGATTTAGCTTCCTGCTGTCTCTCTTGCTCTATCTCAGCCAGTGTTGAGTCCTTTCTCTAACGTGTTCCACTATATCTAGCACTCCCTATCAATCCTTAAGGCACTAGAGAATATTTATTGACCTGGTTCTTATCCCTACAAGACAATGTTTTCTTGAGGGCAGGAATTATGTTTCATCCTTTTGTTCTCAGGACCTAATACAATGCTGGCTACAAATTCAAAAAAAATATACTGAATTAAGAAAGAAATGATCCTATGTAAGCCTAAATCTTTTAATAATGTGGCATGACTGGCTTCAAATGGGTTCAGATGGGAAATATGAATTCTAAGTGTTTGTTACTATTTAAAAATTATGCACTGGGCATGGTGACTCATGCCTGTAATCCGAGTACTTTGGGAGGCTGAGGCGGTCAGATTGTTTGAGTTCAAGAGTTCGAGACCAGCCTAGGCCATGTGGCAAAACCCCATCTCTACTAAAAATACAAAAAGTAGCCTGGGGTGGTGGCAAACGCCTGCAGTCCCAGCTACATGGGAGGCTAAGGTGGGATGATCGCTTGAGTCCAGGACGCAGAAGTTACAGTGAGCTGGGATCATGCCACTGCACTCCAGCCCTAGTGATAGAGCCTGACTCTGTCTCAAAATGAAAATAAAAACAAAAATAAAAATAATAAAAATTATGTAGGTGTAAAATCTGTAAAGTTTTAGAGGATGTAGAGTTTAGTGACAGTTTGAACTGGGTAAAAAACTTAATGTTCCAGAAGCGTTCAGGGAATAGAAAGCTCCTTTAAATATATCAATGATTACTGATCCGCAAAACACAAAAACAAAAGCAAAAAGCAAAAAAAAGGGTGACAAGATCTATATAACAGTCAAACTTAATTTATTAATAACTAAATTTTAAAACTCAAGAATGGGAAAAATAAAACTGTATTACAACAACACTTCAACAACAGATTAAAAACTGCCTTAATCATGTTAAGAAAAAAAAAAGAGTAGGAGAGACAGAAACCTCATGTGAGAAGGAATGGGACAGCCACATGCTTAGGAGCAACAGAGGAACAAAGAAAGGAAGCAAACTAGGATGCTAGACAGCAGCATTTGAGGCTGAGGCACAGAGATGATCAAAAGGAAAAGAAAAATACCAACATTTCCCACTTGCCTTCAAATCCCATCACCTCAAACCTTACGAGACTAATTTTGTCCTCAGTGTCAATCCTTCATGTCATGGAAATGACTGCCAAAAAATATCACCTGAAAGTTTCACTCCCCACCCATAGCATCTGCTTGCCTCTGCACGAAGGCATCTCATCACTTCTTCCTTTCTCTTCATCTCTCATTCATCAGGTGATTGCACTGATTCTCTAGAAGTTTCATTTGCTTGCATAATTTTTTTAATAAACTGACGAGTTCCTTGACAAGTAACTCAAATTCATTTGCACCTACACATTTTCTTGTTTGCACCTAACCTGACACTTATAACTATATATATCATTTACTGAGCACTTCTTTTTGCCAGGTACTGTTCTCTCATGCACTCAACATCCATTAATTCATTTAAATTGTCACTACAACCCTATGAGGTAGATGCAACCCCCAATTTATAGATGACAAAACTGAGGCATGGATGTGTCAAATAACTTCCACTGTCACATAGCTAGTAATTTTAATGGTGTTTGAACCCCAGCAGTTTGGCTCTATAACCCATGTTAACCCTGTTTGCAGATAGGTCAGTACTTGGTGGAAAATTCAGTATTAATCACTTGGGCTATCTGATCTTCTTTAATTTTCTTTGAAAGATCCCCCTTTGACTCTGTTAATTATGCTGCAAAAGGTTATCTTAAGAATGCCTGATATTTTATTTAATACTCACCAATCCTGATGTTTTAAAACAGCCTAAGAATCCATTGTTCTTGTTTATGCAATTTAATTTGAACTACAGTTTACTATTCAAAACCTGCATACCTACGTAAACAATTTATCCAGGCTTTTGTTTTCTCTCACAATACTGAACTTAAGTAGCACAATTACTATAATACAGTGTGACTCACACATACACAGAATTGGTATTCTAACTAAAAAGTAAATTATACAAGTCCTGCAGCCTTACGTCCTAACTCAACTATGTTTTTTTATCTCAATCTCTCCTAGTTAAGCATAAGAAATTACAATTAGAGACCATAATTTCTACCTAGAGGGGCTCCCATAGTGAAGATAAACATGTTTGTTTTAGGTTAAAGAAAGAAGCTTTTGGCCGGGTGCGTTGGCTCACACCTGCAATCCCAGCACTTTGGGAGGCCGAGGTGGGTGGATCACCTGAGGTCCAGAGTTCGAGACCAGCCTGACCAACATGGAGAAACCCCATCTCTACTAAAAATACAAAATTAGCCAGGCGTGGTGGCACATGCCTGTAATCCCAGCTACTCAGGAGGCTGAGGCAGGAGAATTGCTGGAACTCAGGAGGCAGAGGTTCAGTGAGCCAAGATCATGCCATTGCACTCCAGCCTGGACAGCAAAAACACAACTTCATCAAAGAAAGAAAGAAAAGGAAGGAAAGGAAGGGAAGGAAGGGAAGGAAGGGAAGGAAGGGAAGGAAGGGAAGGAAGGGAAGGAAGGGAAGGAAGGGAAGGAAGGGAAGGAAGGGAGGAAGGGAGGAAGGGAGGAAGGAAGGAAGGAAGGAAGGAAGGAAGGAAGGAAGGAAGGAAGGAAGGAAGGAAGGGGCTATTAGAGTAGCAATTAGGATGTTGCAGACAAAGGAAATAAGAAAAAGAAAAGGGTCTCAACTCTAAAACAGGAGGCAAAAAGGACATGTGAAGATGGTTGATCAAGAAGCTGAGTAAGTTCATAAAACCTTTATTACTCTATGAAATATGAAGCAAGCCATGTGCCAAGAATAAGGTGAGAAGAACCTGACAATATGATTAAGGATGGTGGTATACTTAGGAACAGCCACCATAAAATGTGCAAAAGAACTCAGACCAGGTTCCATTTATGCTGCTATTTCCAGGTCATAAAAAATATTTACACAATCCCTTGTGGAAATGTATAAGTTTTCAAGGCATAATTTTAAGGTTATCAGTTTAGTAAAAAGGCAATAGTACATAAATCACTTATAATTATAAAATCATTTTGAGTATCTCTGTTTAGAAAAAAAGCAACATGCGTAAGTCATATAAAGGCACCATTTAAAAATGTCTATATTTTCACCTATTCTTTTGTTAACTATACCTACTATATAGAAAAAAATATATTAAATATATAAAATAACCTTCCAGTCTTAAATATACCAATACTTAAACAGAACAGAGTACAAAAAGAAACACAGGTTTCTTTTTTTTTTTTTTTTTGAGACAGTCTCACTTTGTCGCCCAGGCCGGAGTGCAACGGCATGATCTCAGCTCACTGCAACCTCCGCCTCCCGGGTTCAAGCAATTTTCCTGCCTCAGCCTCTGAGTAGCTGGGATTACAGGCGCCCGCCACAACACCAGGCTAATTTTTGTATTTTTAGTAGAGACAGGGTTTCACCATGTTGGCCATGCTGTTCTCAAACTCCTGACCTCAGGTGACCCACCCACCTCGGCCTCCCAAAGTGCTGGGATTACAGGTGTGAGCCACTGCGCCCGGCCTACAATACATGTTTCTATTGTAGAAATACCAACTAGCTTATATGCTTCTGGTAAATAAGGGAGTAATATCAGAATAATGTAAAAGTTAAGTTGGTTCATATGTGATTTTTTTTTTCCCCTGATCAAGGGAAGCCACAATATCGAGTACAATTATAAGCTTAGGCAGAAAGGAAAAGGCTCTCAGCCTAGCTACCACACAGCTGAGAGGCTTTGTAGTTCTATTTCGAGAGAAATAAAACTGCATACCTGCATCCCAGGCGAGGAGCACCTCCCAGCTTTCCAGGGCTCTTGGCTTTTTCTTGTGTCCACCTTACTCTCAGCTCACTGCCTCAGAGCTCTACTTCCATCTGCCATGGTTCCATGCCTCTATACTAGCATTTCCAGCCTACTGCTTTTGTACATTTTTTAATTGCCCCGTAACAGACTCCAATCCACTCATCTCCCTTCCTGTGCTTTCCAGTGAATTATCAATTATTGACTTTGTTAGCACCTTAGATATAAAGTTGCACAGAGTTTTCCTTTTCTGCTCCAAATCTATTTTTGCCCATAAGCCATGTTATTTTTAGCATGTAATTTTACATAAAGCAAGGTATTTTAACAATGCATATATATGCATTATAGCCAGAACACCTGCAGGTTATACATCTAAATATTAATAGAACTCAGTGGCTTACCTTTGGAAGCTTGATAGGGGGCTCTTTGGATTCCTCTTCTTCATCACTATCTGATTCTCCACTCTGCACAGAGTTCTTAGATGCAGCTGCCAACGATATTTCCTTTTTCTGCCATTCCAGGACGCAATGGCGTACATTACAGTAAATATTGAAAGCAGAAGGATTGCTATGTAGTTTGATATCTGGTATGATTACTGTATTCTCCAAGTTTTCAGACTGAAATACAAAACAGAGTATTTCCATTTCACACTCTTTTCTATCATCAAGTCCCATTTTAAATAAAAGTAAAGATTAGACAGGCTAACTGACTTGCAGAAGACACCTTATATGACATAGCAGAGACAGTCTAAGTCTATGGACCCAAGTTCTAGTCCCCTTTTCTATACCTCACTATTTTTTGAGTAATGCAGCAATAACCAACCAATCTGACAAGCACTTGAAAGGGATGGGCAAAAAACCTAGAAATATTCTCTTATCGTCATGACAGGAATAGACTCAACAAAGCTTAACTGCTAGTTCTGGATCAAAGAAGTTCATTTGATGCCTTCCTAAGAGACACCAGATATACTGTAGTAGGTCTCAGTGACCTACTACAAACATTAGATTGCATTTTGAATACTTTTATAAGTACATATAGAAGTTTACACAGAAATGAGGGTCTCCCCCCAAAAACCTTAATTTTCATCAACCGATTTCATTCTCATTCAAATAACAGTAATGCCAAGTAAACTGTAGATGCTTCCCTAAGCTCTCTCTCATCTATTAGTATTGATAAAGGCTAAAAATCATGTGCTTGGTAATCTGTTAAGACTAAACAGTTTCTCTTTTATGCCCAATATTTTATTCATCAGACAGCAACTACAATTTCAAGATCAACATTTACATTATAAATATAAAAAGCTGTTTTAAGATATTTTAGAAATTCAAGTTCCAATAATTAAAGTATGTCTAGGAAGTATCTCAGATAAACAAAATGATACCACAAGTACCAAAAAAACTTGGTCCCAAAAATTCAACTCTTCATCCATAAAGAATTGGAAAAAAACAAAACAAAATACTCTTGTTAAATAAGAAATATATCAAAGTTAAACTGGCATGGCATATAACTTATGAGTATATGCATAAGAGATATTACAAACATCTCTTATCAAATATCTAGAGATATTACAAATATTAGCTATTCAAATCCAACAATATATAAAAAAGTAATATATTATGACCAACTGAGGTTCAATCCAGGGACAATGCTGGTGCAACACTGGGAAAGTAATCACTGTCACTACAGAGAAAAAATATATTATACTGCAAACAAAAAATCATCTGACAAAAAATCCAGTATTGATTCATGAGAGAAAAAAAAATGTATAAGTTAGGAATAGAAGGAAATTTTCTCAACTTGATAAAGGGTACCTACAAAATAACCACAGCTAAAGTGGTAACAGACTGAATGCTTTCCCTCTAAGATTGTGATCCAGGCAAATAGGTCTACTCTCAGCAACTCATCAACATTGTACTGGATATCCTACCTAGTACAAGGAAAATATCCTATCCAGCCAAGGGAAAAAGGCAAGAAGAAGCATTTTCTAAAAAAGAAACGTTTTTACTTGTAAAAAAAACATGTAAAGAATCTTAAGGAATCTGCAAAAAAGCTACCAGAAATAGT
Source organism: Chlorocebus sabaeus (assembly GCF_047675955.1). NCBI lineage: Eukaryota > Metazoa > Chordata > Mammalia > Primates > Cercopithecidae > Chlorocebus > Chlorocebus sabaeus. The sequence continues at coordinate 59,443,845 of NC_132906.1, forward strand.
ATGCAGATTTAACAAAATCAGGATATAAGATTACTATATAAAAAGAGTAGTATATCCACATACTAGGAATGAACAAATGAAAAATGTAATTTCAAAAATAATAGCATTGAAGTCACAGACTGGGAGAAAATATCTGCAAACCACATATCCAACAAAGGATGAGTATTCAGAATATATAAAGAATTCTCAAAAGTCAACAGTAAAAACAAACAAGGAATCTAATTAGAAAATGTGCAAAAGATAGGAATAAACACATCAATATAGAAGATATACAAAGGGCAAATAAGCACATGAAAAGAATTTCAACATCATTAGTTACCAGGAAATGCAAATTAAAATGAGATACAGTACACACCTATCAGAATGGCTAAAATAAATAGTGACAACACCAAATGCTGATGGGGATGAGGAGAAACTTATACATTGTTGACGGTCATGTAAAATGGTATAGCCACCCTGGAAGAAAGTACAGCAATTTCCTACAAAACTAAATATGTGCTTACCATATAATCCAGCAATTATGCTCTTGGACATTTACACCAAAGAAATAAAAACTTATGTTCACACAAAAACCAGTATATGAATGTTCGTAACAGCTTTCTTTTAAAATAGTCAAAAGCTAGAAACGACCGAGATATCCTTTAATGGGTAAATGGTTAAACAAACTATGGTACATCCATACCATGAAATGTTTACTCAGCAAGGAACAAACAATATACAACAACGTGTGTGAATCTCAAAGACATTTTGCCGAGTGGGGAAAAAAAGCGCCAATCGTTAAATGATTACATACTACACAATTCCACTGGGTAAGATTCTTAAAATTGTAAAATTATAAATGCTAAACAGATCAGTGGTTGCCAGAAGCTAAGGAGAGGGTGAGGAAGGAAGATACTATAAAGGTTAAAAGGATATCACAGAGAATTCTTGTGATGGAACTGCTGTATATCCAGACTGTGGTAAGAGTCACATGGACCTACACATGTGATAAAATTACACAGACTTACGTGCACACGAACACATACACACCGCATTCATACTGAAATCATCTCAAAGCAAAATAAATTTTCAAAAATAACTGCATTTACAATAACATCAAAAAGAATAAAATAATTGTAAATAAAAGTAATAAAATAAGTGTAAGCCCTACACACTGAAAACAAAAAAGTGTTGCTGAGTGAAATTTAAAGACTTAAATAAATGGAGATATATACCATGTTCATGGATTGGAAAATTCAACATCATTAAAATGGCAATTCTTCCCCCAAACGCAAGCCACAGAATAGGAGAAATGTATTTGGAATGCAGACATCTGACAAAAGACTTGTATTTAGAATATATGAGAAACTCTGGCAATTCAGTAATAAGAAGACAATTACAAAAATAAGGAGGCAAGATCTGAACAGACATTTCACATCAAAAAAATAAGAATGGCAAAAGGTACATGAAAAGATTTCACATTATTAGTCATTAGAGAAAAGCAAGCTAAAATCACAATGGGAAACCCCTACTCAGTAGACTGATAAAATTTAAAAAGCTAATACCATGTGTTTGCAAAGATGTGAAGCAACTAGATTGGTCATATACTACTGGTGGGACTACAGATTGGAACAACCACTTTGGAAAAGAGTTTTCTGGTTTCTTAAAAAGCTAAACGTACATTTACTGTGCCAACGCTGAGGAAAAAGTTAATGCCACAGACATGATGGCTTACTGCTTGTATTTCCCCAAGGAAACCATGATTGACCCTTGGCCAACCTTCAGGAATCTGGATGTTTAGAGTTTTCTTTGTGGTAGTGATTGATGATTTTGTTATGAACACATGGAGCAATGGACCATGCCTCCTGGCCTATTAGGCTGCTCTGCATGTACAAACATCAAGCTTTACGATGTGTACCTGAGTTTCATTTATTGTGGCTGACTAACAAGATATGTCTATGTGACCAAACCCACAAAAAGTCTTGAATTCTAAAATTCACCTGAGCAAAAACAATACACACATTTCTCTGCAGTTCACTGTCAAGAGAGAAAACACGTCTTGTGTGCTCAGTCAACAAAGAACTAGGAAGCCTATGCCATAACTCCCTATACATCACAAACACATATCTTTTTCTTGCTGCTTGCTCTGCATCCCTTGTTGTAATAAATCTTAGCCATGAGTATAAACTGCTTATGAGACTTATGAGTCCTTCTGGCAAATCAAAGGAAAAAACCACTTAACCATTCCACTTCCTAGTATGCACCCAAGAAAAATGAACAAACACACACACACACACACACACACACACGTGCATATATAGGTATATAAAATCAGCAAAAAAATGGAATGAATTACTGATATACAACAATATAAACACAAATTATGCTGAGGGAAAGACACCAGATTTTTAAAAAAAAGAGTACTCACAATATGATCACATTTATACGAAGTTCTAGAAAATGAAAACTAATCTACAGTGACAGAAAATATATCTGTGGTTATCTAGAGCCAGGGTTATAGGGAGAGAGAGAATCAGCAGAGGATAAGAAAACCAGTCAGGCGCGGTGGCTCATGCCTGTAACCCCAACACTTTGGGAGGCCAACGCGGGTGGATCACCTGAGGTCAGGAGTTTGAGACCAGCCTGGCCAACAGGGTGAAATCTTGTCTCTACTAAAAATACAAAAATTAGCTGGACATGGTGGCTGGTGCCTATAATCCCAGCTACTCAGGAGGCTGAGGCGGGGAAATTGCTTGAACCCAGGAGGTAGAAGCTGCAGTGAGCTAAAATCACACACCACTGCACTCCAGCCTGGAAAACAGAGTGAGACTCCGCCTCAAAAAATAAAAAGAAAACCCCTGGAGATGATGGAAGTGTTCTGAACTTTGACTGCAGTAGTGCTTCTATGCATGAATGTTAACTTCCAAAACTCACTGAACTGCAAACTTCAAATCTCTATGTCAGGCTCAGCTACTGAGAAGCCTGATCTAAGACAGACACATTTGGGATCAGGAAGCTGAGGAAGTTTTCTGACTAATGAATTTGATTTCTCCTGTAAGAAAGTGAAGTCATATGCTGGAGGGTAGAATTTATCAGAGGTTTGAGGAGCATGGCAAAGGTCTGAAATAATCACAGAAGAAAAGAGAACTATTTGACCAGAAAAAATAATAAGATAGTCTCGCTATGGTATACTTGAGATTGATGATCATGAATGTGTATTGTTATCAATTAACTCTTGTATAACTCTCTTTGGCAGCACATGAAACTCACCTTAAGGGAGGGACAAAATAACCGGATTCATACAAGATTGAGTTTTGTCAGATTAATGCAAAAACATACTTGAGATATGGTAGGTAAATAATAGCCTCCAAAAACATCTACACCCTAATTCCCCAAAACCCAAGTGAATGTTACCTTACATGGCAAAAGGGACGCTGTATATGTGATTAAACTAAGGATTTTGAAATGCACAGATTATCTGGATGGGCCAATGTAATCACAAGGGTCCTTACAAGTGAAAGAGGAAGGCTGGACAGTGAGAGGCAGAGATAAAACAACAGAAAACTATCAGTGATGCTGCATGAGAAAACTCAACCAACCACCACTGGCTTTGAAGATGGAAGAGGGCCACAACCCAAGACATTTGAGCAGCCTCTATTATAGAAACTGGAAAGGCAAAAAAACAGATTCCCTCCTAGAGCCTCCAGAAGGAATACGGCCTTGCTGACACCTTGATTTTAGCTCAGTGAGATCCATTTTGGACTTCAGATTTCCAGAACTGTAAGATAACTAGTGTTATTTTAAACCACCAAGTTTGTGTAATTTGTTACAGATTAAGTAAGAGTTTTTCTAAAAAGAAAGACTGTGGTATCTAATCTGGGTAAGATGGAAATTAAATAAAGGAGATGACTGATGGATGGGATGAGGAGAAAAAGAGGGGTTGATAGCCATAAAGGATATAAAGTAGATGTAACATCTATGTATATATAATACATAAAGTAGATATAAAGTAGATAAAATGCCAGCTAAATGGCATTTTGAAAATAACTTTCAAAAAGAGAGATGAAAAATAATCTGGAAAAAGTAATACAGGTCAAGGAGACTAACACCACCATTTTACTACTTTATATTCTTTCCATGAGCAAAAAAATGCCTCTTACTCATCTTTGTATCCCAAACATCCAGTATGATGCCTGCACATACTCAGCATGCAATTAATGTTTGAGGAACAAATTAATGAACTTATTTGTATCATTGTTATCTCAAACTACTCTTAAAAAGAAGATACATAAATACTGAGGGCAAGAGGAAAAAAACTGAATTGCTAAGGGCACAAAGCTAGTTGGAGGCCAAACTGAAAGGGACAAAAGACCTTGACTTCTCCTCATCTCTTCCTGGATATCATATGCCACCACTTCAGGAAATCACCAAATGAAACCTTAGAAAAACTTAAAAGATACTCAACATTCCCATACTCTGATTTGCACATAGCACCAAAAAGTTGAAAAGGGACAGAGGTTGGAAATCTGAATGACTGTATTTGTTAGAGGTTTTCTGTACATTGAGAATGCATTCCACTTCCCTCCTCTATCCCAGAAGCAGAAGTAATGAGAAGGGATACAGTGAACAGACATTATTTTTCTGCCCACCTGATAACACTTTCCTTAGGGTAACTATTCCTCCCTCATTCCATGTGGCCTATACACCAGGGTGCTCACCCACTGCGGGTTAAAAATACAACTCAGTCTAACCAAAGTATCCCATGTCTCCGTGGTCAAAGCAAATGATGCAGGTAAACCGAAAATCCTACCCAAGACTTTCTGCTATGACTAGTAGAACAGATTGCCTCTTGCTCAGAGCAAATGGAGTTGGAGCTGCTGGCAGCCTCAGTCCTCAGTCACAGGTAATAAGTCCACACACAGAGGAAGGCAGAAGTAAGAGCTGAAAATACGGGTTCGATGATTTTATTTATTTATTTTGAGACGGAGTCTTACTCTGTCACCAGGCTGGAGTGCAGTGGTGCGATCTCAGCTCACTGCAACCTCCGCCTCCCAGTTTCAAGCGATTCTCCTGCCTCAGCCTCCTGGGTAGATGGGACTACAGGCACATGCCACCACGCCCAGCAAATTTTTGTATTTTTCGTAGAGACAGGGTTTCACCATGTTGGCCAGGATGGTCTCAACCTCTTGACCTCATAATCTGCCAGCCTCGGCCTCCCAAAGTGCTGGGATTACAGGCATGAGACACCGTGGCTGGCTGATGGTATTATTTCATCCCTGGATCCAGCTGTGTCTCAAGATAGAGCCACCAAATAAATGCCATCCCCCAACCTTTCATTTTATTTTGGGTTTGCTACTTTGAAGTGGATTTCTCTCAGTTACAATAGCAAGAACACTAACTTAAAAGTGTAGGAAACAATTGCCTCTACAGTTGATATACAGGCCCAGCAAATCTATTGTTTCTTTAACTCAAAGTGAAGCTGTTCAGGAATCACAGTTATGACTCTCCTCTTCCTTCTGTCTAGATGTTCAATAGAAAAGAGACTATTATATAAAGTGCTCTGGTCACTGAAAACGTTTAGTATAAAAAAGATGGATTTTATAGAGATCTCTGCATTATGTGAAAATAGATTCTTGGTTTCTAAGCTCTCACCTAATTCAAATATTCCATATTGCCTTTTCTTTTGTACAGCTACCAACAGTCAAAAGAGGCTCAGAACAATATGGACACACCAAGTTTCCCTAATTTCTGTCAAGAAAGGCATATGACAAACCCAAACCCAAGTCCCGGTTTACAAGCTAATTTTACTTAAGTTTCTAGTACCTGTAGTCAGATTGAAAAAAGAGAACAGAAGTGGGTATGTTCCCCCAAAGGACTGATCAAAGATAATAAGAATAAATAATAAATAATTTTCAACATTCAGATATTAACTTCCAGGCTACTGGTCAAGAAACCCCCCAAAAATAGGCTGGGCACAGTGGCTCACGCCAGCAATCCCAGTACTTTGGGAGGCTGAGGTGAGACAATTGCTTGAGCCCATGAGTTTGAGACAAGCCTGGCTGGTATAATACCGTGAGACCCTGTCTCTACAAAAAATTTAACAATTAGCTGAGTGTGGTGACATTTACTTGTAGTCCCAGCTACTCAGGAGGCTGAGACGGAAGGATCATTTGAGCCCAGGAAACTACTGCACTCCAGCCTGGGTGACAGAAAAGACCTTGTTTCAAAAAAAAAAAAAAAAAAAAAAAAGGCAAGAAAGAAAAGAAACACCCAAACGAAAGATGAAACTAAAAGAGGAACCAAATCATAAAGGGCTTTTACAAAATTACTTCAGCACATACAAACAAAATGGTTTGTTAATTATACTTATATTTTTAAATCCTGGCATTTTTATTCAAATCACCATATGAAACAGTCCTATTCCTTATAAATTACCAACAGCTTTACCTTGCTTCTTGTCTTCACTTTTGATTTGCTCTTCTGTTTTCTTTTCAATTTCTTCTTATTTAATATTTTCTTATTCCTAAAAATTAAAAGAAAAAATGGAAAAAAAAATATGAATGTTCATATTAGGACATACAAAGCTATCAAAAATGCATATTTCCAGAAGAGACATTTGGATCTTTTTCTTGCAAACTTTCTTTATGTGAAACAATATACTTTACATACACATATAAGATACTAACATATAAAGTAGCTATTGAGAAGATAACATGGGGCAGCTAAGCAATATATATTAAATGATAATAAAAATTTGAATTCTGCAAAAACATACATAAACTTAAAACATTAAAAAGGCATTAAATGAAGTATTTTATACTTTATCCATAGTGGGGATGTTTACAAATATCAGTAATGTTTCCAAGAAAAAAATCTGCTCTTTTTGGTAGTGAGGGCTATAGCGCAAAGGGACTTAAAAGCCACTTTTTACTAAACTACTATAGCAAAATTCCCAACTCATATACTTTATGTATCCAGCAACCAATCTGGATACATTCATTATCTCATGGCCCTAAGACCAAATTATTCTTTAAGCATAAGGAAGCCCCTGAATAACTTTGAGAAACAGAAAAAAAATATGTGATAAAGAATAAGAACTATGGTGCAAGAAACAAGCAGCAAGGAAAACATTTTTCATTTCACTTAATATGTTTTATGTTCACCATGCTGAGATACTAGGTAGTAAAGACACAAAATGAAAAAGACAGTTCTTGTCCTCAAGGAGCTCAGAGACTTGAATGGAAAGCACAGTTTGGTGATCAAAGAGGGAATCAGGGGAGAGCAAAGGGGAGGAGGTTGTTCCAGATGCTGAAGAGGTCAAGTCCTTAAGATTTGGTAACTAATTTAGTGAGGGCAGTGACAAAATAGAAAAGTTTTAAGCCTAGGTCACCTGGAGGTAGACAATGTCATTCATAAAAATTGAGAAGTCAGAAGGAAGAGTTAGTCTGCTGGAAAAAAAGTAATGGGTTTGATTTTGAAGATGTTTAACTTCAAAATACCAAAATGTCAACAAATAGGTAAGAGTAACAGGCAGATGAAAATGTTATCCTTGACATTTCCTTCAGTTTCACTCTTGAAATCAAAATAATCACAAAATCTGGTCAATTATATGTCATGAACAGTTCTTGAATCTGTCCACACCATCTTTACTGCTGCAATGCTAATAAGCTAGGTTACCACCACCTCTTACCTGGACCACTGCAAAAGCTTAACTCATTTCTGCACATCCATACCCTTCAATCCATTCTTCACATAGGAACCTAACTGAACTTTTAAAGACACAAACCTGAGTGGATAATTCCCCAGCTTAAAAATCAGTATCTTCTCAATTCTCTTAAGATAAAGTCCAAAAGCACCAACATCGTTTAAAAGATCCTCTTCCAATAAGTGACCTCCACCCATCTATCCTGACTCATTTTGCATTCTTTTCCACCTGGTTCATCATACTCCAGCAAGAAGGATACTCTTTCAGTTGTCTGAACCTGTTAAGCTTCATCACAACTTTCACAAAGGTTTTCCCTCTTCCTGAAATTCTCTACCACATCTTCTCCTGCTAACGACTACTTATCTTCGAGGTCTCAGCATAAGTGTCACTTAAGTCTAACTCCCCACACTGGATGAGTTTCCCCAATATATACTCTCAGTTCATCGTATACTTACGTTTCATTGTATAGTCAATAACTGTAATTATGTATGGAACTGTTTAATGTATTGCTTCCTCGCCAACCTATAAGCTCCAACAGTGCAGAGGCTCTGTCTTTCTTGTTCACTACTCTAGCCTGTGTCCAGAAAAGTTCCTGGGATATAGTACTCAACAAGTATTTTAAGAGAAAGAGAAAGAGTGAGCAAAAGGATAAATGAGGAAGTTGAGAGCTACAGCTACATGCCTTACTCAGAGATTAAAATAAGGTATCTACATCTATGGTATGGATACATGAGTGCATTTAAAGCATATCTAGCCAGAAAGGCCCACTAAGGAGCTATCCATGGGATTATTTTGCACAGACTTCAGTACAAAGGAGGTCATGGAAACTATGTATGTGGATGGGATTTTCACAAGATAGTATGCCATAAAAGTAAAGAGAAAGAGAAAGATTAACAGTGCCAAATGCTAAACATAAATGCATATACCTGCTTATAGAATCTACTCAACTACTACCATTATGAGGGCATGACGAATGTCTATTTCAACTGTGTACTTTCAGCACCTGCATCAATGTGAAACATCATGGATGGCCAATAAATATCAGATGAACAAATAAACAAATAAAACACAGCAAGTATTCTTCATACTATTTAGGAAACCAACTTTCCTTTATATTAAAGATTACCTGAGTGAAATCAGGTATTTGAGCAACAGGAATACATAACTACTAAGAGGTTAGCCCCTTCTATATAACTTATAAAAGCATCAAAATTTATCCCAAACCAATTTTCAGAGAAGTAGAATATATAAATCCAAATTCAGATAGATTTCCTAAAGACTAGTTATAACTGACTTAAATTTTCTCAATTAGAGACCAATTTTTGTGTTCTTTAAAGTTCAAATGACTTTATGTACATTTCTAAAATACTTCTTTCTATGCATGATGGCATTTCATTGGTTGTAACAGTTCTAATGAATCTGAACGCATCAATTCTTAAGTACAGACCATCCAAGAATTAGCTATTCCCAAATTAATTATAAATTACTTTTACTGTGTTTTTTTTTGTTGCTGCTGATTTGGGTTGTAGAGGTAGAGGTAGAGGTTTTCTAAAAGAGCCAGTAATAAGTTGAAAATTATACAAATGAAATTTGTATTCAACATTGGAAAATTTAAAAATGCCATTTGCTAGTAATATAACACACCATTATATCTCTATATTTGAGAACTAAGCTTAAACCTTTCACAATTTCTGAGGACAGAAATATAAAAGAGAAACTCTAAAAACCAGTCTTACACATTTACAATTTACCTTGAAATTTCTGATGATTTAGGGCTTGATATTCTAAATCAATCGAAGCTTAATGAAGAATGTCTGGAATTGGTCCTGTAAGACTTTTAGTCTTCTCACAAAAATAACTTCATATCCATGAGATTTGAAAGAATTGTGGTTGACAATAAAAGGGAAAGGCTATTAACATGCCTTAAATATTTATTTTAAAATATTTACTTTAAAAATTCCAAAAAGATTTTCTTAAGAGCTACGCTGTTTAAGAGAAACCAAATACTTCTGCAATATAAGAACAAACGAATTTTGCAAATTGTTCAGTGATATAGATCAACAGTTTCTCTATCAGCTTATTACTGAGTATACTTTATACCAAAAATAGAGTCATAATTTTAAAACCTCTTTCACTCAAATCTGCTTCTTCATTTGCAAAATAAAGAGATGAAGGAGACTGAGGTTCCTTCTAAATCCGGTAAAATGCTAAGATTTTAATAAATCCAAATTTACAGAACTTCTGAAATAAAATGGTTCAATCTTTTGCTTCATTTCCCTTAGTAATAAGAAATAAAAAATTCCTGAGGCTGTGATCTAAAGCAGGAATAGGGAAATTATTTTCTGCAAAGGGCCAGAGAGCAAATATTTTACACTTTGTGAGTCACAAGATCTCTGCTGCAGCTACTCAATGGTTACAGCATGAAAGCAGCCATTGGCAGCACATAAAGACAGGAGTGTGCATATATTACAATAAAACTTCCGAATTTCACAAAATGCTCACAAAACATTCTCTTCCTTTTTTATTTTCATTTCAACCTTTTAAAAATGTAAAAACCATTTTTAGCTCACAGGCTACATAAAAACAAGAATTGGGCCTCATTGGTCTGTGGGTCATCGTTTGCTCACCCCAGATCTGGGGCATATTTTGATAAACACGCCCATATCAGAAAGGAAAAAAATGCTTTATAGCTATGAGTATGCAGCACAGATAAAACTATTCAAAACATCACCACGCTTATAAAAATTAGCACGCCTAAAATTATCTGCCTTTTCTTTTTATAAAGATAAACTTCGGACTTCCACTTCCCTAAAGTAAGTGATTAGATAGCAGGCAGGCCAATGCGCCTGCTTCAAAGGCTAGACTAACCAACACAAGAAAGCTGTGGAAGCAATGAGGACTAAAAGAACGAACAATCCAGAGGTGGAAGAGCACTTCCAAGACAGCTGAGACCACTGGCTTGTTCTTCCACGTGGGTAATTGCAGAGTTTGGGCATGAGTAAGGACTGAGTTTGGCTTACGCAGAGGAACTCTAATAAAGGAAACAGGAGACTAGTAGTGCTTTAGATGTCCACGTGGGGTGAAATGACAGACTAGAATCTAGAAAAGCTCCAGATACATAAACAGCTTTCCCAGTGGTATATCTCCTCAGAAATGGAACACTGAAGGATGACAGAGAGGCTGGGTCAAGGCTGGGCATGGTGGCTCACGCCTGTAATCCCAACACTTTGGGAGGCTGAGGCAGGCAGATTACTTGAGGTCAGGAGTTCAAGACCAGCCTGGCCAACATGGTGAAACCCCTTCTCTACTAAAAATGCAAAAAAATTAGCTGGTTGTGGTGGTGCACGCCTGTAATCCCAGCAACTCAGGAGGCTGAGGCAGAAGAATCGCTTGAACCTGGAAGGCAGAGGTTGTGGTGAGCCAAGAGCCGAGATTGCACCACTGCACTCCAGCCGGGGCTACAGAGCAAGATTCCATCTCAAAAAAAAAAAAAAGAGAGAGAGAGAGAGAGGCTGAGTAAAAAGCGAAGAGAAAACTTCTGTAAGAAGACAGATTCCTAGTAGACGGAGGGAGCGGTCTCTGTAATCCCTCACTGGATTGAGATAATCAAAATCCTCATTCTATCTGTCTGACACAGCAAAGAGCAAACCTCTCTGGGAGAAAACACATCATCTGAAAGAAAATCCTGTTCATTCAAACACAGCATTACTCTAGTTTGGGGACACTAAGTAAACACATTAAGAGACATCAAAAGAAGCAAAATATGTGGCAGACACATAATCAAGAGAAAACCAGAAAATCAGACTCACAGAAAACCCAGATATTAACATTAGGAGGCAAGTACCTGAGAAGCAGAGATTAACAAAGTGTGTAAAATAATGGAATTGGCAATTTTCAACATAATTTATAAAAAAAAGAACCAAGCAGACATTCTGAAACTGAAAAACATCTGAAATTAAGAATGTCTCATATGATTTTAAGAGCAGAGTAAATTATAGGAAAACAGGTTTCACAGACTTGCAAACAGGCCAAAAATAAATAAATAAATTCAATCACAAAAACAAAAATGGGATAAACAAAACAGAGAATGAGACATGTGGGACACAGTCAAATGGTCTCATATTCATATAATTGGAATCCCAGAAAGAGAGAAAAAAGAATAGAACAAAAGCAATACATGACAAGATAATTACTGACAATTTCCCCAAAGTGAAGAAAGAAATCAACTGAGAGATTCAAGAAACTCAGGGAACTTGAAGCAGGAAAATGCAAAGAAAAGCATACCTAGGCACAACATGGTCATAGTGCTAAAAGCAAAGCATAAAGAGAAAACCTTTACAGCAGCCAGAGAAGAGATACACTTAAAGGAACAATAAAAGTGATAGCTTCCATTCTTTGTGTTGAAAAGTGCTGGGGGGTGGGGAGGGGAGGTGGTGGACTGGAGGGATGGGGGTTAGAGGTTGGGGGAAGCAATCTGGAATCATATAACCTTTAAGAATGTATCTTTTAAGAATGAAGACAAAAATAAAGATGTTTTTAAATCCATGAAAGCTGACATAATTCACATAAAGGATTCTAAAAGTATCCTTTAAGAATGAAGACAAAAATAAAGATGTTTTTAGATCCATGAAAGTTGACATAATTCACTGTCAAGAGACCAATATTACAAAAAATACTGAAGGAAAGTCTTCCTTTAATAACTGTAATATCATAATTTTAAACGAAAGGATACATGCTAAAAGGATAGAAAAAGATGTATCACAAGCACACCTACCAGTGTCCCAAAAAAAGTTGGTGTGGCTATTTTAATATTTGACAAAGTAATTTTTAAGGCAACAGTATTATAAGAAATGAGAAGAGCATTTCTAAATGGCAAAAGGGTCAAATCATTAGGAAATCATAACAATCCTAAATTTGAATGCATCCAGTAACACAGCTTCAAAATATATAAAGCAAAATTGACAGAAGTAAAATGAGAAAATACAAATCCACAATTGAAAGAGTAGATTTTAACATACCTCTCTGTAACTGACAGAACAAGTAGAGACCAAAACAGCACTGACATAGAAAAATTTGAAAACATGATTAATCGGCTGGGTGCGGTGGCTCACGCCTGTAATCACAGCACTTTGGGAGGCCAAGGCAGGTGGATCACAAGGTCAGGTGTTCAAGACCAGCCTGACCAACATGGTGAAATCCTATCTCTACTAAAAATACAAAAATTAGCCAGGCGTGGTGGCAGGCACCTGTAGTCCCAGCTACTCAGGAGGCTGAGGCAGGAGAATCGCTTGAACCCGGGAGGTGGCAGTTGCAGTGCACCAAGATCACATCACTGTCCTCTGGCCTGGGCAACAGAGCAAGACTCCATCTCAAAACAAACCAACAAACGAACCATGATTAATCAACCTGACTTAATTGGCATACATACAGAAACATATCCAACAACAGTAGAATGCATATTCTTTTCAAGTGCATATAGAACATTTACCAAAACAGATAATATGCTGGACAACAGACCAAGTCTAAACTAATTTCCAAGGACTGAATCATAAGGTAATTCTCTGGTCATGGAAAAATTAAACCAGAAATTAAAAAAAAAAAAAAAAAAAAAAAAAAAAAAAAAAAAAAAACGACGAAATTCCCAAATGCTTGGCAATCAAAAAAACAAGACTTCTAAATAAACTATGGGTCAAAGAACTAGTCACAATGGAAATCAGAAAGTGTTTTCCATAAAATGAAAATGCAATATGGCATAACAAAATTGGTAGAATGCTAAAGCAGTACTTCCACAAAATGCATAGCTTTTTGCATACACATAAATGCATATATTGAGAAAAAACACTGAAAGTAAATTATCTAGACTCACAACTCAAGAAGCTAAAAAGAAAACCACAAATTAAATGCAAAATATGTAGTAGAAAGGAAATAAAAATAAGAGTAGATACCAATGAAATGGAAAGCAGACATTCAATAGAGATTATCAAGAGCCAAAAATTGGTTCTCTAAAAAGATTAGTATACGTAACAAAAAGACAAAAAATAAATGTTGTTGAAGATGTGGAGAAAGTAGAACTCATACACTGTTGATGGGAATGTAAATTAGTACAACCATTGTGGAAAACAGAATGGAGGCTCCTGAAAAAACTAAAAACAGAACTACCATATGATCCAGCAATTCCACTACCGGGTATATATACAAAGGAAAAAAATCTGTATGTTGAAAAGATATCAGAATTCCCATTTTCCCTGCTACACTATTCACAATAGCCAAGATGTGGAATCGACCTATGTTTCCACAAGCAGATGAATGGATAAAGAAAATGTGATATATATACACAATGAAATACTATTTAGTGATTAAAAAAAGAGTAAAATTCTGTCATTTGCAGCAATGTGGATGAGCTTGGAGGACATTATCTTAAGTTAAAGAAGCCAGACAAAGAAAGATGAATATGGCATGTTTTTACTCATATGCAGAAGCTAAAATAGTTGATCTCATAAAAGTAGAGAGCAGAAGAGTTTTTGAAGAGTAGCCAGAGGTTGGCTAATAGATGCAAAATCAGACCTAGAAAGTAGGAGTAAGTTTGAGTGTTATAAAGCATCACAGGGTGACTATCATAAACAACAATGTATCATACAACTTCAAACAGCTAGAAGACAGGATTCTGAATGGTCTCATGACAAAGAAATGACAAAATGATAAATGTGTGAGGTGATAAATATGCTAATTATCCTGATTTGATCATTACACATTGTAAACATGTATCAAAATATATTGTACCCCATGTATATGCACAATCATTTGTGAATTAAATATATAACAAATATTTTTAAATAAAATGAAATAAATATAAACCTAGAGCAAAAATGGTCAGGAAAAAAGTAAAAGCACAAATTATTAATATGAGAAATAAGAAAGGAGGCATCACTACAGATGCTGCCTATAAATTTGACAAATAAAATGGATAAATTCCTTGAAAAAATATAACTTCTCAACATTAAACAAGGGAAAAAATGCAATGTCTGAATAGCCTTCTATATACTGGGAAAAAAAATTGGATCTCTAATCAAAACCTATCCACAAAGAAAACGCTAGACTTGGATGGCTTTGTTGGTGAATTCTTCCAAATACTTTAAAAATTCACTAGTAGTTCTTTCAAACATTATCAATCTTAGACTCTTTCAGACAATATAAAAAGAAGAAACATTTCCCAACTCATAAGACAAGCATAACTCTGATATCAAAATTTGAAGAGAACATTTCAAAATATAAAAATTTCAGACCAGTATCTCCTATGAATATAGAAGCAAAAATACTGCACAGCCAAAAAGTAGAAACGACCCAAATGCTCACCAACTAATGAATGTATAAAGTGTAGAACTTCCATATAAGAGAATGTTGTTTACCCATAAAAAAAAGAACTGAAGTACTGACTCATGCTACAATGTGGATGAACCTTGAAAACATTATGCTAAGTGAAAGAAACAACAGCAACAAAAGGTCATAAATTGTATAATTCCATTTATATGTAATGTCTAGTCAGGCAAATTCATAAAAACAGGAAGTAGTAGTTGCCAGAAACTGTTAGAAAGGAGAATAGAAACTGCCTGCTAATAGCTTTGGGATTTATGGAGTGACAAAAATGTTTAGTTCTATGACTTTGAGAATATACTGGAAAGCAGTAAGTTGTACACTTTAAAAGGGTGAATTTATGGTATGTGAATTACCCCTTTTATTTTTAAAAAAACAGAGTCATTTACCTACAAATAATTTTGTCTAACAACATATGGAAAGAATACATACATAATCAACATAATTCAATATAATAAGAGAACAAAAGAAACAAAACATATGATCACTTCAACAGAAACAGGAAAAGTATTTTTAAAACTCAACAACCACTAGTGATGAAACTCCTCGATGAACCAGGAACAGATTTTACTTAATCTAATAAAGATTACCTACAAAAAACCTACTTTTAACAGTGTATTCAATTATACTGAATGTTGAAAAATTAAATATTTCCACTTAAGCATGGGGGGAAAATGCAAGGATCTGTACTATCACCACTTCTGTTAACACAATATTGAAGGTCAGTAAGTGATGCAAATAAAATAAAAGTCGTAATAGTTAAAAATTAAAAGTAAAGCATTTTTTTATTTGTAGATAATTATATTTATAGAAAATACAAAATAAGCCACAAACAAAGAATTAACAAGTGAATTATCAAGGTCACTGGATACAAGACTAACTTTTAAAAATCGATCTATGAAGCACCTTACGTAAACTGAAACTTTTCCATAGAAGCCAGACTCATTCTCTGTAATTAATGTAATGATACTCCCATTATGTTCAAGCATCAATGAATAAATTAGGGAGGAATAGCTGTCTTACTACTAAGTAGAAAACTTTTATTTACTTAACCTAGCCTGCTAATTAGTAATAAGAAAGAGATTTTTAACAGTTCAACTTGATTTAGGGGAAAGATGCAAATAGATTTCTTATACATAACTTCAGTCTCTTGATCTTATTCAGAAATCTTCATGTGGGAGGAGGACTATAAATAAAGCTACCTTGGCAATGGGCAGAGCAGCAGAAGAAAAAAGAGGGTAGGGGAACGTGGAGGGGAGCATGAGTGAGGGGAGAAGTCTCTGAAAAGTTGTGGCTATAGACTCAGCCTCATGCATATTTGTACTCTAAGTAAACATAGCCTAGGTAGGCCAGGGAAACTCAAGCCTTGAAGCAATTGTAAAACTGTAATACTTTCTAATGATAGCATGAATGACAATCTATTCATCCCAGGCCTCAGAGAACTACAAAAGGAATGAGAGCAAGCAAATAACTAGGCACACAGAGACAAGGCAGCCTGAGTGAGAAGAGCAGAACAAGGCAACAGAGAGATACCCAAATAGACTTCAGATGGTGGGATTTTCTGAAAGACTGTAACAAGAATATGTTTATCAAATTTAAAGAAATAAAAGACTACCGCTAAAATATCTGCAGGGAATGGGGAACAACCGAGCACATTTTGAAAAAAAATCAAACTAGACATGAAACATAACTGACACTACAGACTCCATAGGTGGGTTTAAGTGTATAGGACACAGCTGAATAGAAAATTTAAGATCTAGAAAAGAGATCAGAAAAAAAACCTGGAATTCTTCACAGAAAGATAAAAAGGCTAAAAATATGTCCCTGAGACCTTTTTCAAATCTGAAACTTCCTCCTTCCCCATCCCAAAAGAGACAGCCCTTACTCTATCCAAGTATGCACTCATTCTCATACACCAGATCCCATTTCATTCACCATCCTTGAGATTTTGCTCAACCACACATCCCTCTCTTTGTTTACCCTTTATGCTCTTTTCTGTGGTTTCTAACCTTAGAGGCCTACTGTCATTCTCCCATTCAAAAGGGAAAAAAAGTTTAAATAATCCTCTATCCCTCTTCATCACTAAATTTCTTGAAGAAAAAAATGGTCCTGGCCTGGGCAACATAGCAAGACCCCATCTCTATTTAAAAAAAAAAAAAATAGCCAGGCATGGTGGCATGTGCCTGTAGTCCCAGTTACTCAGATGACTGAGGTGGGAAGATCACTTCGGTTCAGGAGTTAGAGCTGCACTGAGCTACAGTCAGGCCACTGCACTCCAGCCTGGATGACAAAGTGAGACCCTGTCTCAAAAAAAAAAAAAAAAAGCTTCACTGTGTTGAACTTTTTAACACTTTACTATCAAACTCATGCAAGTCTGTGAGACGTCTCAATACACAAACTTTCTAGTTGCCAATTCAACTGCCCATCTTCAGTCTTTATCCTTCACATTCTCCCACATATGATAACTACCAAACAGTGCCTACTTCTTTACATCCCTGCCCCCTGTCCAACCAGCTTCTAGAACCCCTACTTTAGTGTTCCTTCTATCTCTGATGATGGTTCCTTCTCAGTCTTCTTTACTGGCTCCTTTTTCTTCCTTTTCCTGTCCCTTAAGTCTTTACTACATATACCACTTCTAATGTGAGCTATCTGCTCATGTTCTATATTTACTTCTATACCAGTTAGTTACAAACCTTGCTCAATAGGCTATAACAACCCTAAACAATAATAGCTATTGGAGTTACTGAACATCATCAGACTGCTGGTCTAGAGCCAGTTAAGTTTTCTATCAAGGTACATCTACCATGAAAATCTAGAACCTTTCCCGCTACTTCAAAATCCTTCCCCTACTCGTCAACTCAGAGCAGAGAATCTAACCATCTACTTAACCGATAAAACAGAGACACAATTACAAATGCACTCCCTTTACTTTTCTTCTACCCACCTTGAAATGATCTCCATCCCAGGGCCTTACTCTATTAATTATTCCCATTCTCTCTCTCTCTTTTTTACTGTCCCTGCCCTTTTCCTTCAGTCTACTAGATCAAGATAGGTTAAGAGTACAGAATTTAGAAAACAAATGACTTGGGTTCAAATACAGGCTCTGTCATTTACCAGCACTGCGATCTTGGCAGTTACTTTAACCTCTCTGTGCCTCAGTTCTCTCATCCATAAAACAGGGTGAAAACAGTACCTCTCCCATTGGATGATGATACATTTAGAATTATGCCTGGTATTTAGTAAGTGCTAAACACATTTTTATTATTATTCCCATGCCAAATTCAAATGCCTACCTTGGTTTGGGTTTCCAATTCAAGAATTCAAGTGCAGTAGTTATTTTGAGAGGTGATCCCAGGAAAAACACCAGTAGGGAAAACAAGAGTAAAACAGGGAAAAGAAGGAAGTCAAGAAAGGATATATTATGAAGCCAGTTACCCTGATGGGGAACTAGGGCCTGATCCAGTGGAGAACTCTGGTAGACAGCAGAAAACATGGCTCAGTTATCCCAATGCAGGTGAGACAAAGGTATTTATCTACCAACTCCCCATCCATCACTGGTGGAAAGTTTTTCTGAAGGCATTTAACTCTCTGGCATGTGTGAGTTGCCCTGCACACAGGCCAAGTGTGTTTCTTTTCAGGCAGATAGTCATAGATGTTTGCAGAAGACAGTATGCAAATGGATGCCAAAGGGATATGGCTAGGACACTAAGAACATCTGCTACAGGTATCTAATCCAAAAGATAAATTAATTATTTGTCTCCTTCCTTAAGCTACTGCTTTCCTTCTTTCCCTTTAAGCACTATTAAACACTATTTCTAAATACTACCATGTCCTGCCTCACTTTCCCACTGAAATGTGACTTCTCCCTGCCTCCTGAAAAAAGGAGGTATAGTGAGTGGGGGGTGTTGGTTCATTATAATTTCTTATTGCCAACTTCAAGGACCTATCTCAGACTTCAGTTTCACTGGCCTAAAGGAAAAGAGGCAGTTTGTGAGTGACAGTATGTTCACGAGGAGACTTTGAATATACTGAACATAATGTATCTGAACAGGACTGAGAGAATCCTAGCAGTAGACTTTTCAAAATACAGGCTAGAGCTTAAGAAAAGAGGTTTTACCAAAAACCACACACCAGGAAATAAAATGCATATCTGAAATCATAAGCCTGAGATAACCAAAGAAGAAAATTCAGAGAGAAGAATCCCAAGAACGGACTCTTGAGAAACTAGCTCTTCCTCTCTTTCTATCCAGATGAAAGTCATTATTATATTTGCACTTGAGATCTAGTCACCTGCTAAATATATCATCAAATCCACTTTATTCCATCTATTCCCATTCTCTTTTCTCAGCATTTATTTTCACTTGTCAGAATTACTGCAACGGCCTCTTTAAAGGTAGCCCTGCTTTGGGGATCTGCTCCTTTTCATTCATCCTCTATAATGCTACTAGAGATTATCTTTATAAACTGAAAGTTTAACTCTTCCATTATATTACTTAAAAACCTATGATTGGCCGGGCACAGTGGCTCACGCCTATAATCTCAGTACTTTGGGAGGTCGAGGCGGGCAAATCACGAGGTCAAAGATGGAGACCATCCTGGCCAACATGGTGAAACCCCATCTCTACTAAAAATACAAAACTTAGCTGGGAGTGGTGGCGGGTGCCTGTAGTCCCAGCAACGCAGGAGGTTGAGGCAGAAGAATCTCTTGAACTCAGGAGGCGGAGGTTACAGTGAGCCAAGATCACCCCACTGCACTCCAGCCTGGCAACAGAGTGAGACTCTGTCTCAAAAAAAAAAAAAAAAAAAAAGAAAACAAAAAACAAACAAACAAAAAAACCCTATGATTGTTCCACACTATTTTCAAATAAAGCAATACATGGAACATAATAACCTGGTCCTAACATATCTTTCTAGTCATATCTCCCACCTCCTCATTCTCATACACCCCGCTCCCTACATTTTAGTTATTTCCAACATTTCTCTTTTGCACTTCTTTGATTTTTATCCCTGTACTCACAATGTAGCTCCAGCAACTATTACCACCTACTCAGGGGTCAGCAAAATATAGTCTACACACCAAAAACAGCTTCCTGTCTATCTTTGTAAATAAAGTAATATCTGAACACAGCAATGCTTATCCATTTTTATATATTGTCTATGGTTGCTTTCAAACTAAAGAACAGAGCTGCATAGTTGCAACAGAGACTCTATGGCCCATAAAGTCTAAGTTATTTACTATTTGGTCATATAAATATGTCATATATATGATTATAGACACATATGATATCAAACAGTATCTCATATATATATAAACATATATATATAGAATTGGATTCCCAGAAGGAAATAAGAAATTGAGTCTGAAATAATATTTAAGGAAATAAAGACCAAAATTTGCAAGTTAAATAAAAATTAACATCACACAGATCTAAGAAACTCAGTAGATACCAAGCAGGATACACACACACACAGACACAGACGCATGCACACACACACACACACACATACACACACCCCCCATATTTAGGTACAATACAGTCAAGCTGCTAAAAATCAATAAAAAGGAAAATCCTTTTTAAAAGCTAAATAAGACAGTTCCAGTTCCAGTACATTGGCATAAACCCCAAAATGGCCTATTTTCCCCACTGTTTGCAACTACTTTGGGCAAATTTTTTTAAAAGACAGAAAAAGTACTTCAGGACTCTGAAAAACAAATAAAAGTAAATTCTGGAGGGGAGTCAAAACTTGGAAAAGTGATCCACAGAAGAGTAAATTTCCCAGTTTGGTGTTTTTCTCCTTTCACTAACAGCTTTGCCTGAAGGCCAGGAAGAGATCACTGCATTACAGGGCCACAACCCAGAAGCGAAAAGTCCAAGTTAAAACTCTTTCTGGCCAGAGGAACTGCGAAGAGAAACTGATATGATGGAAAATGTGCAGAAAGTCCTGAAAAAGAGAAAGACACAGAAAGGGATCCCCTAAACAACAAAAAACACAACATCCTCCAGGGAATTATAACAAACCCCAGAGCTTACAAAATATAACATTAACCATGTCTAAGATACAACTCCAAATTCTTACAATGCAAAAGAAAAATGTGAACAACTTCAAGGGAAGAGACAATCAAAAGATGCCAACCCTAAGACGATGCACATGTTGTAATTATCCAACAATGACTGGAAAGTAACCACTATAAATATGCTACATCGAGGAAAGACAAGGACAACTGAATGGAATGGAAAGAGGTTCTCAGCAGAGAAAGAGAAGTTTTTTTTTTACATTTAACCAAATGTAAATGTTAAAAGTGAAATAAACAACACGTAAAAAGTTCACTGGTTGGGCTCAGTAAGAAAATGGAGATGAGAGAAAAAGAGTCTGTGAACCTGAATAGGTATCAATAAAAATAACCTAATCTGAAAAACAGAGAAAAAAATTGATAGGAGGAGACTGAACAGTCAGAGGCCTGTGAAACAATCTCAAAAGTTTTATCATAATTGCCACTAGACTCTTGAAAGGTAAGAAGAAAGACACAATGGTAGAAAACATTCTAAACTCAGTGAAAGCCAAAAATTTACCGATTTGAGAAGTGCAGTACTCTCCAAAGAGAATAAACTCAAAGAAAATGACTAGACACGCATTAAATTAAACTGTTGAAAACCAAAAACAAAGACAAAATTTTTGAAAGCAGCTAGAAAAAAATTACACACTACATAGAGGGGAATAAAGTTTACATTACAAAGATTTTTCACCAGAAATCAGAGAAGTAAAAAGACAGCTAAATGGCATCATTGAAGTGCTCAAGGAAGCAAGCATCTACTCAGAATTATATATCCACCTAAAATATCCTTTAGGAATGAAAGTAAAATGAACACATTCTCAAAGAAAAACAAAGAGAATGTATCCCCAGCAGACTGATCTCCTAGAAAAGCTAAGGCCACCATTAGGCTGAAAGGAAATGCTGTATCTTCAAGAAAGAAGAAAGAGCAATAGAAACAATAAATATATAGGAAAACACAAAATACTAGATTTTTCCTTTAAGTTCTAAAAAGTACACATGACTGTCAACAACAAAAACTATAACATTGTTTGGTGAGGTTTGCAAGGTATAGTATGCATGACAACTATAAAATAAAGGTCTATGGGGGAGGAGAGAATAAAAGGATCTGTATGGTTGCAATGTTTCTGTTTTAAGTGAATTTGTATAATAATAACCCTAAGTAGCCTGTAAAAAGTTAGGTATGCATACTGTAATCCCTAGGGCTAAAAAAATAAATACAGAGACAGATTGCAGAAAAGACCAATAGATCAACTAAAATGAAATACTAAAAAATAATCCAAAAGAAGGCAGAAAAGGAGGAAGAAAGGAACAAAAAAAAGAGAAACAAAAGATAATAAAGTGGCAGACCTATCACTGTTGATATGGTAAATATGTAAATAATTAATCATGTTAAATATTAATGATCTAAACACTCCAATTGAAAGGCAAAAATTGACAGTGGATTTCTTTAAGGGCAAGATTCTATACTAGTTGCCTAAGAGGAGAAACTTTAAATATAAAAACATAAACATCCAAACAACACTTATCTTCCAACTTTAACTGACATTTAGAGAACTTTATGTCCAAAGATGACTGAACATATTCTTTTCAAGCATGTATGATACAATCACCAAGACAGAACATATCCTGGGCAATAAAACAAATCTCAATAAATGTTAAAGATCAAAATCATACAAGGTTTACATTAGAAAGTAAAAACAATAATATACTATTATGTAAGAAAACACCATATCTGAAACTTATAATAATTTTAAACAACAAATTGGAAAATAATTTGAACTAAATGACAAATACATAGCAATCAAAATTTGTGGGATATAAATAAAGCACAGCCTAGATAAAAATTTATAGCTTTAAATACTTATATTGGAAGAAAAATTTAAAATCAATGGTCTAGCATTCCACCTTAAGAAATTAGAACAAACAGCAAAGTAAACTTAAAGAAAGTAGAAAGAAATAAATTACAATGATGATGGAAAAGCCAATGAAATAGAAAACAGATCAATATAGAGAAAATGAAAAAAGCCAAAAGTTGGTTCTTTGGACCACTTACAAAGAAATGAATCTAGAAACAAACTTTACACCCTCACAAAAATTAACTCAAAATGGAAAATGGACTTTATATGTAAAATGCAAAACTATAAAGCTCTTAGAAAATAACACAGGAGAAAACCTAGATGACTTTTTAGATACAACACCAAGGTACAATCCATTTAAAAAAATAAGCTGAATATTAAAATTAAAAACCTCTGTTCTGCAAAAGACAATGCCAAGAGAATGAGAAGGCAAGGCACAGATTGGAAGAAAATATTTGCAAAAGACACATCTGATAAAGGACTGTTATCCAAAACACCAAGAAATTTTTTCCCCATCTCCTCAGTTATACCCTCGCAGAATACCAAGAACTTTCAAAACTCTAATAAGAAAAGAAACAACTCAGTTAAAAATGGGGCAAAGACCTTAACAGACACCTCACCGAACAAGATACATAGATGGCAAATAAGCATATGAAAAGATGTCCCACATCGTATGTCATCAGAGAAGTGCAAAAAAACAACAATGAAATTTTACTACATGCCTATCAGAATGGCCAAAATCCAGAACATAGACAACATCAAATGTTGGTGAGGATTTAATGCAACTCTCATTTATTGCTGGTGGAAATGAAAAATGAAACAGCCACTTTGTAAGACAGTTTGGTGATTTCCTACAAAAACTAAACGTACTCTTAGCACAGGATCCCACAATCACTCTTTTTGGTATTAACCCAAAGGAGCTGAAAACATATCCACTAGATTTAACCATTCCCCAATGTATATGTACTTCAAAACATCATGCTGTACATTATAAAAACATACAATGTTACTTGTCAATTTCTAAAAAAGAAAATTTATGTCCACACAAAAACCTGCACACAGATATTTATAGCAGCTTTATCCCTAATTGCCAAAACTTGGAAGCAACCAAATTGTCCTCCAAATTCACCAAATTGTAGGTGAGCAGATAAATAAACTGTGGTACATCTAGATGGTGAATTATTCAGCGGTAAGAAATGAGCTACCAAGCCACACACACAAAAAAAGAATGAACCTAAATGCACATTACTAAGTGAAGGAAACCAATCTGAAAAGGCCATATACTGTGTGATTTCAACTATATGACATTCTGGAAAAGGCAAAACCATGGAGACAGTAAATGATGACCTGGGGTTGAGTGGCAGAGAAACAGGAATAGGTGGAGCACAGATGATATTGAGGACAGTGAAAATATTCTGTATGATACTACAGTGATAAATACATGTCATTATACATTTTTCTGAACCCAAAAAATGTATAACCCCAAGAGTGAACCCTAATGTAAACTCTGGACTTGAGGGTGATTATGATGTGTCAGTGGAGGTTCAACAATAGCCACAAAAATGCCACTCTGGTGGGGGATGTTGATATGGATGAGGCTATGCATGAGTTGGGGAAAGGAATATATGGAAAATCTCTGTACCTTCTTCTCAATTTTGCTATGAACTTAAGATTGCTCTTAAAAGACGTTTAAAAAAAAAAAAAAAAGAAGGGAGTTATTACCATAGATCCCATAGACCTTAAAGGATAATAAAAGAATGCTATGGATAACTTCACGCTAAAAACTTCAACAACTTAGATGAAATGAATGAATTTCTGCAAAAAAAAGTTACCAAAATTGACAGGAATAACAACAGAAAATCTGAATAACCCTCTATCTGTTCAAGAAAGTGAATCTGTCAAAAGCTTTCCCAAAATAAAATTCCAGGACCAGATGGTGCCACTGGTGAATTCTATCAAACATTTAGGAAGAAATAACAACAATCTTACCCAAACGTTTTAAAAACTGAGTAGCATTGGGTAGGGTAGGATTACTATGTAACTTACTTTATGAGACGAGGATAACTAATTCTAAAGCCTGACAGAATTACCAAGAAAAAAAAAAAAAAAAGATTACAGACCAATATCCCTCATGAACATAAACCTGAAAATTCTTAGCAAAATATCAGCAAATCAAATTGAGTAATACATTCCAAATATGATGGTTTTATCTCAGGAATGCAAAGTTGATTTAACATTCAAAAATTAATTAATGTAATTCAATTTTCCTTTGTTCTTTTACTATATGATCATTTTAACAGGTGGAGGAAAAGCATTTGACAAAACTCAATACATATTTATAATTAAAAACTATCAGCAGGCTGGGAGTGATGGCTCACACCTATAATCCCAGCACTTTCAGAGTCTGACGCAGGTGGATCACTTGAGGTCAGGAGTTCAAGACCAGAGTGGCCAACATGGTGAAACCTCGTCTCTACTAAAAATACAAAAATTAGTCAGGCATGGTGGCATGTGCCTGTAATCCCAGCTACTCAGGAAGCTGAGGCAGGAGAATTGCTGGATCCTGGGAGGCAGGGGCTGCAGGGAGCCGAGATTATGCCACTACACTCCAGCCTGGGAAACAGAACGAAGCTCTGTCTCAAAAAATAAAATAAAATATAAAAAATAAAAACTATCAGCAAAGTAGGAATACTAGGGAATATCTTCAAATTGATAAAGACCATTGAAACACCTACAGCTAATATCATACTTAATGAGTAAAAAAACTGTAAGATTAATTTATAATTGTTTTTCTCTCAGATTGAAAACAAGGAAGAATGAGGCTTTTCTAATTTGAATAAAGTAGGTGCTGAGGGGTAGGGAACCTAGAGATCAGAAAGAAGGACAATATGATTATTTACACAGAACATCCCAGGGAATTTACAAGACCATTAAAATTAATAAATGAGCTTAACAAGATCAGAGATACAAGGTTAACATACAAAAGCAACTGTATTGTTATACATTCATATCAAACAACTGAAAAATAGGAAAAACTAGTTACAGTAGCACTAAAAACCATAAAATGCCCCAATCAACCAGTTCATGCAGGCTGCCCTCAAGAATGATCCATCACTTAGGGCAAGGCAGCTCTCTTCAGCCAAAGGCAATGCCCATATTGGAACTAAGCAAGAGTCTGTAGCCAACCAATGTTCCCAGCAGTTGTGGAGGAATGAGCACATCAGTGCTGGGCAGGGGCTCTGAGTTCCACACTACAGGATTCACTATATTTTGCCTATTATACGATTAGGATACACTTGCTTCAAATAAGGCATGGAAAAAGTTCCTCCAGAATTCTGGTGAGTGTCATTTCCTGGAGAAACTTTCCAGAGGAAGGAAAGTGGGTCAAACCACAGTCCCAGCCACTACAGATGGTAAAATTGATATCGACAACCCTTCTCTACTAGCCATTCTAGATTCCTTTAATCTATGGCTGGTATATCTGCTGGTCCAGGTGACTGACTTCATGGGGTGGTCACTGGGCCTTTCTCATGTCCATTTATCAGAAACACTGGACAAGGAAGTACCAAGAGACACCTATTGATCACCTGTGTGCCAAACCTCCATGCTCCATTGTGGAACACAGCCCTATCTCCTCCACATGAACAAGGACATTAACTCTGTCCAAATGTTGACTTTTTTTTTTTTTTTTTTGAGACGGAGTCTTGCTCTGTCGCCCAGGCTGGAGTGCAGTGGCACGATCTCAGCTCACTGCAACCTCCACATCCGAGGTTCAAGCAGTTCTCCTGCTTCAGCCTCCCAACTAGCTGGGACCACACCTGGCTAATTGTTCTGTATTTTTAGTAGAGACAGGGTCTCACCACGTTGACCAGGCTGGTTTCGAACTCCTGACCTTAAGTGATCCACTCGCCTCGGCCTCCCAAAGTGCTGGGATTACAGGTGTGAGCCACCATGCCTGGCCTGGTGACTTTTTTTTTTTTTTTTTTGAGACGGAGTCTCGCTCTGTCGCCCAGGTTGGAGTGCAGTGGCCGGATCTCAGCTCACTGCAAGCTCCGCCTCCCGGGTTCACGCCATTCTCCTGCCACAGCCTCCCGAGTAGCTGGGACTACAGGCGCCTGCCACCTCGTCCAGCTAGTTTTTTGTATTTTTTAGTAGAGACGGGGTTTCACCGTGTTAGCCAGGATGGTCTCGATCTCCTGACCTCGTGATCCACCCGTCTCGGCCTCCCAGAGTGCTGGGATTGCAGGCTTGAGCCACCGCGCCCGGCCCTGGTGACTTCTTTATTTAGAAAAGGAGCCCCAAATCCCAGGGGCAGCTGTAGCTTAAAATAGAACAAGATTCTCATAGCGCCCTCTGTTGGAAATGTTTCTCTTCTGAGAACCAGGATCTTTTAACCCCTAGCGATCAGAGCTATAGAGATGGCAAGCAGAAACTGCCCAGGTGAATCACAGAGTGATGCTATGCGGAGCCACTCCTACTTTCACGTGGTCTTCCTACTGGGAACACTGGAGAATGGGCACCTCACCCTTGCAGGGTAGCATGCCCAAGCTCCAGGATCTCATCATCAGTTGTGCCATCAAAGGACTGTTTTACTGCTCTATCAAGTCATCAGCTTCTGGATGGTTGGTGCAAGATGGGACAAATGATTCTCCTATTCTATAAAAGTGGGTTCCGGCCAGGTGCGGTGGCTCACGCCTGTAATCCCAGCACTCTGGAAGGCCAAGGTGGCCGGATCACGAGGTCAGGAGTTCAAGACCATCCTGGCCCACATGGTGAAACCCCGTCTCTACTAAAAACACAAAAATTAGCCAGGTGTGGTGATGTGCGCCTATAGTCCCAGCTTAGGAGGCTGAGGTAGGACAATTGCTTGAACCCGGGAGGCAGAGGTTGCAGTCAGCTGAGATCATGCTGTTGTACTCCAGCTTGGGAAACGGAGCGAGACTCCATCTCAAAAAATAAACTAAAATAAATAAATAAGAGTGGGTTCCTTAGTCTGAAATGATCCCTGTGCTGGAAGATCAAACATCCTGCAAGCCCTCAAACAGTAGTCCTGGGTGAGACCCTGCTAGAAAGACAAATTCAGACCCAGAATATGTTTCAAATCCAATCAAAATGAATCACAGTCCTTTCCACAGGATAAGGACTGGTTGGCCTGCTTGAAGGATGATTGGTCTCTGCTGCTGTCAGGCTGGATATTCAGCAGCAGCAGTTGCTAGATCAGCACTGGTAAATGAAAATCCTTTTATTGGGCCCATGCACAGCCATCATCAGTAATTTTTCCATGCACTCACAGTCCAAAAGAAATACCAAACAGTAGTGTTTATTAAGTAGTTAGATCCAAATAATAAGAATTCATGTCCTAACAAATGAGTAGACATTTGAAAAAATAACACATATAAATTGGAAGAAAAAATGTTTTTATTTCCTTCTTAAAAACTATAAATACTGGGTCGGGCAGTGGCTCATGCCTGTAATCCCAGCACTTCGGGAGGCTGAGGTGGGCGAATCACGAGGTCAGGAGTTCGAGACCAGCCTGACCAATATGGTGAAACCCTGTCTCTAGTAAAAATACAAAAATTAGCTGGGTGGGGAGGGCGCACGCCTGTAATCCCAGCTACTCAGGAAGCTGAGGCAGGAGAATCACTTGAACCCAGGAGGCGGAGGTTGCAGTGAGCTGAGATCGCGCCACCTCACTCCAGCCTGGGCGACAGGGCAAGACTCTGTCTCAAAACAACCAACCAACTTCAATTACTTGATAATAGGACATGTGTGCCTGTTAGACACAGAACAACTTCTCAAACTTGAAATCAGACTGAACACACCACCCTCCTTTCCTGTTCCACACTGATTTTTGTGCAGTGCTTGATCTGTATCACAACTACTAAAAATCCAACCCTGCAAAAATATGACATCATCAAAAGGAATATAGCATGAGCTAATATCAAAACTGTGAACTACCTCGAGCTAGTAGTTTGTGACAGATATTGCTGTGTTTCCTTTAAAATTATGAAATATCCCATGGTATTCTTGTGTGTCCATGCTAGTGCTTTAGGGTGCCTCGGTGCAGTTTGGGAACGTGGGTGTGTGTGTATGTGTGTGTATAGTCCCTTCCTCTCTTCGCAGATCCAGCACACGAACTAGGTGTTCTTGTGACTTAACCCTAGTTGTTGGTTTGGTAATAGTCAGCAGGGGAGAGAGGAGGAGCTGGGGGTAAGAGTCTTCAAGCAACTACCCCTCTAGCTAGGAAAAGAAGGCTACTTCTGCAGGCCCAAAAGGTTAAGAGGAATTTGGGGTTTCAGGGTTTTCAAGTGCACTCAGATGCCCCATCCTAAGGGTCAGGATTCCTTCCCAACCAGAACACTGACCTCAGCATAGCTGAGAGAGAATTCTACCCACCCTGGCGCTCTGCTACCCTTAAAATTAAGTTTTGGGTCTAATCCTTAGACTTTTCCTCTTACTGTATATATGTTTCTTTACATGCTGCTAAATAAATTTCCTTTTACATTTTGCCCCCAATTATCTTCCACCTTGCATCATCTTTCTCCAATCTATCAATGTTATTTACCAAAAGCCATCTGATGATTGTCCTCACAATAATTTTTCTGAACTTCTCAAAAGCCTAGTGTACCCACCAGCGCATTATCTTCCACAGAAATAGCATTCCAATGCACCACCAGTGAAAGTTTTAACAGTTTGCATAACTACAGTGCATGCCAAGCGTTATCAGTAGTAGTGCTCCATCTAGCACCAGAATCGATTCTCATTGCCAGCCAGCCAATAATCCAGCTTCAAAACCTCACTGTGAAGTCTACTTTCTGAGACCACTCCTGGCACCAACTATTTTGGGTAGTAGGGTTCCCAGGAAACAGACTCTCAAATGCAGATGTGCACACCAGAAGTTTATTGGGGAGTGCTCTCCAAACCAAAAACTGTGCGGCAGTGAAAGATGTAAGACTGAACAGAGGAAGGAGCTGATCTGCAATGCAGTCACAGGAAGGCCTCAGCCAGACCCATGGGGGAGCTCTCTGGTGTTGGGATACACTTCAAGGTTGGCCTATCTTACAGCAAAAGCTCCAGGCATTTATATCCCTACACTGTAAAGATATTAGATGTAAACTGCCCCTGAAGAGGAGGCATGACTTTGGGGGAGGCAACTCTTGGCTCAGGGCGATGCGTGGAGTTGGACACAGCTGCAATCAGTTTTAGCTGCCAATATTCCCAACAGCTAGGGGAATATGTGCCTGAAAGCGGGATCTGAATGGCACCTGCCACACTACCACTGGACTATTACACCAATTTGGCTAATGAGGGAAGAGAATTAAGCATTTACGCTGCTTTATTAGGAGAAACTACATTTCATTGACAGTCAGTGAAGGCAAACTCTTCTTTGCAGAAGAGTCCCAGCTAATAAATATAGAAGAAATAACAAAATTATTTTTTAATTCATCATTTTGCAAACCCTAATGAAATTATTGACTCAGACAAGGTTATCAAAAAATGCTAAAAGCATTAGGTAAAAGATATTCACAATGTGCTCAAGTTTTTACCCTGTGATTACTTGCTCTTTACAAATGGAAAAAAGATACATTTACAGAGATGAAATCTAACAGGTACCGTCTTACCCAAGTAAACAGATTTAACGTATTAAATAGTGAGACAACCTCACAACCTCTGGATGGGATGCAACATGCAGTACCCAGCACTGTATACAATATTCTTGCTAAAACATTTCTAACCAACACCCAATAAACCCTTAAGGTCTAACTTCCACTTACAGGAAATACAGACAAAAGACAGAAAGATGAACAATACCTGGGGGCGCTGCCCTTAAGGAGCTAGATTTATATGACAGTCTAAAAGAGGTAAAATGTTAGTGACAGAAAACTGATTTGCGGTGGTCAGGAACCAGGGGTAGGAGGGTCTGACGGAACTTTTTATTTGAAGTGAAAATGAACATTTAAAGAGGATGAATTTTATTGTATGTAAATTAAACCTCAATTAACCTAACCCCTCCTCAGAAAACCTAAATGTTTAATCTGGTTTTTGTGAAAAAAGTGAGGCTATTCTGCTGATTTTTTAAACAAATATTTTAAAGGACAAAAGTATTTTTAGATTGACATTTTTATTTTCCTCTTAAGCCCAAAGGCAAGATTTTTCTCTTCTCTTGAGTTAGGAAACTAATTCATTTCACATTTCTACTTACCAGTATACCAACAGAGCAGTTTTGCCTTAACATGTGTTTATACACATACACATTCCATTGATGTAACAGCGAAATGAAGAAAATCACTACCTATGCACAAATACAAATGCACACATACAGATTCAATCCCACATTACTTCCTGACATACTCCTACAAAAAATAACGTCTCTTCATAGCTTAAAACCATCAAGGGTGATCAGTGTCTACTGAATAAAATCTAACTCTTACCTTGGTCTTCAAGATGACCCATCCTAGCCAAAGCCTCCATTTCCAGAATGAATTCCACTATTGTTCTTCATGACACCAGCAATCTAGCTCTAACAGAATTCCTACTGTTACCTACATACAAACTGTGCTTTCCCATCTCTGCCCACGCTTTTGAGCCAGCTTAGAATGCCATGTCTTTGTCATAGTAGGTTATACTTTCTTGGTCATTTCATTTAACACTTCTGTAAGTATCTGCCTTTGTATCTTACACTCCCAGATAAACAATAAACTCAAGTCTAGAATCTGTGTTTTATGAATTTGTGTCTTATAAATTTTTATAGGGCCAATGGTTAGTGCCAAGTAATAATCCCTGAACAAGCTGAGCATGGTGGCTCATACTCGTAATCCCAGCACTTTGGGAGGCGGAGGTGGGAGGACCACTTAAGCTCAGGAGTTCAAGACGAGTCTTGACAACATGGTGAGACTCTGTGTCTACAAAAAATAAAAAAACAAGCCGGGCGTGGTGGTGCATGCCTGTAGTCCCTGGAGGAAACTGAGGCAGGAAGATCACTTGAGCCCAAGAGGTTGAGGCTGCAGTGAGCCACGTTCACACCACTGCACTCCAGCCTGTCTCAAAATAAATAAAATCATCCCTGAAGTTTTGCTAAAATGACTACTTAACCTCTTACAACCAAAATCCCATGCATCTAAAGGATGGACTCAAATACCATTTCTAACAAGAAAGAGATAAAGCAACTGATAAGGACTAAGGGGGTTAAGTTTAAATTCCCCATTTTGGTCACAATCCCCTCTATTGTTTTCAGTAACATTGTTCTTCTAGGACTTCAGGACCCAGATACCCTGACTCCTCTTTTATCTTCCAGCCTATCAGTTCCCTCCTGGCATCACTTTCCTTTTTACCATATGGTCAAACACTGTCCCCAAAACCTTCCTTTTATTTTTTCTTTAACCCTAAATCAACTCAACTAGGTTTTCTCCATTTCTATTTTGTGTGGAAAAACATACAGTGCCATACTGATTGGAATTTTAAATGTGATTTTAATAATAACAGGTAACATTTAATGGGCACTTACCAGGTGCAGACATAATGTCCTTTTGATAACGCTATAAAGTTACAAGTAAAGAAACAGACAAAGAAAGTCTAATTAACTTCCCCAATTTAACACAAGTAGAAAAAGGTAGATGTGGCATTTGAAGGGAGTCTACCTGCAGAGCTCTAACATTTAGCCACTGTGCTATGGTGCCTCCCAAGTGCATGGCTATACTGCCATTCACATTCAGAACAGATCAAACATTCCTTTATACATTTTCTGTCCAACCCCTTTTCCCCAAGAGAATGTTCCGATTTTGATTGGCCTCATTCATCCAAAAATATATCTATTCAGTCACAGGATAAATGAGTTATTCCCACATTCTACACAGTCATTGAGACCAAAAATAAACGAGTAAGACATGATCCTTGCCTTCTCTTCAAGTCCCCAAAACCCTCACTCTCAGCAAAAAAAAAAAAAAAAAAAAAAAAAACACACAGTAACTAATATTTCATAGCACTCAACATGCCAAGCACATACATTGATTTAATCTACAAAACAATTCACGTATTATGATCCCCATTCTACATATTTAAAAAACTGAGGCATACAAGTTATGTAACATACTCAAGGTTACACAGCTAGCAAATGACAAAACCAGGATGCAAAACCAGTCTAGCTTCTGTGTCCAAGCTCTTAACCACTTTGCTAGACTGTCATCGAAGTCACTGAGTCCATTAGGTTTGAAACTCTCAACTTCTCAACTGTACACCTAAAGCAAAGAGTAATTCATTCATTCAACATTGACTGATAACTCACTCATCAAGTTTTTGTTCCTTGAACACAGGCTTGTTCCCATCTTAAGGCCTTTATAAATTCCCAGAACATTCTTCCTCTACATCTGCCTCCTCATCATTGCAGTTCAATTTAAATGCCAACTCTCAGAGAGACATTTCCTGACCATGTTACCTAAAATAGCCCCACTACAAATTGCCCTATCACCTGAAATAGGTTTTATTGGCTTCACAGTCACTTAATACTAAGTGAAATTATGAGTTGTCTATTTCTCGCATTGGAGTGGATTTTTCAAGACAGCAGAGACCTTGTCTATCTTGCTCACCGCTACATCTTCAGCACCTGCAATAGTGCCTGGCACAGAGCAGGCACTTGATGTTTACAGAACTCATGCCAAAAAATGTGCTAGACATTGGGATTTTCAAAACGAACAGGATATGATTCCTATCCTCAATAAACTCCCAGTCTTTATATTTACAAGTACTTACCTCCACTCCTTCTATATTAACTGCTCCTTTTTTCAATGGCTAACCTCTCCACCTGTCACCTTTACTCTGTCCCTGAGATCCCTTTGACCTTTTCCTATCAATTATCCCCTCTCTCACTTCTTCACTCTGTCTCTCCACTTAGCCTCCCATATTTGCATATCCCACCCAACCTCCTATATTTGAATATCCTTCCCTCAACTTTGAAATCCCCTTGAGTTACCAAAAACACATTCCATTCACTCCTCACCACATCCCTCTATTCTCACCACTTCCTCAAAAGTTATCAATCACCTGAACACTGTTCTCACTTTCTTCAACATTTACCACTTCTGAGAATTTTCAATCCACTCTCCTAGAGCCACAGAGGCTACTGTCTCATGATTTTCTTCTTAATTTTGATTCTGTTTCCTTCACTGTCTCCTTTCTCTCACACCTTTAAACCTGATGCTCGCTAGAGCGTCATTCTCTATTCTTCCTCCATTCAGTCTAAATGATCTCATCTTCTCCTCTAACTAGTGTCCCTATACAAATCTCATCTTCTCCTCAACTAGTGTCCCTATACAAATAATTCTATCATTCATTCAGAGTTGAAACCCCAGTTCTACTTTCCCCAATATCTTTAATAAGAAATGTGATTTAATTCTTAATCAAATCATCAATACAGTAGTTGCAGGCTACTTTTTGTAATAAACTAATGTGCACTTTAATAAACAATAATGTGTTGAGCAAGCATTAGCAGGCAATATCATAATGTAAGGCTGATTTCCATGAGTAGTTCTTGAAATACTTGAACTAATTCTTCATTACTTTTCATTGACAGCTGGTACAAAAATGGACCAAAGGCTAAAAATTCATTCACAAATATTATGTGATTAATCTATTTTAATTTTGTCTAAAACTGTTAATATAGTTCTAGATACACAGAAATCATATTACACTAGTAGTAGAAAGTCAAAACAGGAATATACCAGTCACAAATTATTAAGTCAGTCTGGAAACCATACGCAAAATAAATCTAAATTCTTTGAGAGGAGTTTGTAAAGATGTTCCTGCGGTGCCATAATTTAGAGATCTACAGATCAAAATTATACCTAATTATCAGGGCAAATTGTCTCACGTGGTTTTGTGCTATTTTCAAAAACATTAGCAAAAACAAACTTGCACCATTCTGGCCTTCAGATAGCAAAAAGTAGTTACACACGTTTACATCCATATGGTAAAACTACTCCTGTGCCCAATCCTGTAAACAATCACAGATATGAAAAGACTGGTTAACCTAGAAAAAGCGTGAACAAAGCTCCATCTTTACAACTGTCTCCAACAGATAAGCCATAATACATAGTGATAAACTACAAATACCTGACTTACTGCCTCCTCCCTTTCATAATGGCAGAAAAAGACATCTAACAATTGCCTAATAAGTTGCACATTCAATAAATAACAGTAAATTCTTTAACTCATTTTGACAGTTTCCTACTATGTTTTCCCCATGTACTGCAAGAAGCTGTGGGAAAAAAAGATGAAGCCAACTCCCAATTACCACTGTCAAAGCTGGTGAAACAAGTCAGTCACCATCCTGCAGGGAATGCGGCATGCAAGGGCATGGAAAAGAAAACAATAGGAGAGCCCTCAGCAAAAAAAAAAAAAAAAAAAAAAAAAAGGCACCCACATTTTAACAAAAAGAAAATGAAACTAACTGAACATCTACATCAAGGAAGCTGAAGGTGTAGTGAGCCTAAGTAAAAGAGAGAGATCTACGCGCTATTCAGATTTTCTAGCTAGTGGCCGTTTGAACGCTGTACCAGCTGTCATATTCTGAAGTTCTGCAGTTTTCCCCTTTTCCCTACAAAACTCTCTCTACTCTAAAGCCCGTAAGTAACAGAGGAAATCGAACAGAGGATGAAGAGAAATGGCCGATGGGACATCAGATCACAAGAGTAACTGCAACCTCATTTCGAGAAGACCAAAAAGCCCCGTTATCAAAGTACAGCTCTAAAAATCTCTATCAGACACCCTTCGCATCTACATAGATCTCCGTCTGCGTCTCTTATTCATAAATCTTTTCAAACCAGACCTCACGCCTATCCCTCGGGCCTGCCTATCCAAAACTCAACCAATCTATACCATGACTCGTGAAAGGCAGATTGAAGGGAGGTGGAAAGGGCTGGAAGGAATGTCATGGGAGAGGGGGCACGTGCGAATAACATTGCGGCAGAGACACTGAAAATGCCACTTCCCTTGCCACTCTTGCCATTCTCTTCGTGTATCATCCTCTTACCCTCTCTACCCATGCCACCTCCTACCTCAACGATACACACACGTGTCACAGCCGACCATCGCCTTTTCCAGGATCACAGGCTCCCCTGCCACTCCTCACTATCCCCCCACATAGGCGCGCGCGCGCGCACACACATACACACACACACACACACACACACAGAGCAGAAACTGCAGCCACCGCACCCTCCTATCTCGATAGGCGCTCCTACCAGCCGACATCCAGAGCGGGTTGAAAGCTCAGTAAATGCGCAGGTACACACACGCACGCACACACACACGCGGGTGCACGCGCGGCATGGGGAGCAAGGAAGGGCACCCTGGGGACGCACCTGGAGGCTGGGTGTCCAGCGCTGCCGCCCCCCTGGTCCCTGTCATTGAGCGCAGCGGTATAAATCCTCCGGTAGCGGTCGGCCAGGGCCCGGCCTGACAGCAGCAGCTGGTAGTGACCCCGGGAGTCCGCGGCGGGTAGCCCCAACCCCAGCCCTGCAGCAGCCACGGAGCCGTCGGGAACCGGCATGAACAGCGCCCCCGGCGCCGGGGAGGAAGAGAAGGTGGCGGCTGGGTAGAATCCGTCCCCGCCGAGCCCCGAGGAGGCGGCGGCGGGGGAGGCAGTCGCTGCGCACATCATCATCCTCGCTGCCGCCGCCGCCGCCGCCGCCGCCGCCTCGTCCCCGCGGGCCGGGCGGGCAGACACGCGCGCGCACACACAGCCCTTTTCCAACGACGACGGCTCCGGCGGCGGCCTCTGGCTCCCGCAGCAGGGAGACTACAAAGACAGCGACCTTCTTCTCCTCCTCCTTCTTCTCCTCCTCCCCCCCGCGCCGCCCTCGCCGCTACTGGGGCCGCTCATCTAACCCCGCCACCCCGGGAGTGTGAGGAGGAGGCGGTGCCGCCACTGCCGCCGCCACCACCGATACCACCGCCGGGGCTACCCGCAATGGGAAGCTGCCGGCCTCACAGAGCATGCGCCACTCCTCGCACATGCTCAGTAACTGCAGCCCCTTTTCCTCCCCACCCCCTCTCCGCCACCACTCCCTCCGCCTCGGGGCTTTGGGTTTGGGGCGGTTGGGTGGTGCGGAATCCGAAGCAATCCACTTCTCCGGGTTTTACTGGCAGCTTGAGGAAGAGTAAGGAAAGTGCCGGGGAGGCTATCAGCTGCTGGCGTCTGACTTCAGGTTCCCTCCAGGTGGAAGAACAAGGACCAGAAAGCAAGAGGGAACGTGCCCATGGACCAAGGAGGAGTGCCACGCACTCCTGCTACCTCCTCCCCAAGGCTCTGCTGCCAACAGGAAGATTTCCTGTGCACTGTGCTGGTTAATTCAGAGTTTAAGGCAGAGAAAACCATCCCAATTAGAAGTGCCTTTAGAGATCTTATTTTAGATGGTTTCTGTCATTAGGATTTAAGCTTGTTTAACATAGCTTTTACTTACAAAGAGAGGTAGTAATCTAGCACATTCTTCTGTGTGTGTGAAAGTAGAATTAACAGATAGGCTAGTATTTATAAGCCAGAATCATTCCCAAATTATTCTTCTCCACAGAGCAATAATATTTTTTAAATTACTCTTTTTGTTGACTCCTCATTCACCTAAGAGTGCACTTTTATCTCTTAGTAGTGGCCATTTACTTGTTTATTTTTTTCTGCCCAAACTTACATTTTTAAAGATAATTTTTGAATATGATCTGAAACAATAATTGTGACTGAGACTGTATAGCATCTGAAAATGTCAGATCCCTCACAGATCTTATCTATAAAAAAGAACACGTGCTCAGTCCTTTGTTCCAAACTAACCTACGAACCCCGTCTAAGTATATGCTCTAGAAATATACGTGCCAATGCACCTTGATTCCTACTACCTTTTTATCCTTTGACTCTCAATTTGAAGAGTTGCCTAATTTATAGTCCTGACAAAATAATTTATAAGTTCTGTCATCCCCGTACTGTATCTTTCATCTATGTACTAGTTCTCATACCTGTGCCTCTTCTTTGGATGGCCTTCTCTTAAAAAAAAAATAAATTAAAAAAAATCCTCCTTAGTGTTTGAGAAGTGCAAACAACAGGGAATAAGAAAGTAAAGTAATTCGAGTTTTAGGGTTGAAGGTTGCTGAAAGCAATGCATTTTTTCTGAAGCTTTAAATAATAGATGGATTTCATTTAAATTTTTTTAAAGATAATTAACAGTGGGATAAACATAGGAACAAAGGACAGACATGTGGAATCATAGCATTTTAGTACTGTAATTAGTCCTGTTAAGTTTTTGTTACTTGTCTTGTTTCCTTACCTATCTTAAGTTCCTTCAGAGCTTGTTGTTTTTGTGTCTTCTTCAGCCACTTCAGGACTTTGCACGTACTAGGTATCCAGTAAGTATTTATTAGACTAAATTTCTATCCTAATGCTTCAGCACAGTTCAAGACCTCAGTGTTGACCAGGCAGCCCCTCACCCTGGAGTGAGAGCCAAGACAATGGTGTAGAGGCAGCTAAATTCTAAGAATTCTAGGGCCTGACAGGTAAGCAATGAGAGGGCCCATTACTATTGCAAGACCTAGCAGGGTAGCTAAAAGGTTCTGAAATCAGACAACCCTGGAATTGGATCCTGATTCTGCTACTTAATACTTGTCTGGCTTTGGGCAAAATATCTCCTCTGAATAATGCTCAAAAGAATACCAACTACATGAGATTGAGGGAGGACTTAAAGGATCTAGGATGTCCAACTTGGCACATGAATTTTCACAAATGGTAGCACATACTAAACAAAACACTAGGTTTTCCGTAAGGTAGCAATGGTGTCTGTTCAACCATCACAGGCTCCTAGCACAGGGTCTAGCCCTAAACAGGAGGGAAATAGATGTTGGCTAAATGAATGTTGCTTGCACAGAAAACATTTACAGCCCAGGGCCAGGTGGTGGAATGTGCAGTCACTGCTCATTTAGAGTTTCTAGTGGACATTGACCTGCGCGGCTGCCCTGGTCTCCGGGCTCTTCCCACCATTCATTAATTTCGCTTCAATCCTTACTGCTGTTCAGTCCCAGACAGGCCCCTTCGGAGCCTCCTGGGTACACTCAAAACCCGGAAACTGGATAACTTCCTAAGAAGCCCGATGTCATTGAGCTGCGCAACTAGGCGTGCGCAGAGTCGCACACATGCTCACTTAGGTATCCGAGGGTGGCGTTTCTGTTGCGGTTGGCAGCGTTTCCTTCCACGGCAACGGCAGCGGCAGCGGTCGCTCTCCTCTAAATTGATAGCCAGTGCAGCGTTTCTTCTCCTCCTCCTCCTCTTCCTGCCTCCGCACCGCGCGCTCCCCGGTCCCCGCAACTGCCACAGCTACCGCCTTGGCAGCTGGGCACCTTAGAAGGCTCCCCTGGGATAGCGGGGGAGTGGGGCGCATGCCAGGAAGAAAAAGGCCTTTGGAGGCACCCTTACTTCTACTGTCAAGGGGACGTGAAGGGGAGTGTGGTCACAAGTTGCGAGGATCGCCTGAACCGTCGCTGCAGATCGGAGACGTGGGTTTCTGGCAATATGCAAAGCAAGCGTCCCCTCCCACCGCTCCTGCGAGCTCTACTACTGAATGCCTTACGCAGCCCATGTGTTTAGGGAAAGAGGGGGACCTATACAGAATGAAAAAAACACAGAGGGCTTTGCTTTTCTTTCCCCACCCCACCGAGCACGGCCCCCGTGCTTTCGGCGCTGCCATCTTAGTTTCCTCCAGCGGCCGGGCTGGGCGTGTGTGCATTTGTGTGTACAGGGAGGGCTGCAGCCGGGGGTGGGGCGTGGGGGCCGCCTGGGCGGCTTCGGTGTCGGAATGGGCTAGACAGCAGTTCACCTACGATACATTCGCCCTCGAAGAATAGCACTGAACTACGGCAAATCCTGCCTGTGCCCATTTTATTACGGGCGTAGTATTTTTTAGTCTTTGTGGTTGGTATGCTCATTTCGCAAAAGAGATCTCTCTGGCCTCTGCCCATGTATAAGACTATGGCTTCATCTTTCACCTTGTGATGACAGATTTAGTCGTTCTTTTCCACTTAACATTACAAACCTGGACCACAGTTTTTTGAACTCTTATCACATTTACATTTTTCCTACTCTCATCTTTAACGATTTTGTTTTTAAAGGAAGCTACCCTTGCTGATGTAGTAAATGACAGGACAGGAACCATAACGTGTATATAAGAGGACAGATTAGTGTTGTTTGTTAGTTTCATTTAAAAGGTTAATACTGTACTAAAGCTACAAGATTACAAACACAGGAAGTATGTATATTATCAGATACATCAAGACTGCTGAAAATGCTGTGGTCAAGTCTGCGTTTGTTTCCTGGATTTGTACAACAATGTATTGGGGAATTTAAAAACAAAATTGGTAGCTAGGAACAATTTGGGGGAAAAAAAAAGCTTAGGCTTGCAGAGTGAAGACATGCTTTACTCTTCAGTGACCTTCGCTTTTTAAGGGTAATAAGATGATGCATTCTTAACAAATATATTGCACTGTAAAATAAAGTATATTTCATATAAAATATTTAATACTCCAAACTGAAGGGAAAAATTCAACATGGCAATTGAAATTATTTTAAACATAAATTACTTATTGTATCCCCTGGCTATCTTTACCTCTTGCTTTAAACAACTATATTTTTAGGGCCTTGGGATATTCAGTAGTTCGTAAGCATGATGAGTTAATGTTTTTCTTTTTTATTCATAGTAGTTTTAAAAGATGTAAATTATATGTCCAAGTTTTCCCACATCCAAAAATTTAGGTTCCAGGGGTCCTAAGTTATATATTGACATTTTCATCCTTGAAAATTTATTCTAAAATGTATTAGTATATGTTTTTTAAGTATGTGAACTCAATACTATATATCTGAATGCAAATCACATTCTTTGAAAATCTCATTGTTGTGATACATTTAGCCCAGAGGATGTTTTCACAACTGATGTAGAAGGTTATATAAAGTATAATTGTCCTAAAAAGAGAAATTTTAAAACTGTAGTATTTCAACCTTGAAAACTTTAGTGTCATTTATAAGTTATTACATTAATCTTTTTAAAATTTTGTTATTACTTTAAAAAATTTTTTTGGATACATAGAAGATATATATATTTATAGGATACATGAGATATTTTGATACAGGCATGCAATGTGAAATAAGCACATGAT
Source organism: Chlorocebus sabaeus (assembly GCF_047675955.1). NCBI lineage: Eukaryota > Metazoa > Chordata > Mammalia > Primates > Cercopithecidae > Chlorocebus > Chlorocebus sabaeus. The sequence continues at coordinate 59,484,988 of NC_132906.1, forward strand.
GGAGAATAAGGTGTCCATCCCCTCAAGCATTTATCCTTTGAGTTACAGACAATCCAGTTACATTCTTTCAGTTATTTTAAAATATACGGTTAAGTTATTATTGACTATACTCACCCTATTGTGCTATCAAATAGTAGGTCTTATTCATTCATTCTTCTTTTTTTTTTTTTTTTGTACCCATTAACCATCCCCACCCTCCCCTCCCTGAACTCCTCATGACTCTTCCCACCTTCTGGTAACCATCCTACTCTCTATGTCCATAAGTTCAATTGTTTTTTTTTTTTTTTTTTTTTGAGACGGAGTCTTGCTCAGTCGCCCAGGCTGGAGTGCAGTGGCGGGATCTCAGCTCACTACAAGCTCCGCCTCCTGGATTCACGCCATTCTCCTGCCTCAGCCTCCCGAGTAGCTGGGACTACAGGCGCCCGCCACTACTCCCGGCTAATTTTTTTGTATTTTTAGTAGAGACGGGGTTTCACCGTGTTAACCAGGATGGTCTCGATCTCCTGACCTCGTGATCCGCCTGTCTCGGCCTCCCAAAGTGCTGGGATTACAGGCGTGAGCCACCGCGCCCGGCCTGATTTTTAGATCTCACAAGCAAGTGAGAACATGTGATGTTTGTCTTTCTGTGTCTGGCTTATTTCACTTAACATAATGATCTGGAGTTCAGTCCATGCTATTGTAAATGACTGGATCTCATTCTTTTTATGGCTGAATAGTACTCCATTGTGTATGTGTGTACATTTTCTTTATCCATTTATCGGTTGATGGACATTTACATCAATAAGTTTGCTTCCAAATCCTGGCCATTGTAGAAAGTGTTGCAACAAACAGGAGCACAGACATCTCTTCTATATACTGACTTTCTTTCCTTTGGATATATACCGAGCAGTGGGATTGCTGGGTCATATGGTAGCTCAATTTTTAGTTTTTTTGAGGAAGCTCCAAACTGTTCTTCATAGTGGTTGTACTTATTTACATTCCCACCAACAGTGTTCAAGCGTTCCCTTTTCTGCACATCCTCGCCAGCATTTGTTATTGCCTGTCTTTTGGATAGAAACCTTTTTGTTGTTGTTGTTTGTTTGTTTTTTGAGACAGTCTCACTCTGCCACCCAGGCTGGAGTGCAATGGCGTGATCTCACAGCTCACTGCAACCTCTGCCTCCCGGGTTCAAGCGATTCTTGTGCTTCAGCCTGCCAAATAGCTGGGATTACAGGCGTGCACTGCCGCACCCAGCAAATTTTTGTATTTTTAGTAGAGACAGGGTTTTGCCATGTTGGCCAGGCTGGTATCAAACTCCTGACCTCAGGTGATCCGCCCCCCTTGGCCTCCCAAAGTGCTGGGATTAGAGGCACGAGCCATTGCACCTTGCCATAAGCCATTTTTAACTGGGGTGATATTAGATTGATCTTTATTATTAAAATTAAATAATAAGAGGATAATTGAAATTCCCATATAGAATAGCAATTGTGTTGTATTAGTGTTTCCTTTAAATATATTTAATAGGGTTATTGCCAAATCCAGATAACCAGATATAACTAAATGGTTCTAAAATGACTATATTAGTCATGGTCTTTTTTTTTCAAAGATTTTTTACCTCTCTCATGCTACATCTCCTCATCAGTAAAGTGAATAATAATAGCACCTACTTCATTAGATTATTTGAGGATTAAATTAAATAATCTGTATGACTTACTTGCTTAACATACTATCTAGCAGGCCATAGCTATTATTGTCAATATTATGTTAATATCTTAATGATCCCTTATTTGAGGGATGTCCTAATCTTGTGCTAGAAGAAGTAACAAAAGAGTTATACAATTTGAGTTATACAGACTTGGATTTGAAAGTTGGTTTTGTTGTTGTTTTCTTAACAAAGAGTCCTGTCCACAACTAAAGATTTACTGTGTCTTGACATGACAGGAAGAATAGAATCCAAAGACAATACTTGTTTCCCTAAAATATCCATTCTTGTGTAATTTGTTAACTCACAAAACACATTGCCTACCTTCAAAAATTCAATAAGTGTTTTGAATTTTCACTGATGGATACATTTTGATATGTAACAGCCAAAACAGGCTATAGTTTCTTCTCAAAAGGCTAGTAGCTATGGTATCTCTCCAGGTTCAAAAAGTATAAATCATCTATAATTTACATTTTCTGTAGGTTAATCTAAATTTAACATCAAAATCTTGACCTTGCCTAGTTTGGCTTTCAGTTTTGATGAATATTCCTACATTTATATTTAGAAAGTAAAAAGCCAATTTACCAGTCCTTCGTAAAAAATTTTTCTTAAGAATATTTTGCACCTTTTTGGATATCATATCAGGTTTGCCTTCAAACTAGACTGGAAGCTATTTTAAAAGTTTTTAGAACAAAAAGGTCATAAAAAAATATCTCACAGTCTTCCTAAATTAATATGTGGTGACAGAATTTTCTTGGATAGACAAAATAATCTTATCTATTTGATGCCAAATGTTCTGAACTGAATTAAATACTAATTGTTGTGGTGCAGCAAAGAGCACTGCTTGCAGAGACAAACTGTGACATTCCTGCAGGTACTTCTAAAGTCTGCCTCGGTGTTGGTGGAGTGGTGTGACAGGAATCTGCTTATTTGCTCTTGAGTCCATTCCTGTCCATTCTCCTGCTCTGCTCTGTACAGCAGGGGAACGATCCCTGCAAATTCCATTTGCCAGGCTTCCCTTGCCAGCCAGTTTCAAAGTAGCTTCAGGCTGGGGGCGAAATGGGTGACTGGCAAGTAGGCAGCAAGAGAATCAATCTCTCTCTCTCTCTCTCTCTCTCTCTCTCCCCGCCCCCCCCCCCCCCCCCCCTTCTTTAGGCAACATCTCCTCCGTGGTTCCAGCTCCTGCTGAACAGCTTCTCCTTCCAAGGTCCAGATGCAATCAGGTAACCTCTTGTAGAGCCAGTTCTCACTGAGCAGCCCCAGCTTGTGGACCCTGGTAGCAGTGTTTTCTCCTTGGTGTCTCCAGCCCTAGGGATTGTAAATATCTCTGTTCCTCGTTTGGCTTTTCTATTCCTTCAGTAGCATTGCAATTAGTTCCCCATATTCAATTCTCTCTCTTAATGACCTGGCATGCATTTATCTGTTTTCCTGATTGGACCCTGAATGATACAGATGGTCTTCCATCCAAATAATAAACCTGATTTGGTTTCTCAGCCAAAGCATGGCATTTTATTATCTTTCATCTGGTCTTGAAAGCTTGCAGATCTGACTTCAAGTAGCAAAACAGAAATCTGCTTTGAAAATATTAGTTGGCTCACCCACACCCATTCTGAATCCCCTTCTTTGCCTGCCTCTACTCTGGATGCTGGAAAAGTGAAATATTTTTTCTGTGAGTCTGTACTGCACCTAGAGTTGGCATTGTGACACAATTCAGAACAGCACAGTGAGAGAAAATCTGCTGGTACTACTTCTCTCTCTCTCCCTTTCTTTCTACATAAAAGATGGACAGAATGGCTGATGTTCATAGCCTTAAGACAAGAGGCATGAGATAAGGCCAAGAGCATTACAAATATTGACCCTGACATCATAGAACCATTGAACAAAGTTTCAAACTTATTTTTATATAAGGTAAAAATCAAATTCCTAATTGTCTCAGCTACGTTAATGAAGTATTCTGTTACTTACAGTCAAAGCATTCTACTTTATATACCAACTCCAGCATCTTCTCAGCATGCATTTCCTGTCTAGAATCGGTCAGTAATCTGTCTGAAAGAAATATATATTTATGGAAAATACTTAAAAGCATAAAAACCCATTCATTCCCCTGGATTCTAAATTTTCTTCCTTTAGTCAAGTCAAAGCATCAGAAAGTTCACTGAATTGTATTTTATTTGATGCCTTTGGATTTTATAAGATTACTATAATAGTGTGCCTCCCAGGTACCCCTTCTGGTATGAGACTTATTCCCCAGCTGTTGAGAATATTGACTGTTGGCTGCTCAAGGCTAAATGGCTTCCCATAAGTTGCTCTTGGCCTTAGGGAACTGCCTTATGCCAGGTTACAACCCCTCTCCAGGGGGTGCCTGCATCGAATAACTGCTCAAAGTGGTATACAAAGACCAGGCACTCTTACCTTAATTCAGAATGATTTTGAAGAGCCATCCCAGCTCCTAGAACCTTTCGTGCGATTAGCTAAGGCCTCTGTTGCGGTTACATTACAGTTCCATTTTTCTCTCTCAACTGATCCTGCTTTTCTCTCTCATTCACTAGTAGTATTGTCAGAAGAACTCTGCAATAAACTTCTTGCATGCAAGTCTACATCTGTTTCCCAGTCTCTTTCCCAGGGAGCCCAACTTAATTCAGTTGTAAGGGGAGTGGTCTGAAGAACCAAACTCTAAAATGGGATTTTGGAGCTGGATTATCCACTGGTTAGGTGGCAATGAGGGCCCTCTGTAATGGACAGTTTCTAAGGTGACCTCGTGATCTCTATATCCTAATATCTCTGTGTTTGTATAAACTTTTCCCCTTGTCTGTGGGTAGGACCTGCAAATTCCTCCAAAACAATAGAATCTGAGAAAAGTGACAAGAGGTACTTGATGATATTTATGTACTTGAGTTGCATACTACTGTAACTGTCTTGCTGGGATCCTCTCTCCCTTAGTGGCTTTGAAGAAGCAAGTTGCCATTTTGTAAGCCATCATACAGAGAGGATCATATGATAAAAGGGTTAATGGTAGCTTCTGGCCTACAGCCAAAGAAGAACTGAGTCCTCAGCCTGGCAGCCTGCAAGGAATTGAATTCTGCCAAATACCATGTGAGTTTGGATGTGGTTCCTTTCCAGTTGAGCCTCGGATGAACTGCAGCCTCAGCTGACATCTTGATTAGAGACTTGCAAAGGACAGTGATAAGTCATGCCCAGACTCCTGATACACAGAAACTAGAAGATAGTGTGTGTCATTTTAAGTTTGTGGTAATATTGTTATGCAGCAATAGAATACTAATGGGCTATCACTGATGATGGATGGATAGAATATGGAGCACTGATAGCCCTGATATGTGGTAAGTGTAACTGTACAATTGCTAAAACTTTCACTGGAGATGGCTAGGATGGGATACCTGTGGATGTCAATGCGCCTGCAGGTGCAGTAACTCAAGCTTTTGAGAGGTTCAAGGAAGGTGTTAGTTATAAAGTTAGTGGAATTAGATTCCCCTTGTTGAGTGCATAGATGTCTGAGGCATGCCAGATACCTCCTACAAGGTAAAGGGTAAATTATTTCATCTTGTTCTTCCTATCTTTTTTCTCTATTTTCTGAAGGCACAATATTTACTTGAGAATATTGCTCTGACACATTTCCTGAATGACACAGATGACTGACAGCTTTAAGTGATGCCCAAAGCAGAAAAAAAATTCTGCATCATTTCTAGGCTGTGCAAAAAGCACTTGCTCCTTGGGCCAGACAACATGACAGAACCTATGAAAGTACAGATATCAGTGACAGGAAAAGATGCTTTGGAATTAATGAGAAGTTTCAGTGGGAAAATCACAAAGAAGAGCTTAAGGACTCTGGAGCAAGACCATGTGATCTTTAGCAAAAACATTATACACTATTTGAAAAATGGCTCTTGGCATACTATTTGAGCTCTGAGAGAGACAGAATATCTCCTCTTGAGATGTCAGGTGATCACAAGATACGTCAAGTGGCTAGAACCACCCACTAGGAGCTGCGTTTTGTCAGACCCACCAACTCATAAGGTCCAGTGGGCCCAATGTCAACGTATTATAAGGTGAAGGTGATATACCCAGAACTGGGCATGGGCAGGCCAAAGCACAAGTAAGCTGCGTGAGGATGAGGCCAGACGCCTATGTTGTCCCCCACTATTGCACAGGTGCCTGCCTCTACGCTCAGATATATGGCTGTTTGTGTAGGGGAGGAAAAAAGTTGAGCTTGGTTCATTCAATGGTTGGCTTGGTGAGTGGGAGCAAGCTGAAAATGGACAGCTGTTGCACTGTGATCCTGACAGTGCAGGATCACTAGATAGTGATCAGGCAAAATCCTCTCAGTGGTTCAGTCTTTATGCAGTATACATTCTCATTCATTTTACACATAAAAGAAGTAGTCTGAAGTAAGAATATGTAATACTCATGGTAGTGGCAGATGGCTTGGCTCTTTGGTCAAGGGACTGAAAGCAAAAAGATTAGAAGATTGGGGAGAAGAAGATCTGTAAAAGAGGCATGTGAGTGGAGTTGCTGGAGTGAGCACGAAGCATGAATATCTTTGAATCACATGGTGACGCCCATCAGAGAGCATCTCACCTGGAAGAGTCAGTGAACAATCATATAGGACGATTCCACCAGTTGAAGTTACTCTCTGTTTTTGTCCACCCGATGGTGGCACAAAAGGCACATGGATGGAGTAGCTCTGGTGCAGAGATGGAGGCTCTGTAGGGTGGCAAGGATGGAGGTTGTGCATGGAACTTGCAGCAAGGACTCTCACTAAGCAATGCTGATCTAGCTACTGCTACTGCCAAATGCACAAACTGCCAGCAAAAGAGACTAACACTAAGCCCTTAAGACAGCATGATCCCTCAAGTCAACCAGCCAGGCACTGGCTGGATAGTTGATTACATTCCACCTTGGAAGGGTCAGTGATTTAACTTGGCTAAGATTGGTACCTATTCTGATATGGGTTTGCCTTTTTTGTCCATAGGACATTCATTGGCCAGCACCATTATCTGAAGACTCACATAGATATGGGATCCTGAAAAGCATGGGCTCAGACCAAGAAGCCCACTTACCTTATGGTATCTGATATGTGACAGTAGCAGACCAAGGAGCCCACTTACCTTATGGTATCTGATATGTGACAGTAGATACATGTCTATGGTGGGCTGAATAATGCCCCCCTTCCCAAGATGTCCATGTTATAATCCTCAGAACCTGTAAATATGTTCCTTTACGTGGCAAAAGGGTCTTTGCAGATGTGATTAAGTTAAGCATCTTTGGATGGAGAGATTATCCTGGCTTATCCAGGTGGGCCCATGTAATCACAAGAGTTCTGATAAGAGGGAGGCAGGCGGGTGAGAGTGGGAGAAAGCGATGTGACTACAGAAGCGGAGTCAGAGAAGAAGATGCCGCGAAGGAGTGGAGGTGCAAGAGAAAGAGAAAGATCTGAAGGTGCTACGCTGCTGGCTTTAAAGATGGAGGAGGGGCCGGGAGCCAAGAAATGCAGGTGGCCTCTAGAAGCTGGAAGAGATCAGGAAACAAAGTCTCCCCTAGAACCTATGAAAGAAATGTAGCCTTGCTTACATCTTGATTTCAGGACTTGTGACCACCAGAAATACAAGATAGTTTGTTTTAATCCAGGAAATGTGTTGCAACGGCAATAGGAAACTGATAAAATGTCCATTGGATCCACTTATCCTATTACCTAAAATGCCACCCAGAACCTGCTGCTGATGGAATAGTGCTGTGGTCTTTTGAAGGTCTCATTGGGGCACAGCTACACATAGTAGACTTTAAGTGAACACCTATTCTGTGATGCTGTGTTTCTGATAGAGTGTATGAGTTCAGGAGTCCAGAGCAGAAGTAGTAGTAGCTCTACTTTCAGTAACCTCTTAGAGAATTTGTGGTTTCTGTTCTGCTCAGGCTCCTGGTTCCAAAAGGTGTAACACTTCCACCACAGGACATAGTAAGAACCCCATTGGACTTTAAATTATGGTTGCTTTCAGTCGCTTCAGGCTCTTCAGTCCGGGAGACCAGCAGACAAAGAAAGGAGTCCTACACTGGCAGCTATAATTGACCTCTATGAGCAGGAGTAGATAGGGTTGCCATTACACATGGCCACAGGGAAGAATATGTCTAGCACTTAGGTGATCCATGATTGTGTCTCTTGGTACTCCTTACTTAATTTTGACGTTAAATGAACAAGTACAGTCACCATGGTCTGAGAAGGGCATGGTGAACAGGGGTTCAGATTTCTGAGATGAGGGTGTGGGTGATTCTGTTCATAGGCCCTCTAGACTAGCAGGGGTTCTAGCTGAAGGAGAAAGCAATCTAGGACGCATGTGGAAGAAAGGCATTATGAGTTTCAGTTGTAGCATTGAAACCAGCTATGGCAACAAGGGCTCCAGTTCATACCATGTGTCTTCCTCTTTTAGGTTTCAACAGGAAAAAACAAACAACTACCCACAATCCTGGACATAGGATGAACTCTTTAGAGAAGCAAGCGGGTCTGAGCAATGCTGGGGATGGACTGTAATGGATTTTGCAGTGCATTGCCCAGATTGCTCTCTTGGGAGCGAGTCCCTTATTTCCCAGCTGTCAGAAGCGTTGGCTGCCGACAGCTCACAGCTGAGCCCTTTGCTGAGACTTGTCCTCAGCTGACGACTGCTGCCTGGCTTATGGTCATGTCACCTCCCTGAGGTGCAGTTTGCTTCAAGTGACTTAACATTGCAGTGGTACAAAGACCTAGTCCTGTCCCCCTAATGCGCAGGCAACTCCAAGGGCCAGGCCAATTCCAGAGCTCCCTGTGGGTTTGGCTGATACCCCTGTTTTTAATTTATCCTCAGTTCACTTCTCCCTCTATCTGATTCTGCTTCTCTGACATCTTTACAGGTTGTGTTCCTGAGTATACTTGCTAGTAACCTTCCTGCACACAAGTTTTTGTCTCAGAGCCGGTTTCCTGAGGAACTGAAACCAAGACAGTTATAATGAGTAAAGGATGTAATCTGTCATTTCACCTGCTTAAAATATTGATGACATTATTTATGACATGGTGTCATGACCCGAATTTCTCACCTGAAGATTTTGTTTTAGAATTAAGCACTCAGGAAGACATTACTTTCCTGAAAACCCGTTCTCTCCCTTTATTAATGAAAACTAGGCAATTGATCATTATTCCCTTTATGTTTGGCTACTGAGAGAATAAACTTGATATTTTGTTACAGTCCTTCCCCAAATTCTGAAAAACTGGTTAAAACACCTGCAGCAAATGGAAGTCCATATCACTTTTGTTACAATAATGGTTTAATGGGAGGATACAGCTTAATGCAAAGCTAACAAAACTCTCTCCTCTAAACCTCAAATGCTAGCAATTGTATCCATCCACTCATTTTGGTAGAGGCAGGGCAGTTCTCCCTATGCAACAGGGAGGAAACTGCATAGTCCTCCAAGGCTCCTACCTACTTGTTGGATGAAAAGAGGAAGGGGATATAGGCTATTGATGCCTGATTTCTCCTTCCTAACTCAGCAATAAAATAAGTTGTTACATTTCACTACTGATATTCTATCATTGTTGTTCTCCCAGTGATACAATGTGGCTGGGCACCATGAACAAAGATACCAGTTAGGCAGTTACTGCTGTAGTTCAACAAGGCCCCATTGAGGGCCTCAGTGGAAACAGTTGGTATAGAGAAAAGAGAGCCCTTTGGGAAGTTTCATGCACAGGAAAAAAGTGACTGATCTAACATGGGTGGGGAAAATGGAGGTTCCTAATAGGACCCCAGATTCTGGATGAATAATGGCTTCATCGAGATGGGGAGTCCAGGAAAAGAAGGAGATTTGGGGATGGGAGATGAAGAGTGCTGTTTATCTTCTCTAACTTGTTTCCTGGTCTGATAAGAATTTGAGAAAACGTATTTAGAGAACATGATCACTCCTCCACTTAGACACATTATACACATACCTCTGCCACTGATTTTGGATCCATCCAGTCTATTCTCCACACTGTTGTGATCTTTTAAAATTGTACCATATGCAATGAAATGTAATTTGGCAATAAAAAAGAATGAAATACTGATGCATGTTGCAACATGAATAAACCTTGAAAATATGTTGCTAAGGTTGAGGCCAATCTCTCCCATTCACTGCAGACCCTGTTGTAGTAGTCTCTATACCTATTGAAAGTGTGTTGAATAAAGTCTTTCTTACCAGGGGGAAAAAAAAAAGAATATAATGCTAAGTGAAAGAAGCCAGACACAAGAGGCCACATATTATGTGGGTTCACTTATATGAAACATCCAGAGTCAACAGATCCACTGAAACAGGCTGTGTAGACTGGTGGTTCCAGTGGCTGGGTGGGGAGGGGGTGGAGAGGAGTTTGGGGAGTGAGTGCTTCATGGGTATGAGATTTGTGTGTGCAGGTTGGTGGTGGGGGCAGGGTGGTGATGAAAATGTTCTACAATTACTGTGTATGATTGCACAACTGTGACTACACAGAAAGCACTCAATTGTACTTTAAGAGGATGAATCTTTTGGTATGTTCATTATATTTCAATAAATCTTATTTTTAAAATCCACTTAAAATCCTTCCATGATTTTTATTAAGCAGGGTAATTAGAGCTATTTGCCACAACAGCCAAACCTGTGAGCTGCTGAATCTCTTCACCCCCCAGAGGCATTCTGTTCTCTTTACTGAACGGCTTTGTGCCCCTGGAGGCTGGCCCCTGTGCACTCTGCCACCTGGGCTCCTTCCAGGCTGCCTTCTGATTGGGGTTGGCCAATGGGGATCCCCTCTCAGGAGATGGAAGGGCAGAAGAAGAGGCAGCTCAGGGTATTTGTTTCCACCTCGCTTCCTCCTGGTTCACAGCCTCTGACAGGGCCTATGTGCTGCTGCTGCTTTTTTTTTTTTTTTTTTTTTTTTTTTTTTTTGAGGTGGAGTCTTGCTCTGTCACTCAGGCTGGAGTGCAGTGGCTCAATTTTGGCTCACAGCAACCTCTGCCTCCCAGGTTCAAGCGATTCTCCTGCCTCAGCCTCCTGAGTAGCTGGGATTATAGGCACCCACCACCATGCCCGGCTAATTTTTGTATTTTTAGTAGACACAGTTATTCACTATGTTAGCCAGGCTGGTCTCGAACTCTCAAACTCCTGACCTCAGGTGATCTGCCCACCTCGGCCCCCCAAAGTGCTGGGATCACAGGCATGAGCCACCGCACCCAGGCTGTGCTTCTGACTAGAGCTCCTCTGGGTAGCTTCTCCTCTTTGACTCCACTATTAGGGCTCTCATAACTCCACTTCCTCTCTATGCCCCTTCAGATCTAGAGGTCGTAACAGCTTCCCACCTATCATGTTTCTGCCCTTACCCTGCCACAATTCTGAAAGGAGTTCTTTCATTAAAATCCGTTTACTCGAACCATCTGGGGGCAATTTGTCTCTTGACAGAATTCTGATTGATACTCCCCAAATCTCAGTGATAACTCAGTGATAATATACTGGATTAATTCCTGCACATGCCAGTCTCACACAGGTCAGGTAGCCCTCTTTATTCTTAGAGCTTTGCCATCTGGAATACATGGCCTCCAACATGACGCAGAGGAAGAGTGAGTTGGAAGACTGCTTGGGATGCTATCAGGAGCCAGGCCTAGAAGTGGCTTATATCACTTCCACCCTTGTTTTTGGCCAGAACAAGTCACAAGGCCCCAAGCCAACTACAAGGGAGATAGGGAGAGTGATGTGGCAAACACACGACATTGACTTTGGCTACGAAATTGCCTTCAGGCTTTAATAAACTCCTTAAAAAGGCATAAAAGACATGTCACCCTCTGGCCCCAACCCACCTTGCCATCTTTGTACCTGCCACTGCCCCACACTGTGCTTTTGCATAAGCTGTTTTTCCGCCTGAATTTCCATGTTCCTTCTCCTCCACTTGGATACTCATGTATTTACTTCAAAATTCATCTCAATAATTAACTCCTCCAGGAAACTTATCCTCACCATCCCTTCCTAAGCTGGTTTTCTGTGCTACCACAGTCCCAAGAAGATGTCTCCATCATAACATTTCCATTTTGTTTTTCTTTTGAGACAGAGCCTCAGTCTGTCACCCAGGCTGGGGTGTGATGGCACAATCATAGCCCACTGCAGCCTCAAACTCCTGGGCTCAAGTAGTGCTCCCACCTTTAGTCTTGGGAGTCGCTGGAACTATAGGCTCACACCATCATGGCCAGCCTATTTTTGTGTCCTTTTTTTGTTTTTGAGATGGTTGTCTCACTTTGTTGACCAGACTGGTCTCAAACTCCTGGCTTTAAATGATTCCCCTGCCTCAGCCTCCCGTAGTGCTGGGATTACAAGCATGAGCTACTGTGCCCGGCCAACATTTACTATTTTGTGTTACGGTTTGACATTTCTTTACCTCACTAATTAAATGTTTCTTGAAGACATGGACTATAATTTATTTCTACCTTTACCACTACCTACCACCATAGTCACTATCTAAATAATTATTTTAGTGAGAGTCAGTACCATTGCCTAGAGAGCACTTTAGAAATGTGTGGAGATGGTTTTGGTTGTCATAATAACCGAGAAACATTACGTACATTTAGGGTAGGTGCCACAGATGATAAACATCCTGCACTAAATGGGACAATCACTCATCATGAAGAACTATCCCCTGTCCAACAAGACTTTCAAGTGTCCCACTGAATTTTCAAATAGATTAAAAGCCTATTTATATCTTTCTGAAACTAGAACTTAATTCCATTTTACTTATAAATGATGTTTTGGTTGTCTATTGGTGCATAATAAAACAACCCAAGAGATAAGGGTTTAAAACCACAGAAGTTTATTATCTGCTAAGACCCCTTGGGACGACTGGCTCACCTGGGCAGTTCCCCTGTTCCATGTGATATTGATTGGCACTACAGTCAGCGGGGGGCTCAACATAGCTCACTCACATGGCTGCCACTTGAGTTTGGAGCTGTTAGTTAGAGCACCTCAGGCCTCCATCAAATGGAGGGCTTGGGCTTCTCATAGCATAGTAGCTGAGGTCCAAGAGGTGGCAAGTAGAACAGCCAGTCCTCTTCAGGCTTGGGTTCAGGAGCCCCAAAACAGAACTTCAGCTGCTTTCTATTGGTCAAGGCCAGACTCAGGGCTGGTCCAGGCTTAAGGCAAGGACAAGTAAACTTGACTCTTGATGTGAGAGGCAGCTTGCCAGTACAGGGAGAAGAAGACTGAGGGCCAACTTCAGACACTAGTTACCTCACTCAGACACTTAGTGATTTTATCCAGCTGTAAGAATTTTCCAGAAATATAACGAAGGTATAAACCAAGGGAAATGTGACTTTTGTTTGGCCTGGAATTTCACTGGTTGTGTCTGAGTGATCGATATAACACACCTGTATCCTGTATCAGTACATCTTTGGAGTTGTCGCATTCATGGTGACTCAACATTTATACTCAGGTATCCAATTACTTCTTCATGTCTTGTAGTGAAATCTTGCCAAAGTATTGTATATATATTTTTAACTTTAGTTTTCTTTTGTATTCTTTATTACTTACATAAACTGTATTATTAAATTTCCCACCAGGGTAGTAAAGAAGTTATTGCATATTTGTTATAAAGAGGAGGTGTACTGATAGGGTTGGAAAAAAACACTAATTACTAGTCTGGCATTCCTGCTTGGTTGCTATATTTGTCTTCTCCTTGATTTTAATATTCTGCTTTGATTTATATTTTACTATCTCAAAATGTGTGCTTTGGGTCCAAATCAACTCAAATCTCTGAGCAATAGCACAGAGAATGTAAGTAAATGAATAAGTAAATAGTTAGCTTTGTGTTTTTCCTAATTATGACAATCTGTAATTCTTGTAGAATATGTAATATGTATCTTTAAACCTGATTTTTCTCCCACCAAAATAGTTCTTTGTTATTTTCTTGTTTGAACCAGATTAATAAAATCTAGATATGTGTTGTATGAACACTGTTTTGTTTTATTGTGTACCTTAATATAAAAGACTTCTTGATTTATGTACTACATAATCATATTTTTGAGTGAAACAAATTATATATAAGTATTTTAGCTTTCTGACATTGCAATGTGCTTTACCTCATATTAAGATGTTCTCAAGAAAAATACCATTAGACCACCTTTTAGTGAGGCCAACCTATATACAAATATATTTATTGCATAGTTTTCCTTAAAATATTAAGTTGAATAAATACTGTGCTTAGAATATATTTACCACCTGAAACTAAATTATTTAGATACGTATCTACTAATAATCTGTTTCTATGACTTCCTACTGCTTTTGTAAGTATAATGTGTTACTCTGAATTCAAGGATTTGTTTTCTAATGTTTATACTTTCATATCAAAATACATACATGGATCTTTGGTCATTAAATCATTCGCATTTTTCACAATATAACCTTTTAAAGCAAGTAGGCAAATACAAAAGCCACATAAATGCACTTAACGTCGGCTCTGAAAAATGTTACCGTCCTATACTGGTAGACAGAGGCTACCCTCCTGCTTGGTAGACAGATGTTGACCTTTGGTTCTGGTAGGAAGATATCACATGTCTGGTCTGGTAGACACATGCCATTCTCTTGGTCTGACTGGCAAATACTGCCCTCCCGGCTGGGTAGAGATTTGCTGCTCTCTTTGTGTAGTATATAGGTTTTACTTTCCTGCTGGTAGAGCAGTAGAGAGGCAAGGTCTCTAACTAAAATAGTCTCATAAATCATCATTCAGCGTCTACTCAGGATATCGTAAATGATTCTGTGTTAGTCAACACTTGTGTAAGGTATAAATGGCCCCTGAGAAGTATATCATGGAAAGGATGTAGAGGCATAATTACTTAACTACTGTTGCTACAATAGTCTCGGGTAAACAGTATCTATTTTCCTTCTTAACCTATTTCAAGAAGGGCAAGAGAAATCCAGCTTCACATTAAGCTTTATCTACATGCTTTATAAAAACTGAACACGTGTGGAAGCCCCCTGAGTGTTCTACCACAGAGAGAAATTCCCCGCCTAAGCCAGCCAGTCTGTCTACTTCAGTTTTAGTTTGAGGAACTCAGTTGGCCTCAATTCTAATGTGGAAAGAGAAAAGTTAGTGTTACTCTTTTTAAGTGGAAATAGTGACTAATTTAACCCGTAATATTTAAAACACAGGAAACGTACAGTTTTAAAGGCTATTATAAATTTTTTGACATACTCATCTCCTTTGACAATCCCCTTTTTCTTCCCACACAAATAATAAAATCTTTCTTTAGTAGGTTAAAAAGTTAACGTTATTTAATATTTATACCAAGGAAAATATAATGAGAAAATCAGATGATGGTAAATTCTTTTTTATTTTATTTTATTTTATTTTATTTTATTTTATTTGAAACAGGGTCTCACTCTGTCGCCCAGGTTCGAGTGCAGTGGCACGATCTCGGCTCATTGCAACCTCTGCCTCCCAGGTTCAAGTGATTCTGCTGCCTCAGCCTCCTGAGTAGCTGGGACTGCAGACATGTGCCACCAGATGGTAAATTCTGAAAGTGAAGCCACCCAATATTGTTTATAATGTTGGTGCTTAATGTACTTGAATTAGTTGCAAATCTGTAACATTCTTTAATTTATCTCTATTTCAAAACAATATAAGGCCTCTAAAAATGAACATTGGCCTATCATAAGGGTGTTTACAGAATGCAAGAGAAAAGTAATTCTTTTGACAAAAGGAAGCATTGTCTCAATGTGTGTGTGTGTGTATGTATACAAT
The DNA here is from genome assembly GCF_047675955.1 of Chlorocebus sabaeus. Lineage (NCBI taxonomy): Eukaryota > Metazoa > Chordata > Mammalia > Primates > Cercopithecidae > Chlorocebus > Chlorocebus sabaeus. The sequence continues at coordinate 59,500,428 of NC_132906.1, forward strand.
ATCTTGCCCATTAATCCATTTTCTAGCCACCATTACAGAACTGAGGAGCACCCCTAAATTTCTTTCTTTACCCTGACATAAAATAATACAAAGGAAATCATCAATTTCCTGTTCTGTTCAAGAAAAGTACATCCCCCAATTCAAGATTTGATAAACACATTAGTCAGTAGTATTATTACAATTCAAAATTTCAGAATATCAGGGTTATTTTGTAGATTTTTTTTTACTTATTAAAGTTATTGCTTTTTAATAATTGCACGCGTATAACTATTGAATAAACTATTATAAACTATGTAAATCCCACTGCAATGATTTGATACTTTATGTAATTGGTTATAGAACAATGCCTCTATAGACTACCACAGAAACAGTGTGTCCTATATGACATGGATACGTTACCATATGGGCTTATGGTGCAGCCTTATTAATAAATAAATAAAGTCAAATACTTCTGGGGCCATTGTACTTTTTAGTTTATTTGACCATGTTAATACAGGTAACATTTAGAAAGAATTTCATAAAGGGGAATAATTGGATTGGAGAGAGAAAATGTAAGAGGACAGAGCATTAAAGTAATTAGAGGTTTAGCAGAATTTTACAGAATCAATGAGAACATTTCATTCTGGTTCTTCCCATTCAATTCTGCACAGAAATCATCACTGTGGCATCTTGTGCTTTATGACTTTGATAAATTATTTATCAAAACAAGAACTTCAGTAAACTGATTCATTGTTAATTTTCAAGAGAGTGAACTTGAAAGGTAATGATACTAAAACTTTATTACTTTCTATGAGCTCTGCAAAAACAAATACCTGCTTACAGATCTTTAGTAATGCAGTAGTGCATGTATGCCTATATACATAGCTGCATAGCTGAGGAAGAATAAAAATAATTGGCTAAAGTAAATTTTCAGTTGATACTTGGCTTTATTACATGCCTTCAAATTTAGGATTTTCTAAGCTGTATGCTATCCTCTTTTTAAAAATTCAATTTCTTTAGCAAATAAACTGATATTAATATAGCATTATAGATTTAAACATAATTTCCAAAATGTAACTGTTAATAGAAAGTATTGGTTCGGTGTGGTGGCTCATGCCTGTAATCCTAGTGCTATGGGAGGCTGAGGTGGGAGGATCGCTTGAGACCAGTTCAAGACTAGCCTGGGCAACATAGCAAGACCCCAACTCCACACAAAATACGAAACTAATCAGGTGTGGTGGCGCATGCCTGTAGTCCAATTCACTCAGGAGGCTGAGGCAGGAGGATCACCTGAGCTGAGGAGGCAGAGCTTGCAGTGAGCTATGCTTGTACCACTGCACTCCAGCCGAGGTGACAGAGTGAGACCCTGTCTGAAAATTTAAAAAGCACCATCCCTATGTTCTAGATGAGGAAATTGAGTCCCAGGAAGGTTAAAGAAAATGTGCCCAAGATCACAAAATTGAAATGTTGTTGAACGCTCTATTTCTTCCTATTTTAATTTCCCATCATATTTTTAAATAGCATTTAGAATAGATTCTCTAAACCATGTGTATATACGACCTTTTAAATAGAGCTTGAGTGGATTCTTTTTTAAGTAACTTGGACACACTAGCTAATCTCTGTGTCCTTCAATGTCTTCATCTCTAAAATAGAGGTTATAGTAGTACCTGTGTTTGTTCATGGGAACTCAGAACAGTGCTCAACACATAGTAAGAGCTAAGTAAATATAGACCATTACAATTACCAGGACCACTGATCTTTATGGTCCTTTCCTTGGTCCATAAATAACCCCACTTTTTTTCAACGGGGCTTACTTTTCTGAATTCTAATTCCATTTTCTTTCCTTCAATGGATCCTCAGTTTCATATATTGAGGTAGATTTTTTTTTTTTTTTTTTTTTTTTGAGATGGAATCTCGCTCTGTTGCCCAGACTGGAGTGCAGTAGTGTGATCTTGGCTCACTGCAGTCTCTGCCTCCCAGGTTCAAGAGTTTCTTCTTCCTCAGCCTCCCAAATAGCTCGGACTACAGGCATATGCCACCACGCCTGGCTAATTTTTGTTTTTTTTTTTTTTTTTTTTTTTTTTTTTAGTAGAGATGGGGTTTCACCATGTTGGTCAGGCTGGTCCCAAATTCCTGACCTCAAGTTATCCACCAGCCTCAACCTCCCAAAGTGCTGGGATTATAGGTGTGAGCCACCCCGCCCAGCCCTGTTCAAATATTTTGCTATCTTTTATTGGGTTCCTGTGTCAGTTTGAGTCCTCCAGGAAGCAGAAGCACCAAGACAGACATCTACAGAGACATTGGTTAGGGGGAATGCCTGTGAAGGATAAATGTGATTGGGGTAGATAGGGAAAACCTCCAGGCCTCAATGCAGATTTGACACCTGTGAAAAGAGAGAAGCATGAGTGTCAGGGTGAAAGTCTCTTACCGCAATGCAGCTCTGAGAAAGTCTCAGCTGGGCCCACAGGGAGCCCCAGAATAAAGAACACCTGTCAGAGTAACCTGGCATTGGGAGGGAATAGTCAGGCCCTAGATGCTTACCATGTTCACTTGCTGTCTGGGAGTTGACCTGGAGAACCTGGCCTTGATATGAACACCACAGTGGATCCAGAGGTGTTGCAGCTATCTGCCAACTAGTCTTCCTTAGCAATTTCTCTTGAAGGGAGATCTGGGTAATGCATTTCCATGGCCATCACAGTTGTCCATTGTTTTCTCATGGATACTAAGGAATCCTCATATATTTTGAATATTAATCCTTTATTTGTTACAATATTGCAAATATCTGTGGCTTGCCTGTTAACTTGGAGATGTCATTCACAAAAAGTGTATTTATCATTGGGTGAGTCTAAGTGTTTTTTGCCTCATAGGCTGTATATTATGTGGGATGTGTAATAGCCTAAAAAGAACTCTACCCAAGATTGTTGCAAGAGTTATTCATATAGCATTTGCTGCCAAGTTCCAAGAGTACACATCTATACTTTACATTGAAATTTGGGTAGCTCTGAGTTTTTGTCAAGTATCTGCTGCTCAATTGCATTATTTCTTAAGTCAATCTGTTTTCCACACAGTTGTTGAGCAATATGGTCCATTTGTAACAGAACAGGGACTTTTCCTGTTAACTGAGAATTAGGCTGGGATTGCTTAGAGACCACAGATCTCGTTCTGCAATGACTGGTGCCCATCATCCTTTCTCAGTCTATATAAGAAGCCTGTAAGTCAAGAGAATGAGAAAGAGTTGGGAGTTGTCAGCCTAGTGGAAGTGGAGGAAGAGGGGAGAAACCCAGAGAATCTCTTCTAAAAATTGGGAATAATTGACTAGAAGAAGGGACTGTCATTCTGTTTCCTGGAAGACATCTGTGTTAAGAGAAAATTTCTCATACCTACATTCTCTCACATACCCAGATGTCCTACAAGCAAAGCATGGACCACCTTTTCTGGTCTTTTCAAGGATGTTTGTCTAGCACATGGCTTTGAAAGTTAGAGATGGTATATCCCTCCAGAGCAAAGGGCATGCATGCTTGCTATCTAGTATCATAAAGATACTTGCCTCTAAGCAAAAGTTAGGCTCCCTGAGTGCCTGTCTTAAAAGATTTGGGTTCCTGGCTGGACGCAGTGGCTCACACCTGTAATCCCAGCATTTTGGGAGGATAAGGTGGGTTGTTCACCTGAGGTTGGGAGTTTGAGACCAGCCTGACCAACATGGAGAAACCCCACCTCTACTAAAAATACAAATTAGCCGGACGTGGTGGTGCGTACCTGTAATTCCAGCAACTTGGGAGGCTGAGGCAGGAGAATCGCTTGAACCCTGGAAGTGGTGGTTGCGGTGAGCCAAGATCGCCCCATTGCACTCCAGCCTGGTCAACAAGAATGAAGCTCTGTCTCAAAAAAAAAAAAAAAAAAAAAAAAGGTTTGGGTTCCCTAAGCTCAAAGTTTCTTGAAATGCAGCTCACTTCGTGTATAAGTGTCATCTGCCCCTCTTCATGACTCCTTGAGGGAACTGGGGCTTGAGGAGCCAGCACAAAATTGATGATACTCTGGATACTGTTCTTGCTGTGAATAAATTGTTCTTCTTTCACCTAGGAGTCTTGTGTTTCTTACCAGCATCCTTGTAGCTATGGCACACTAACTACTTAGCTTGCAAGTAAGTTTCAGACTCTTCAAAGTTCTTAACAATTTGCTTAGGCAGTCAACGTGATGCTCTTCCCTTGTGTTTATCTGAGCACAGGAAAAGGGAATCAGGGAAAGAAGGCTAGACAGAAAGAAGAAATTGAATGGACCAGCTTGTATAACCACCATTGGATGAAGTACACAAATTGTCTATTGCCACAATAATGTCCCACAACAAACAAAATGAAATTGTGGTGGCTACAACAGGCACTTATTGCACTCAAAAATCTGAGAGTTTCAGCTGATCTGGGCTGGGTTCATTCATTTTTCTGAGGGGTGATGGCTGCTGAGTGACTTAGGAATTTTTCAACTAGGATATCTTTGGCATTTCTGATCTTGGAACAGTGGGTCAACACAGACATGGCCTTCTCATGTTGACAGCAGTGAGCAACAGCATGCAAGCCCAATTGCATCAACACTTTCCAAGTTCCTGTTTGTGTCTTATTTGCTAATAACCCATTGGACAAAGAAATCCCTCATACCCAAAACAGCATTGGTTAAAGAAAATAAAATCATCTGGGGACAAAGAAATCCAAAGGCAAGCCTAGACTTGAGGAACAGGAAAGTAAACTCCATATCTTTACTGAAGGAGTCTGCAAGGCAAGGTCATGTTAAAGGGTGTGGTAAAGAACTGGAACTCTCTCTTTTTGTTTTTGTTTTTTGAGACGGAGTCTTGCTCTGTCACCCAGGCTGGAGTGCAGTGGCGCGATCTTGGCTCACTGCAAGCTCTGCCTCCCGGGTTCACGCCATTCTTCTGACTCAGCATCCCGAGTAGCTGGGACTACAGGTGCCCGCCACCATGCCCAGCTAATTTTTTGTATTTTTAATAGAAGTGGGGCTTGACCGTGTTAGCCAGGATGGTCTCAATCTCCTGACCTCATGATCCACCCGCCTGGGCCTCCCAAAGTGTTGGGATTACAGGCGTGAGCCACTGCGCCCAGCCAAGAACTGGAACTCTTAATGCAACCTATCTTCCAACAGGACAGGATATGTGAGTTTCTGTGAGTCCAGTGAGAAGGAAGGAATAGAGCTGGATTTGAGCCATCTACTTGGAATACCACTTAGGATCACTTCCTGCCAGGAAAGGAGACTCCAATAGCTGGAGACTGTGGGAATCCCACAGATGGTGGGAGTATGTGAGTAAAAGGGACTTAAAGGGGTTGAACTGGAGCCAGGTCTCCCATGGTTTAGGGAACTGTGTGGTGGAGAAGTCCTTCACCATTGCCAAAGAACTCACTCAGGCACCACATGAGAGAGCCAGTGTTTTGGATGCCTGAGACAGTGGGTATTCATGACCAGTCCAATAACAAGAACCAATGTACACAGAACTACCTTCCCACCGGGTCGATTTGCCTCAATCCCTCTTTCCTCGCTCCTGTCCCCATTGAACCTATACTTTGAAGAAGAAGGAAAAAGGTAACTAAGTGAGCAGACTACACCTCTCTTCACAATTTAGGTCTTTGGCTACTGGTCAAACCTGTACTAGAGGGAGAGGAAGCTGAGAAAAAAGTGACTGCATCCTGTGGAATCTGCAATCTGCTTAAGAAGTTATTAACAAAGTGTGCTTGATTAAAGAGAACAAAACCATCTTATATTTATACCTCTCCTGAATTAGAATTCTTTAATAAACCAGGTACACGATAAAATACATTGATTGTTTAATTTTAGTTCACTAGTCAGCATTTAAGGAATATGATGCTTATTTGTCCCCAATATTTAAACCCAAAAGGAATGTTGTCTATAGACAAATACATTTTAAAAATAAAAGAATTCAAGGATCCATACTATATCTTTTCTAGGAAACATCATTGCCAATACATCAATAAAAGGTGACTAAACCTTGTCATTTAAAAATCAGGCTTGTAGCCTTTTTATTGTAAAATTAATATGTGCTTATTTGTAGACAACTTTGGCAATTCAGCATAAAAAACTTATCCATAATACCACAACCCAGAAATAATATCTGTTAATATTTTGGTGAATTTTCATTTAATAGTTCTTCTCTATGTGTGTGTATATTTCTGAAGGTATTTTAGATTGTACTGTATATCCAATGTTGTATCTTGCTTTTTGAATTCAAAATTGGTTATAATCATTTTTATATAATTAATAATTGTTTGAGAAATTATTCTTAATGGCCATATAATAAGTAACATATGAAAGTACCATATTATTCAACAATTTCCCCTTTATTGTTCAATTCTTTCTGTTCTTTCACCCTTGTAAATAGTGTCAGGATGCATAACATTCTCCATAAAATTTTGACCTGACTTCCAATTCTATTTCTGTTGGGCTAGAAATGGAAATTCTACATGAACAAGTTTTCTTTTTAAAGAAAGAAAACCTTAAAAAAGGAAGGAAAGAAAAATGCATTTGGCAAACTGAATTGCCAAAATTGTCTGTAAGTGAGCACATATCAATTTCATGTCCACTGTAATTCCAAAGAACAATCATAGAAGCATCTGTGTCGTGGCATTCTGCTAGCATAAATATAAGTTGCCAAGGTTAAAGGCAAAAAGAATGCATAATTTCTGTTGTCATTTTTTGTTTGCTAGATGGATGTTTTAAATACACATAAAATATACATTTAATTAAAAAAAAACAAAATCTTGTCATTTGTGACAACATGGATGAACCTGGAGAACATTAGGTTACATAAGCCAGGCACAGAAAGACAAATACCGCATGATCTCACTCATATATGGAATCTAAAAAAGTTGACCTCATAGAAGTAGAGAGTAGAATGGTGGTTATTAGAGGTTGTAGGAGCTAGTGGGGAGAGGGGGCTGTGAGATATTGGTCAAAGAATATATTAATTACAGTAGGAGTAAGTTCAAGTGATATATAGCATGATGACTATAGTTAATGACCATATATTCCTGAGAAATGTGGAGTGGATGTTAAGTGTTCTTACCATATACAGACACACACACACACACACAAAATCTGTGTGTGTATACCTATTGTACTTTATCTTCTGGGAACTGTTTGTTTTTTGCTTTTCTAACTACCACTGGCAACTTTTAAAAGCTCGTTATATTAAGATTTATTTTTCAGATTGATTAGTAATAATCAAACTATCTAATCTTACATTTATTAAGAGCTCGGAAACGCTAGTCTTATGAAAGTTGGTTTAACTTACAAATTTATTTAGGCTATTGAGGTAGTTTAGCCTTGTAAATAAAAAGCATTAAGTTGGAGTCAGAGAAACCAGATTTCAAAAGTTATCTTTACTCTTACTAGGCGTGTCATTTGTATAGGTACTTGACTTCTCTGAGCCCAAATTAACTTCAGTCATAAAATGGAGAGGATGAGCCTTGTCTTCTAGAGTTTTTGGAGAATTAAATGAGATCATGTTTAAGAAAATCCAATATGTAAAAGGTGTACAACATTTTACCTTTCTTTAAAATCAACCACGAGAGAGCCTCTAGATACACAGGGGAAAACAGATTAGTGCGAAAAGTATAATTACTTTATGCCTTAACAGGTTCTTCCCATAATGTATTAGTTTTGTTTTTTGTTGTTTGACACAGGGTCTTGCTGGAGTTCAGTGGCAAGATCCTAGCTCACTGTAACCTTGAATTCCTGGGATGATAGGTGTGCCACCATGCCAGACTAATTTTTTGTATGTGTAGAGATGGAGTCTCACTATGTTGCCCAGGCTGTCTTGAACTCCGAGCCTCAAATGGTCCTCCCACCTTGGCCTCCCAAAGCCCTGGGATTAAAGGCCAGAGCCACTGCTCCAAACCCAGCTTTTTTCTTTTCTTTCTGCTTCTCTTCTCTTCTTTTTTTTTCTTTTCTTTTTTAATGGCCACCATTATGTTTCTTGTCAATAGAGGTAAAAAATCTCAAGTTAATAAAAACTCTTACTCTATAAACCACTTCCTCTTCTCATTTCCTCTTTATTAGGACTCCAAGTTTTGACTCAAGTCTTTCCCTCCTTTCTTTTTTTTTTTCAATGCTTCTTGTTCTCAGTTATTCAGTGTTCTACTCGGTTCATTTTATTTACTAACTAGAATTCTTTCTTTATGCTCAACTAAGTGCTATTTTTCTCATTGAACTCCAAGAATATCAGTCTCCTGACTGGCATACTTGTATTCTGCTCAACTGGTGCTCAGAATAGAGAACTAAGTTTCATTTCTGTTTTACAGAGAAATTACAGTAGCAATGAATTAACTGAATGAAGCAGGAGGACAGGGTCTCCAGGTGATGATAGTCATCAGATATATTCTGCATTTCATAGTAAAATCAATTTGTTTTTGTATAGAAAGAAACATTGTATTCAAAACAATGCTATTTTTTAAAAAACTGACCCTAACTGAAATAAGAGTGTATATTTATTCACAAAAAGGTTAAAAATTGCATGAAGAATTTCCACTTCTGAAATTATGTTGGACTAAATATCTCTGAGAGGATCTTCCTTCTTATTTAACTTATTGGTACACATTGGAGGCATTGCTTGTTTTGCAAATAATAAAGGAATCCTCTAAGGATAACATAGAACATACAACAACATGAATACAAAAAATAAAAAAAAAAACTGCAGAGCTGGGGCTAGAGCTTTTTGTGTATACTTGAAAATGTCTATAATACATTTTACAGATATCAAGATAGTTGGGGAGAAGTTAGAGCGTTAGGATGAAGAAAGCGTATACCCAGATTTAATGAAATTGTTCATGTTCAGGATCTTAGATCAGATCATGAGTATAATTTTTATAACTTACATATTTATCACATATCTGATATACTAGTACTATGTATTTTTATTTTTATTTTATTTTTTCGAGACAGAGTCTCACTCTGTTGCCCAGGCTGGGGTGCAGTGGTGCAATCACAGCTCCCTGCAGCCTCAACCTCCCAGGCTCAAGTGATCCTCCTGCCTCAGCCTCCTGAGTGACTGGGACTACAGGCATGCGCCACCACGCCTGGCTAATTTTTTTTCTATTTTTTGTAGAGACCAAGTATTTGCCATGTTGCGCAGGCCGGTCTTGAATGCCTGGGCTCGAGGTGTCCAACCGCCTCAGCCTCCCAAAGTGCTGGGATTACAGTGAGCCACTGTGCCTGATTGTATTACTTATTCTTAAATAAAAAAAAAAGTTTAAATGTACTTTTCAACATTTTATTTTAAAATTTTAAATACAGAGAAAAGTTGAAAGAATGGTACAAAGAATATTCATGTACCTTCCCCTTACTTCAAAAATTAACATGCTGCCAAATGTTTAAATATTTCTGCCTATATACATGCATAAAATAATTTTTATAAAGTCATTTGCAGACATATGAAACTTCACTCCTAAATATACCACTATAAGACTTCTAAGAATAAGAATATTTTACTTAATCACAATGTTATTATTATGCTCAAGAAACTTAACAATAGTTTTATATTATTTTATATCCAGTCTATAATCAAATTCTCCATCTTGCCTCCAAATTCCTTTTACAGATGTATATTTGAATGTATGGAATTTGATTATTGAGTTTAATCGCCCTTCTTTCTCTTTTAATCTAGAATAATCCTCGACTGGCTCGGCGTGGTAGCTTATACCTGTAATCCCAGTGCTTTGGGAGGCCAAGGTGGGAGAGTCAACCGAGCCCAGGAGTTCGAGGCTGCAGTGAGCTGTGAGCACGCCACGGCACTCCAGCCTGGGAAGCAGAATGAGACCCTGTCTCTAGAAAAACAAAAAAAGGAAGGAAAAAAAGAAAAATTCTCTACCCAAATATTTTTTCATGACATTGACTATTTGAAGAGGATAAGTCAGTTTTCCTATATAGTATGTCCCGTATCCTGACTATTTCCCATGGTGTTGCTCAACCTGTTTTTTTATCCCCTTTATTTCATGTATTTAGGTCTCTACTTGATTAAATTCAGGTTTAATCTATTTGTCAAGAATGTTCAATTTTATTCTCAAGATAGGTAATATTGTGGCTTCATATGTTATCAGGTGACACATGTCAGGTCATCCTATTACTGGTGATACTAAGTTTGGATGGCAACTACAGATGACCATGTTGTAAAGGTACATTTTACTCTTTGGAATTAATGAATAATCTCAGAGGTGATCCTAGGACACCGCAGGAATATCCTGTTCTCCCAACAGGATGTTCCACGTTATGGTTTCAGCAAACATTTACTAAGTATTGCAAAACCATGATTTTCTAATCCTGTCATACCAAATAGAATTTTTTTCAGTACTTTTTTGTTTTTAAAAGTATTACAGTAGAGTGCTAGAGCTTTAACACATGAGTTAAACTTAGTATAGGTTTTATTTATTAGTATTATTATATAGTTAAGTTGACAAATATAGCACTATGGACTGAATTGTTTCCTTCTCAAATTCATATGTTGAAGCCCTAACCTCCAATGCGATGGTTTTTGGAGATGGGGCTTTTAGGAGATAATTAGGTTTAAGTGAGGTTATGAGGGTGGGACCCTCATGATGAGATTAGTGCACTTAAAAGAAGAGACACCAGAGAGCCCTCTCTCTTTCTCTGAATATGAGGCTATAGCTCAAAGGTGGCCATTTGAAAGCTAGGAAGAGGGTCCTCACTAGAACCTGACCATGCTGGCAACCTCATCTTTGGCTTCCAGAACTGTCAGAATATAAGTTTACGTTGTTGAACGCCACCCAGATTATGTTATTTTGTACGGCAGCCCAAGCTGTCTAACCCACAGAGTTTTCTAAGTATTATCGAACCAATTGTCCCACCTCCACTCCTAACACATTTCTCGCAAATTGTCAGACATTTTCTTAGGAAATATGACCCTCCACAATGAATTACATATACTGAAAAACATCAAGCAGCATATTTATTGCTGTTTCTGTGTATCATTACAGTGCAGACAAATGTGATACTAAGCAAAGGTTCTTATTGTTGCCTGTACATATTAAGTGCCCAAAGCATAGCAATACTCAGAGAGCAAGTTTTAAAACTATTCTCCCTTTGCTATTCAGTTTCTTCATCAAGATTTACTCATGGTATTTTTTATATGGTGATTCTATCAATTACCAGCGGTGCAAATACTTGGTCATACTGTACAAATTTTAAAATTAAAACTTGTCGATGCCTATTTTGAATTAGAATTTATGAAATTGAAAGATTAGCTAAATACAGTTTCTGCCTTTTGCAAGCTTTGCTAACTTGAAACCTCCCTTCTCCTTATATACTTCCTCAAAGATGAGATAAGAAAATCAGTAACGCTCCGCCTTGGTTACCAACTGTGCTAGATGATATTGCTGCACACCATAGCCAAATGGCAGCTTCTTTTTATCGTCTGTAGTGAATCCATCTTCTGGTCATTCAGCCAAGGTGCAGCTTCACTTTGAGGAGCAAACATAGCTCTACGGGCTGACACATCTGAATCACAGTTTGTGCTGCCAATAACATAGCCTGATACATTATTATTACAGTGACACGACTTGGAGAAATATAGGCTTTTGCTTTGGTATTTATCAGTTACACCTTATATTTTATTTTTAATTTTAATTTTTAGTTTTGGAGACAGAATCTCACTCTGTTGCCCAGGCTGGAGTGCAGTGGCGCGATGTCAGCTCACTGCAAATTCTACCTCCTGGGTTCAAGCAATTCTCCTGCCTCAGCTTCCTGGGTGGCTGGGATTTTAGGCACGAGCCACCATGTTTGGCTAATTTTTATATTTTTAATAAAGACAGGGTTTCACCATATTGGCCAGGCTAGTCTCCAATTCCTGACCTCAAATGATCCTCCCGCCTCAGCCTCCCAAAGTGCTGGGATTACAAGCATGAGCCACCTCGCCTGGCAGTTACACATTATTTTGCAGTTATTTTGGTATTTGGCTAATTCTACTCACCATCCTTCCAACACTGTAACTCTCAGAGGGCAGAGATGTGTCTCACTTATCACTCTATTCCTGCAGAGAGTTGATGTGAATATTTGTTTTAGGAAATTGAGTTAAGTTATCCTGTTTTTAGTTTGAGTAAAAGTTATTTCAAAATAATAACTCCATATCGCTTTTTAAAAAACTAACTCTATAATCATGTGGAAATATAGATCCATGTCTCACAATCTTTAGATTTCTTCTAACGTCTGGTTTAAATTCTCTCTGCTGTAATTTCTATCTGCCACATGGGACTGAGAATAATTGTTTTGTATCATTTATATACAAGCCTTTTTAATACTCAAAAACAAGACTCGGTCCTTCTTAAACCTTCGTTATTTCAGTTCATATAAATTCACTTCCTTTACTCACTCCTTACTACCAAATTTTAAATTGTATCTGTCTTTTATGATGAACCTCCTCCAGGTTCCCATGCAGAACTTTATGAAAGTTCTGACTAATGCATAGTTGTTTGCACAGTGGTAAGTCATTTGTATACTTGTGGAAACCAGAGATCAATAGAATCATGAAAACAAGAGCAAACTTTGGATGTGAAAGAAATCAGTAAAGGCCGAATAATTTCCCATGTCACTCCTTTAGGTAGAAAATTGGGTAGCAGAGGATTTGTTTAATATGATGCCTTTTTGTTAGTTATCTTGTGAACCTAACAGAGGGAACTGTTTCAGTTCTTCTAGTGTATTGATATAAGTAGCAAGAAAGTAAGTGCCGATTCAAATTTTGTGAAATAAATGAAATTTTCTACCAGATTAGATTTTGAAGGACAGATTCAGTCAACAAGCTCTGTTTAACATAGAT